>NW_027551579.1:1068010-1213865 GCF_008692635.1 Crocuta crocuta | reverse complement strand
CAACTCCGTTTCCCCTTGTCTCATATTTTCTCTCTCTCTCTATCTCTCCCAAATAAAAAGAAAAGTAATGCTACTGGACCTTCAATTTCACATTTAGGGTAGGAATTACCATGGGTAAAGTGGCAGAATCACAGGTTTGGTATGAGGTTTGCACTTGGTCTTGTTACATTAAAAAAAAAAAAAAAAGCTATACTTCTATTTTAGACTTTGTTTTTTGACATCTAGCACAATTAATTCTTCTTAAACATTAATTAGTTATGAGCTATGTTTTTATTTCACTTTTTGCTTTTCTCACCTAATCAGTTAGTCTAGTTTGTTATCCTTAAAAATAGGGGGGAAAAGACTATCTAAAGCAATGTCCTTCCTAAAGGGACAATTTAATTTTCTCTCTTTCCTTTAAGAATAAGATATTTTTTTAATTTCTTAGTTTGAAATAATTTCAGACCTACAGAAGAATTAATTACAGGAATAATGCTAGCAGTCCTCATATACTTTTTATTCAGATTCCCTAAATGTTTTCATGTTTGTTTCATTATTCTCTCTATACACATGTTAATATTTTCTGAACCATTTGGGTATAAGTTACCAACATGGTGATCCTTTGCCCCTAAATACTTGAGTGCGTATTTCCATAAAAACAAGATTATTCTCCTACCTACCCACAACATAATGAACAAAATCAGGAAGTTAACATTAGTTATAATACTGACACCTAATCTATAGACCTTGCAGCTGATTTAATAATGTGCTATGTAGCTAAAAAAGTGTTAAAATATAGTGTTATATTCATTTCAGGTGTACAAAATAGTGATCCACCAGTTCCATATATTACTCAGTGCTCATCAAGATAGTGTACTCTTTTTTTTTTTTTAAATGTTTTATTTATTTCTAGGAGAGAGAGAGAGAGACAGCGTGAGCAGGGGAGGGTCAGAGAGAGAGGGAGTCACAGACTGAAACAGGCTCCAGGCTCTGAGCTGGCAGTCAGCACAGAGCCCGACGCGGGGCTCGAACCCACGAACCGCGAGATCATGACCTAAGCGAAAGTCAGACACTTAACCGACTAAGCCACCCAGGCGCCCCAAGATAGTGTACTCTTAATCCCCTTCTTCTAGTTCAGGACTTCCCCCGCACCTCCCTTCTGGTAACCATCAGTTTGTTCTCTATAGTTAAGAGTTTGTTTTTTGGTTTGTCTCTCTCTCTTTGGTTCTTTTGTTTTGCTTTGCTTTCTTAAAATCCACATATGAGTGAAATCCTATGGTAATTGTGTTTCTCTGTCTTATTTCCCTTAGCATTATACTTTCTAGATCCATCCATGTTGTTGCAAATGGCAAGATTTCATTCTTTTTTTATGGCTGAATGATAATTCCATTGTATGTGTATGCCACATCTTCAGTCTTCTACCGATGGACACTTGGGCTGCTTCCATAGTTTGGATATTGTAAATAATGCTGGAATATATAGGGGTGCATACATCCCTTCAAATTAGTGTTTTTATATTCTTTGCATAAATACCTACTGGTGCAATTCCTAGATTGTGGGGTAGTTCTATTTTTTATTTTTCAAGGAAACTTCTTGTTGTCTTCCACAGAGGCTGCACCAGTTTGCATTTCTATCAATAGTGCACAAAGGTTTCTTTTGTTTCCACATCCTTGCCAACACCTGTTGTTTCTTGAGTTTTTGAGTTTAACTGTTCTAACAGGTGTCAGGTGATAACCTTATTGTAGTTTTGATTTGAATTTCCCTGATGTGAATGATGTGGAACATCTTTTCATGTGTTTGTTGGCTATCTAGATGTCTTCTTTGGAGAGATGTCTGTTTGGATTATTTGGATTTTTTTTTTTTTTTTTGGTGTTGGGTTGTATAAGTTTTTTATATAATTTGGATGGTAATCCTTTATCGGATATGTCAGTTGGAAATGTCTTCTCCCAATCAGTAGTTTTTCTTTTAGTTTTGTTGGTTGTTTCCTTTGCTGTGCAGAAGCTTTTTATTTTGATGAACCCCTAAGAGCTTATTTTTCCTTTGGTTTCTCTTGCCTCAGGAGAAAGATCTAGAAAGATACTGTTATGGCCAGTGTCAGAAAAAGTACTACCTGTGCTCTTCTAGGATTTTTATGGTTTCAGGTCTCACACTTACGTCCTTAATCCATTTTGAGTTTTTGTGTACAGTGTTAAGAAAGTGGCCCAGTTTCCTTCTCTTGCATGTAGCTGTGCAGTTTTCCCAGTACCATTTGTTTAAGAGATACTCTCTTTTCCTCCATTGCATCTTCTTGACTCCTTTGTCAAAGATTAACATAACAATTACAAAGATTAACAATAATATTGTGGGTTTATTTCTGTGCTTTCTGTTCTGTTGGTCTGTGTGTCTGTTTTTGTACAAGTACCATATTGTTTTGATTAGTATAGATTTGTAATGTAACTTGAAATCTGGAATAGTTCCAGTTTTTATTTTCTTTTTCAAGATTGCTTGGCTATTCAGGGTCTTTTGTGGTTCCATGCAAATTTTAGGATTATTTTTTCTAGTTCCATGAAAAATGCTGTTAGCATTTTGATAGGAATTGCATTAAACATGTAGATTCCTTCAAAAAGAAGGAAATCTTGCCATTTGCAACTACGTGGATGGAACTAAAGGGTATCCTGCTAAGCGAAATTAGTCAGAGAAAGACATATCCTCTGACTTCACTCCTATGAGGACTTTAAGATACAAAACAGATGAACATAAGGAAAGGGAAGCAAAAATAATATAAAAACAGGGAAGGGAAGAAAAACATGAGACTTAAATATGGAGAACAAACGGTTACTGGAGGGGTTGTGGGAGGGGGGATGGGCTAACCGGGTAAGGGGCATTAAGGAATCTACTCTTGAGATCACTGTTGCACTATATGCTAATTAACTTGGATGCAAATTTTAAAAATTGAATTAAAAAAATGCACACTGATTTATATGTGTGCTCACAAGTATGGCAGCGAATTAAAATATGATAGTAAGTGGGAAAGGTTCATGGTTTTCTGAACGTGATTATAAATAAGGGATTTCATGACCAAGTTGCTCTGTGTTAATAGCCATGTCTCTCCTCATTACACCCATGTAATGGGGTCACTCTATCGGAGGCAAACATAGGAAATTAGCATTGGTTTTGCACAGCTTAATAAAATTGGCATCAAAATCCCCAAAAATATTTTCGAGGAAGTATAATGAAATTCTAAAAAAAATATGTAGATTGCTTTGGGTATGTCGACATTTTAACAATATTTGTTCTTCTAATCCATGAACATGGAATGTCTTTCCATTTCTTTGTGTCTTCTTCAGTTTCTCTCATCAGTGTTTTATAGTTTTCTGAATACAGGTCTTCCACTTTTTTGCTTAAGTTCATTTCTAGCTATTATTTTTGGTGCAGTTGTGAATGGTATTGTTTTCACAGTTTCTCTTTCTGTTGTTTCCTTATTGGTGTATACAAATGCAACAGATTTTTGCACATTGATTTTATGTCCTGAAACTTTACTGAATTCATTTTTCAGGTCTAGTTGTTTTTTGGTAGAGTCTTTAGAGTTTTCTCTATATAAATAGTGTCATGTCATTTGCTGATAGTGAAAGTTTGACTTCTTCCTTACCAGTTTGGATACTTTTTTTCCTTTTTGTTGTCTGATTCCTTTCTGTGGCTAGAACTTCCACTACTATGTTGAATAAAAATAGTGTGAATGGATATCCTTGTCCTGTTCCTGACCTAGGGAAAAAAACCCTCTCCATTTTCCCCCATTGATATAATGTCAGCTGTGGGTTTTCCATATGAGGTCTTTATTATGTTGAGGTATGTTTCCACTTTGTTGAGGGTTATTTATCATGAATGGATGTTGTACTTTGTTGGATGTTGTTTGTACATCTATTGAAATGATCGTATGGTTCTTTTACTTTCTCTCATTGATGTGGTGTATCACATTGATTGATTTGCAAATATTGAGCCACCCTTTGCATCCCAGGAATAAATCCCACTTGATCGTGGTGGATGGTTTTTTTTAATGGGTTGTTGGATTTGGTTTGCTAGTATTTTGTTGAGGATTTTTGCATCCAAGTTCATCAGAGATACTGTTCTGTAGTTGCCTTTCTTAGTGGTGTCTTTATCTGGTTTTGGTACAGGGTAATGCTGACCTCCTAGAATGAATTTGGAAATTTTCTTTCCTCTTCTATTTTTTTGGAGTAGTTTGAGAAGAATAGGTAGTAACTCTTCTTGGAAAGTTTGGTAGAATTTGCCTGTGAGGCTGTCTGGTCCTGGACTCTTGTTTGTTGGGAGTTTTTGGATCACTGAATCAATTTCCTTGTTGGTAATCAGTCTGTTGAGATTTTCCATTCCTGCTTTGGTTTTGGTATGCTGTATGTTTCTAGGAATTTATCCATTTCTTCTAGTTTGCTCAATTTGCGGGCATATAATTTTTCATAATATTCTCCTACAATTGCTTGTGCTTCTGCAGTATCAGATGTTATTTGTTCTCTTTCATCTGTGATTTTGTTTGGGTCCTCCCTTCCCTTCCCCCACCTCTCTTTACAAGTCTGGCTAGAGGATTATCAATTTTGTTGATCTTTACAAAGAACTGGTTTCATAGATCTGTTCTATTTTAATTTTCTGTATCATTTGTGCTTTCATCTTTATTATTTCCTTCCTTCTGCTGGTTTTGGGTTCTGTTATTCTTTTTCTAGGTCCTTTATGGGTAAGGAGATTTTTCTTCCTTCTTGGAGTCGGCCTATATTGCCCTAAACATCCATCTTAGAACCGCTTTTGATGCACCCCAAAGATTTTGGACCGTTAAGTTTTTATTTTCATTTGTGTCCATGTAATTTTTTATTTCTTCTTTGATTTCTTTGTTGACTCCTTAATTGTTTGGTAGCATGTATTTATGTTCTTTCCAGATTTTTTTCTTGTGGCTGACTTCTAGTTTCATAGCATTGTGGTCAGAAAACATGCATGATATGACTTGATCTTCTTGAATTTGTTGAGGCTCGCTTTATGGCCTAAGAAGTGATCTCTTCTGGAAACTGTTCTTTGTGTACTTGCCAAGAATATGTATCTGCTGTTTGAGGTTGGAATGTTCTGAAAATATCTGTTAAATCTATCTGATCTGTGTGTCATTCAGACACACTCTTTTCTTGTTGATTTTCTGTTTGGATGATCTATCCACTGGTCTAAATGGGGTGTTATAGTCCCCTATTGTTATTGTATTTATGTTGATTCATTTTTTTATGTTTGTTATTAACTGTTTTGTGTATTTGGGTGCTTCCATATTGGATGCATAAATATTTACAGTTGTTATATCTTCTTGTTGGAATCTCCCATTCATTATTATATAGTGGTCTTCTTTGTCCCTTGTTACAGTCTTGTTTTAAAATCTATTTTGTCCAATATAAGTATTGCTACTCTGGCTTTCTTTGACATCCATTTATATGATAACTGTTTCTTCATCCCCTTCCTTTCAGTCTGCAGGTGTTTTTAGGTCTGAAATGCGTCTCTTGTAGGTAGCATATTAGATGGGTTTATTTATTTTTTTTTAGCCACGCTGTCATCCTTTGTCTTTGTATTAGAGCATCTAGTCCATTTACATTCAAAGTAGTTATTGATAGATCTGTGTTTATTACCGAGTTGTTACTTGCTTTGTGATTGTTTTGTAGTTTTTCTCTGCTCCCTCTCTTGGTCTCTTTCATAGTGTTTTGGCTTTCTTTAGTGATTCCTTTGCCTTTATTCCTTTACTTGGATTCCTTTGTCTTTATTCTTTGCATATCTGTTGCTGGTTTTTGATTTGTGGTTACCATTAGGTTTGTACATAACATCTTCTGTACAGCAGTCTATATTAAGTTGATGGTTGCTTAAGTTTGAATCTAGCCTTCATTCCTTTCTGCCTGACATTTTAGGTAGATGGTGTCGTATTTTATATCCTGTTGCGAATCTCTTGACTGATATTTACAGATATACTTATTTTTACTGCTTTTGTATTTCCTACTTTTTATAGTCTTCCTTGAAAGAGTCCCCTTTAACATTTCTTATATGGCTGGTGTAGTGGTCATAAACTCCTTTAGTTTTTGTTTGAGAAACTCTTTATATTTTTTTGTAAACTGAATGATAGCCTTGCTGGATAGAGGATTCTTGGCTACACATTTTTTCTTTTCAGCATTTTGAATATATCATGCCATTCCCTTCTGGCCTGCAAATTTTCTGCCAGAAAATCAGCTGATATCTTTATAGGGTTTCCCCTTGTATGTAACTTGTCTTCTTTTCTCTTGGTGCTTTAAAATTTTTTTCTTTAGCACTACTTTTTTGTCACTTTAATTACTATGTGTCTTGGTGTAGATATCCTTGGGTTGATTTTGTTAGGGGATCTCTATGCCTCTTGGATCTTGATACCTGTTTCCTTCCCCAGATTCAGGAAGTTTTTAGTCATTATTTCTTCAAATAAAATTTTTGCCATCTATTTATACTTCTTCTGGGATCCCTGTAATGTGAATGTTGTTATACTTGGAGTCCCTGAGTTCCCTAAATCTATTCTCATTTCGTATATATTTTTTTCCTCTCACCTGCTGAGCTTGATTACTTTCCATAATGTGGCTTCTGGGTCATTAATTCACTTGTCTGTTTCATCTAGCCTGCTATTTATTCCATTTAGTGTGTTTTCAATTTCATTTATTATGTTCTTCATCTCTGATTCATTCTTTTTTATCTCTGTGTTAAGGGTCTTACTGATGTTTTCCACTCTTTTCTCAAGTCCAGTGTGTATGTTTATGCTCATTACTTTAAATTCTCTCAGTCATATTACTTCTATCCATTTCTCTTTGGTCTTTTGTTGTGGTTTTGTCCTGTTCTTTCATTTGGGACATGTTCCTCTGTCTCCTCATTTTGTCTTTATTCTCTGGATCTGTTTCCATCTGTCGGGAAAGTCTGCTACGTCTCCTCCTCTTGAGGGTAATGGCTTGATGAAGAAGAGGTCCTGCAGTGCAGTGTCCCCTGTCCCCCAGGACCTTATACTTCAGGGCTGTGTTGCCAGTGGCCTGCTGTGGTGCCCTGGCTGCTTTTTCCTTTAGTCCAGTCGTCAGCAGAGGCTCTCTTAGCCTGTCGTGGGCCATGCTTGGTCTCCCACCAGCGTGGCACATTTGCACAAGGTATGCGCTGGTCTGTGTGTGAAGTGAAACCTGTTGCCTGCACTGGGGGAATGCAGGATGTGTGGGTGGGGCACCAGTTGTAACAGGATCTGCCTTGAACTTCTGCAGAGCCCACAGCTGCTGGTACCTAGGCCCGGCAGAAATGTGTGGGTCAGGAGAAGTTGTGTTGCTGATGTGATGCTTACATTGGTCTTCTGGGGCAGGTGATTCGCAGCCAGGGCTGAGGAAAATATGTTGAAAAGGGCAGATGAGTCCAAGTGTGGATGTGTGGGGCTTGGTGTAAGCAATAGGTAGGGAGTGCTGTGCAGCACCGTTCCTGCAGGTGCCTGTATGTTTATGCTGGGGGCAGGGAGTAGGGATGGGGGGTGGGGAAGGAGGGACATAACACCTGCCTCCTCCTTTGTTCCTGGAATGGTCTCCCTGTGAGCCCTGCCTCTCTGGACTTGTTCTGAGATTAGTAAATACATCTCAGTCCCATGTGCTCTAGGCATTTTTCAAACTGCTGCTTCTGGGCTGTACCTACTTGGGCCGTTTGTCATGCTTTTTTAAGGGCAGGAACTCTACTTCCTAATACCCTTCAGGCTCTCCCACAGCCCAGCTGCTGATTCTTAAAATTCCAGGCTTCAAGTCCTGCTGGTTATAGGAACTCATGTAATTTGGACCCCCCGGCTTTCAAAGCCCAGTGTTAACGGGGAGAGGGAGGGGATTGGTCTTCCCTGTGCAGAGGCTCCCTGGTGTGATTGTCTATTTCTCACCCTTCTCTGGGCCCCCAGCTCGGACTAGGGTGAGATGTGGCCTCTTCTCTTCCTTAGTTGTGTTGCCTTTGGGTTGTTTTCTGGGTTATTTGTGCTGATGTGAGTGTTACCTAGTTGTATCCACGGGACAGGGTGAGCCCAGGGTCCTTCTCCTCCACCATCTTCCCAGCCTCCATCCCAGCCAGATTTATTTCGTGCTTGGTTTTAGTTACTAGTTTTACATTCATTGTTACTTTATTATTAATTCTCTTTTGTGATTGTTATATATTATCCATGACAGTCATCGGTGATGTCTACCCCAGTATTTCTAAAAGCCTTGTTATTAAGATTTGCTTAAGTCAAGTTACTGCACTTAGCGTCAGACCTTTAAAAAAGCTGCTAAGGATTTTGATTTTAGCACATTATGCTACACTAGTTAGAGGACACACTGTAGTCGTCAGCCACTTTTGGTTAATATTTATTCCATATTTCAAATTCAGAGTCTATGGCTGCTAGATTTGACTTGAGTTTTATAATCTCCTCTCTTTTGCCTTCTGTTTGATGTCCTAGGAAGCACTGAAGTGATAAAATACTGGCAGCAAGTAACATTTTAATCTGTTAATCTTTTTATTGATTAGGGAAGTATCTGTCATTATCATTATTATTATATACATTCTTCCACCTGACAGGAAGATATTTATTGTGAACATTTGGTTAAGTTTACCTTTGTTAAAATCTCTCATGATCCATGAAAAAAATTTAACGGGTAATTTTCTATATTATAGATTTAGATGTTGGAAATCAGTCCCCTGAATTAATCTGAGTATCAACCTGTGATTTTCTGTTTCCAGTATGGTTTTGTTTAAAATTGTGTTTGATAAACCAGCTGTTAGGATTTCTAAATTTATTTATTAAAGCCTAAAACTAATTATTGGCTTTGTAGGAAAGCAAGTCAAGTTGGATCTACATGCAGATCTTCTGTTAGTAAACCCTGATTACCTAGATTGATAAACCCTAGGTTAATCCTATGGACCAGAGAACTGACTTTCTTTAGTATTAATCCCAAACTGCCTTCACTATAAATGTTAATTCAGAGCAGAATGTAAGATTGAGTGTAAAATATTTCAAGTAACTTTGAAAATTTTTAAAGCTGAAGTTTCTGCTGTAAGAAAGTTTATGGATGAATGATTTTGTTAGGTTTTTCTTAACCTAATGATTATGTGAAGTATTAAATACTTCATTGAGAGTTTAAATTATAGCTAATTCTGACGGCTTTATTTTGTATATGTCATTTGGTTTGCTAGACTACGATATACATACAAGTCTGTAAATTGGTATAACTCTTTACTGTTTATCTTAAAGAGGTAATAGGAAAACAGATTTTGAATGAATGTATATTTTCTCATCATGGAATAAAATAGCCTTTATTTGAGCAGTGTCATTAATAATTTGTGAAGAAATCTCCAAAAAAAAGCAATGGTCACTTTTTAAATTGCTGTTGTTCTTTTCAGAGCAAAATTCCAGTTGGAATTAAAGCTGGGAGTTCTAATAAGGTGAGTCCCTTTTCCTTGAGTGTTTCTGCTTTACATTCTGAAACTTACCATTTATTGCTTGACAGCGGTTATGGAAGAGAACTGTACTGTGGTTACTTGGCAATGGACACATTTTGCCCCAGAATCCCCAATTTCAAGCAAGCAGAGAGCTTGTATATTTTTTACAGTTAAATTATATACCTTTCTTTTGGAGCTATTTCAGTTACGTTCTTGAAACCTCTAGAAGAACTACAGTAGGTATTGTCAGTATAGTGTCAGATGGCCTACTCAACAGGTATCGTGCATGTATTTTTAGTTTTCTGTTCCAACTAGTCAACCTGTCATGTTCAGAATTATATTGTATAGAGTAAACAGCTATCAAGGTATTAGGAGCATAGTACTTTTAAATGGCATTAAAATATTCCTTTAATAAAGATTACCCCTTTCCTTTTAGAAGCATGCCATAATTTACTTAGCTGTGCGTGTTTTTAGGTACCAGTTAACTTGTAGTTTTTCATCATTGTATGCACATAGTAAAGGTCATCATACCCTCTCTCTGTCTGCTCCCTCTCTCCATTTTCTTTTGTTTTCTCCCCTGTGTGGTCTTTTGTTTGTGTTCACTCTCTTCTATTTATTTTTGTTTCAGATCTAAACTAAATAAACAGTGTTAGAGACATTTTGAGTCCCTTCAGGCCTCCTTCCCAATCCCATTCTATTTCCTCCCTCCCCAGAGTTAGCCACTTTTCTGGAATTGACAGGTGTCCTTCTGCGAATCTTCTTAACTTTTCTACTTCTAACGCACGTGTAGCCACAAGTGACATACAGATCTTTTAATATGCAGTTTAAACATTAAGATTATGCTTTTTTATTCAGGTTAAAAACATTTTTTCAGTTACCTTTACTCCGCATTATGCTTTTAAAGTTTTGTCTCTGATGTAGCTTTGTTAATTTTAATAGTTGTGTAGTATTCGGTCGTATGATTGTCATTGACTAGCTCTTCCTCTGTTGACAGGCATTTCACTTGTGTTGGGTTTTTGCTATTACAATGATGCACTAGCATTTTTGTCCTTTGTCTCATTGTGTACACATGTAAGAGTTTTCCTCGGTCTGTATTTAGAAGTAAGGTTGCTGGGGCATCTGTTAGGCCTGTCTCAACATGATGAGATAGTACCTAGTATCTTTCTGAAGTGGTTGTACCTCATTTTTGGTTTTGTTTTTAAATGTTGCTCTGGATATGGTTTTGCTTTTAAGACTACTGGTTCAAGGGTTTATGCATTTTTATAGCACTAGATAAATCCTGTCAAATTACTTTCCCAAGTGGGTTTTCTCGGTTTAGATGATCACCAACATACCAATACTAATTGTTTTTAATGTCTTATTTGTGGCTCCTTTTGATTTGTACTTCTTACATATGTGAGAGATTTTGATAATAGGATGTATCTGTGTCATCATTGACAGATTGCCAGTGGTATTTGAAATTATTACTAAACTTACCATGTACTTCCTTTCAGTACTCAAAAGTGGCAAACAATACCAAAGAATTAGAAGATTGTGAGCAAGCTAATAAACTGGGAGCAATTAACAGCACACTAAGGCAAGTTTATTTTAGTAGCATTGAAAAATATTCTCTTGTTTAGTATATTTATATCAGAAATCTGTTTTTCTTGTGATTTTGATAAAACAATAAAGCTTCAAGTAATTCTTAAAAGGAAAAAGATATTTTTATCTTAAATTCCATGGTTGCTTTGCTTCTTCCTTTTAGCTGACTTGTTCTTAAATTTCTGGAATGTATCATCAATAGTGACTTCATCAAAAAGTAAAAATTTAGGAGATTGCTCAACTAGCAGGACTTTTGGGTCCATTTTTCCTGGTTATTATAGGAAAAGGAACTTTAGCCCCTAAGTCATTCATTAATAGTAAGTCATTCTGTATGTTACATTCTGAATGGGAAAAGTTATGATTACTATAACTGTTAAGTTTCACAGTTTTTTTTTTTCCTATTGACTTTTCCTTATTCTAATAAAAACCTGCTTCTGAAGGCCAACGTAATTGTGAGTGGTCTCAGATCATGCACTATGAAATGATTGTATCTATAGTTGGGTTTGGGGAATGGAATATCTTATGATATTGAAGGTATCATAGATATAAGATCTATTGAAGAGCAATTTTATTACAGAAAACTAAAAAAGATAATACAGCAAATACTCCTGTATCCTTCACTCCAGATGAATAGATGTTATCTTTTTCTACCATGTTTTTAAGAAAAGGGAAATATCAAAGATAAATTTGAAATTCCCTCTGGCCTGTTCCCCAATCATGTATTCTTTCCTTTTTTCTTAGAGGTAGCTACTATCATGAATTTGCTATATATCCACCTATATTTTTCTTTTTATTTTTTATATAATCTTTATATGATTTTACTTTTCCCTTATATAAAATAATACTGTACTTAACATACTTCAACTTTATTTTTATACTGAACATTTTGCTTTTCTAGATCTATCTATGTTAAAACATGGAGATCTATCTCATTTTTTTAACTGATGAGTGGTTTTAGCTAAAAAACTACATATGAATATACTGTATTTACTTCTGTTCCCCTGTTGTTAGACATTTGAATTGTTCAAATTTTTTAACTTCTATAAGTTATGGCACCTTGAGAATCCTTGATAAATTATTGTTGGTGTACATTAGGAAATTTGTCAGGCATTAGTGAAGTTGGTGAATCTTCATATTGCCCACGTGCACCTGTTTGTGTTATTGCCTGATGGCTTTCCAGAGAACTCGTGTGGTTATGTACTGCCTCTGGTGCTGAGAACTTACTGGTTCTTCACATCCTTGCCAAAATCCGATAAGGTTTGACTGTAAAATAGTACCTCATTTTGTTTGTATTTTGTTACTAGTGAGCTTGAGCATTTTTCCTTTTTTTATATTAATAAATTTATTTATTATTTTTTTTATAAATAGTTTATTGTCAAGTTGGTTTCTGGAGCATTTATTTTTTATTTGTGTATTGAACATGTATGCTTTTTATTCATTCAGTAAGTGAATGCCTACAATATGTCAAGCACTGTTCTAGAGTATTAGGCATCTAGCAGCATACATGGCAAATTCTTTTTCTCAAATATATCAGAAGTAAGTAAAATGATGATGAGTGCTTGGGAGAAAAAGAAAACCGAGAAGAATGATAGAGAGCGAGCAGTGGCAGGGTGGGGTGGGGATGGAGTTTTATAAAGGGTGGTGAGAGGAGGCCACAGCGATAATGGGACATTTGCGCAAAATGCCCATGAGGGCGTAAGTCCTAATATGGCTGCCTGGGGCATGAGTAGTGCTGGCATGTGTGATTGTTAGTAAAAAGAACCTGTGGCAGGAGCATGCCTAGATCATTTGAGGAACCACAAAAAGGCCAGAGTGGCTGGAATGCAGTGGTCAAAGGCAAAGTAGTAGAAGGCAGATCCACAGATACCAGGATGGAGGCAGGGGTAGGATGGGGTAGAGATCTTGCAGAGCCTTGAAGATGATTACGAATATGGCTTTGAGGCTAAGTGGAATGAAGTGTCATTGGAGGATTTGAGAGAATGCGTTGAGGGAGCCCAGCGTTACGCCGTGGAGGCCTTGTTATGGGATTATTGTAGTAATCCACACATGACGTGATGCTGGTTTCGTTTAGGGGGATGGCAGTGGAAATGATGAGTGATAAGGTTCTGGATGGATTTTAAAGATAGAGCTGACAGGGTTTGCTGAGGGATTTGATGTGGGGTATCAAAAAAGCTAGGAGCTGCGAATGACTACAAGACTTGGAACGAGAAGAATGGAGTCCCCATTTACTGAACGGTGGATACCTGCGGGACGAACAGGTTTGATGGAAAATCATAGTTCAACCTGGGACCTGTTGAGTTTGAGCTGCCTATAAGTCATCCACTTGGAGAGGTCCGGCAGGCAGCTGGATGGATATACAAGTCTCAGTTTCAGGGGAAGGAGAAAGTGTGGGAGTCATTCAGTAAATGTATAGTATTTAAAAACCATAAACCTGAATGAGATTACCCACAAGAGAATATAACTAGAGACGTCATCGAGGGATTGAACCTTAAGTCATTCTAAGATTTTAAGGTTATGTGCCTGGTCATATTTGTCACTGTTGTTTCTCCGTGGTGGGGGTGGGGGGGTGAAGGTGGCATAGGTGTGCACTTTGAGATTATTATTAATTTGTGGGCGTTCTTCACATAATCTGAGATAGTGGCTTGTCTTTTAATTTTGCTCATAGATATTTTGTTGGACAGAAGTTACTAATTTTTTAAGCTTTAAGCATATAAATCTTAAGCATAAAGGTCAGTTTAATTTTATAAAGTGAACCATCTCTGCAGCAACCACCCAGAACAATACACTTGATACTCTGAAGATTGCCACGTGTGCTTTCCTAGTCATTACTGCTGTCCAGAGTCCACCATGATTTTGTTTTTTTTTTTTTACAAATAGTTTATTGTCAAATTAGTTTCCACATACCACTCAGTGCTCATCCCCACAAGTGTCCTCCTCCATGCCCATCCCCCCCTCCCCCCAGAGTCAACCATGATTTTGAATTACATTAGCAGAGATTGGTTTTGCCTATTTATATTAATGAAATAATAAGAAATGTCTTTTTTGTATCTGGCTTATTTTATTAAATATCATGTCTGAGAGTCATTCATATTCTTGAGCTTAGTAGCATGTAATTCTCTTGTCATTGGCATAGCAGTCCTAGTTAAGACTGCACTGAAATGTTTCTGTTCAACTACTGTTGATGGCTGGAATTTTTCGCTTTGCAGCCATTTCAAAAAAAGAAAATTTGGACATTTGGTGGGGCATTTGGTACACATTTCTGTGTAGAATATACCTACAAGTGGAATTAAGTAATACTGCCAAGTGGTTTTCCAAAATGACGGCTACAATACATTGCCACTAGTAGCATATGAGAGTTCCTCATTCCACAACTTCTCCAGCAATCAGTCTGTAATTTTTTAAATGGCTTTATTGAAGTTAATTGACATGCAGTGTATTGCAGCTACATGAATTGAGATTCTACCATTTGATGTTTTGACAAGTGTACACTCATGCAGCTCAGCATAATCAAGATAGTTGTCCAACCCACCACCCTGAAAAGTTCTCTCATGCCCTTTAGAAAGCCCTTCATCCCATTCTTTCCTGCCCTGTGTTTCCAACTTCGAAGGCTCCCGCTTTATAACACGAGGCACCATCTTGACAGGAAGCCCTGGGTGAAGCCCAAGAAATTCTTATGGAAGCAGCTTGGCATCCATCTTCAAACTGACTTAGAGCAGCTGGACGAGGTTCCTTCTGACTCCTTTGTAAACCAGACTGGGCCAGCTCTGTTAGCATTAGGTTAGCGTGGCCTGTCTTTTTTGCTGCCATGGCTTTCAGGCAGGGTTTAGGAGGACTGTCAGCAAAGTGTCATCAAATAAGGATGCTCAAAGAAAAAAGTTCCTCTCAGATTGTTACCAAGAAAACAGGAACTTGTGTCACAGTGACCTTGTTCTTGACTATTTTCAATGGAAGACGTATCTAATTAAACGTAATGATAGTTACTTTAAGCTGTAACTAGAACTTCTGCATTCTCGTTTTATGGCATCTATATTTCGGCTGAGTCAACTATGAACTTTTATTAAGTTGGTTCAGTATTCTGTAGGAGAAAAAACAAATCCCACAGTGAATTGAATTGGAAACATTTATTTGATACAGTTGAGGTGGTGCTCAACTGTACTTCTCATAGAGGTTATGTTATGTAGCAGTTTTTCAAATATAAAATAAATTCTTGGTTAGGACAGTAACACATTGAGGAACTACCTAATTTAAAGTTGGTAATACAAATAATTTTTTTACCTTGTGCCCCCCCTGCCATTGATTAGTGAATAAAGAAGAGTAGTAACACTTCTCTTATAGATGTTTTCCATATGGATTTAAGACAGAGAAGGTTTGAACATAGATTAAAGTGAATGTAGGCCAAAGTTTGAGTGACCGTGGTTCCTTTATCAGTTCTCTAAGTAGAGCTCTTGATCGTAGATTCTGTTAAACTAGTGAGGTAGTATGTATGATGAATGATATGCCGTGAATGAGAGTGATATTGGTGTTACCAGTGAGTATCGCATTGGAAGGAATGTCCTAGAAATGCAGCTTTTGGTGTTTTTGTCCTATAAATACAGAAATTAAAAGAATTATGAAGGTAAATTCAATTTCTGCTTTTGAAAAATATACCACAATTTCTAAGTTAGGTGAAAAGGCTAGCTTAAATTTTATGTTTAACTATATCTCATATATATTTATAAATTAATTTTCCAGTTAAAGTAATTATTGCAGTAGGGCTGATAATAGCTTCAGTATAAATAGAAACCTTCACGGAAGAGTTAATATCTATGTTTTCCATGTAACTTGTTATCATTCCTTCATGTAACAACTAATTGAATATGTGACACTATCTAAATTAAAGGCGTGACCCCAGGTTATTTTGTTTTTAATTATACAAGATGCAGTGTAAACATTTTCAACTCCAGATTTAATCATTTTTCTTATTCCCTCCTTCCCCTAGTAATCAAAGCAAAGAAGCCTTCATTGACTGGGCAAGATACGATGATTCACAGGATCACTTTTGTGAACTTGATGGTAATAAAATAAGCTATTGTAATTAAATTCTGTTTACTTTAATCCTTTTATGAGAGCTTGAAATCAATGAAAAATATACTCAGAGTTAGAGCTTGAATACACTGGATGTTGGTGTGTGGATCTTATTGTTCATAATGGCATTTATTGGGAGCTTATGTTCCAGGCCCTGTGCTAAGTGCTTTAAGTGCATTATTTCTAATCTTTGCAGTTACTTTATTAAAAAAATTTTTGTTTAAATATTTGCTAATTTTTGAGAGAGAGAGAGAAACTCTGCAAGTGGTGGAGGGGCAGAGAGAGAGGAAGACACAGAATCCGAAGCAGGCTCCAGGCTCTGAACTGTCAGCACAGGGCCCAGTACAGGGTTTGAACTCACAAACTGTGAGATCATGACCTGAGCCAAAGCCAGATGCTTAACCGACTGAGCCACCCAGATGCCGCTCTTCAGTTACTTTAACAAGCATCTATCTTTCATATCCAAGGAAAGGGAGTCTCAAAAAGAGACTGACTTGCCCAGGATCACAAGATGGGATTCAGTCCCGGATGTGACTGAATCCCAGATCTGACTGATCCCACACCTGTGCCTTTTCCATCATGACATACCATCTCCTGTGGACCTCTGTTTCAAGCTGTTTAGTTTAGGCCTGTGAACATATAAACATGTTCACACTGGAATTTTCTGGAGGTCTCAACAAACCAACATAAAGATACCTTACAGTACTGGGGAGGACTCTCATTTGACTTCGCCACAGCCCTCTTGCCAAGAGTCCTGGGGAATGGCATGAAGGGGGGCACTGTTTACCAGTAACTACCATGACTCTTAAGGCAGAAGGTGATTGAGTGACTCAAAATTTTTTCTGAGGAGAATATTCCTAAGAGTTTTGTGCTGCATAGGCTTAAATCATTCATTTGACCTCTCTCCACGTTTTACCTTTATATCGTGGGTGGTGGGAAAGAATTTGGGATAAAGCTTGCCTATTGGAGATACAGAGGTTCCTCTGAACTCTTAAAGCATATAGATTGGTGATGCTGCTTTCTAAAAGTTTTTGGAAGATTCATCTGTAGCAGCATGCTACAGTCTAGATGGAATAAGTTATAGCGAGTGGCTGCAGTAGTACAGGAAATTGAGACAAAGCCAAGAAGTGGAATGTTCTCACCATGGTTTATATGGTTTCAGCAAGGACATTTTTAAGAGATCTGAGAAAAAGTTTCTTTGGGTATCTTAACTCCTATTAGGATATTTAGAATCGCCAGAGATTTCATCAAAGCAAGCTGCCGTGCCAGGTTCAGAACTGACATCACCACTTAGTCTCTCGTTTGCTCCTGGGTCGTTGTTCTAATTACATTTAGTGTTCAACACTCACGGTCACTTCCTGCCAACCTATTTTACCTATTCTATATGAAAATAAAAAATTTTCGATGGTGCTTAGTTAACAGGTTTTTAGATTAAAAACTCATTTCTATGAATATTTCTCTTAGAGTAAATGATATGAACATATGGTTCTCTTATAGGTATTTAATAAAAAATATGACTCAGTTGCAGGGATCACCTGATACGATTAAATTGATGTACGCAATTACCTCATCAATATAAGTTGTGTTAACTAATTTTTTCACATTAGCTTCTGATATTGTAAAAATGGAAGAAATATCCTACAAGAATTTACATAGAAGCATCCCTTAAGATTTTTAGGATGGCATAATCGAAGTAATTAGTGGTGTTTATGTTTTGTGTAGTCTTTAAATATATAAACCATTCTACTAGTTGGACTACTACTACTCTTCTAAGTAGTAATGTTCATGTGTGTCCCAGTGACTTATATGTAGTTTTTAGTACAAGGTGAAAGATGTACATGAAAGAAGAAAAACCAGAGTAATATACATACAGTTTTTAAAAACCCACCAGAGTATCTTTAGAGTCCCTGCTGAGTAACTTCAGTTATCTAAAATCACTGGACCAAAACAAAAAATCTCGAGAAGAGTCACCCCAGTTTACTGGAGTGTGTCTATACCCCTGTGCACTGCTGTGTTCTTGTTGTTGTTCGGTGCTTATTTGGAAGGGAAGATGATCTTTATAGACCAAACTGTAGGCTGTTAAATAATTTAGCAGGTTAAGGTAAGCTGCTTCCCCTGTTTGTTTTGCCATTGTTGTCGTTATGCATGGCCAGCTGCTGCTTGGCTTCAGGTTTCTGCTCACATGATACCTCGGCAGAGAAGCCTGCTGTCACCTCCCTTATGAAATAGTGATCACTGTTCCCCTCTGCCTGCACTGCTGCCTGCTCTCCATGCACTGAGAACTTCCTGAGCGTGCGTGGCCAGTTATTTAGGCTACCTGCTTGTCTGTCTTCCCCAGCTACAGGGAGAGCTCCTCTGGTCCACTGCACCCTGCTACCCAGAACGGCGCCTAGGCGTGGTATCTGCTCAGTACATACCTGCTGCATGAAATAACCGAAATAGTGTGGTTTTTACTTTTGTTTTTCCCGTTAAAACATTAAACAGGACATACATTTAAAATGTTGTTTAAAACAGTAGTTTCTAAATCTGGCTGTGTATTAAAATTACTTGGGGACTTTATGAACTGTAGGGTCTCCTCAGCTGAGTACACTGTAACAATGCATCACTGGCAGTCTGGGATCGAGCTGGTGATGGAGGGTTGTAGGCTCAATCTTGAGTACTTTTTTCTCCGTATGCAGCAAAAAGCCTACGCGCTAGGTTGGGGTACCAGCACTTGTGTGTTTTCTAGGGGGATTTCAACCTGTGTATGAGCTGTACCCCCAACACCCACCTAGATGTCATGAAGTTCTTGGCAGTACCAGTCGGGGTGACCAACATTTTCTTCTGTAAATGGACACATAGTAAATATTTTAGGCTTTATGGACCATATGGCCTCTGTCACAGCTCCTCCGCTCTGCCCTAATGGTTTGAATCAGCAAATGAACACGGCTTGTGTTCTCATCAAACTTTCCTTACAAAAAGTACACAGTAGACTAGATGTGGCCTTTGGGTTGTAGTTTGCTAAGGTTAACAAGACCCCCTTTTTCATGATTTGAAAAAGTACTAAAAATTTTGAAACCACTCGATTTAATTTAAGGGAATATACAGTAAGAACATTGAGAATGTAAGTTTTAAATGAAACATATAATTGACTTGATTCTTGTGATTTGTCACTGCCTTAGCATATATTTTTTTATGTTTATTTTTCAGAGAGAGAGAGAGGGAGGGAGAGAGCGCATGAGCAGGGAAGGGGCAGAGAGAGGGAGGGAGGGAGGGAGAATCCCAAGCAGGCTCCGTGCTGTCAGCACAGAGCCCAACACGGAACTCCATCTCCCAAACCATGAGATCATGACCTGAGCCAAAATCAAGAGTCAGATGCTCAACCGACTGAGCCACCCAGGCGCCCCCAAATACATTTTATTTTTTTATTAAAAAAAATTGTTTTTAAATGTTTAGTTATTTTTGAGACAGCAAACAAAGGGAGGGGTAGAGAGAGAGGGAAACACAGAATCCAAAACAGGCTCCAGGGTCCGAGCTGTCAGCATAGAACCTGCCGCGGGGCTTGAACCCACGAACCGCGAGATCATGACCTGAGCCGGAGTTGGACACTTAACCGACTGAGCCCCCAGGCGTCCCTCCAAATGCATTTTAAATCATTATACTGTAATATCTGAATCTTTTTGTTTTTTCCATATTGGTTGGTTAGTTGCTTTTGTTGGGTGAAGAGGCTGATAGCAGTCCATTATTTACGTTTGTAGATGAGCCTACAAATGTGTAGGCTTACATGCACACACACGTTCTTTATACTTGTGTACATACGTATATGTCCATGGATATAAATGTTTATGATATGTTTAATATTTGTCAATGTTATAATCAAATCAGTTTTGCAAATGAGTTTAACCATGAACAACTCAAAGAAATTAAAAATCTATGACAGAAACTAGCAAACTGTAAAACTTTTGTTTGAACTTCCCTATAAAAGTGGCATTTTGATTAACTTCATAATTTGAATATTTTTTGATAAAGATTTTTAAAATGATTGTTTTTAAGTCTTGAATCAATCCATATCCTTGGGCAGTTTCTGTTCATCCATCTGTAAGTTACCTATTTTCTCTGTCTCAGGTTGTATAGTGGAATATCTGTATAATGTTAAGGCTAGAAGTAGAGGCAGTATTATTTGTGTTTCTATTGTCTGTAAGTTAAATATAACTCATTTAGTAATGACAAGTTGTAATTATTTTTGTATTCTTCCTACTTCCTTACAAAAGCCAGATAGTTCTTGGAAGGTACAGATTAGGATGCCATTTTCCTCTTAATAGTTATGGATAATCTCCGTCTATGGTCACTGAATGGTCAATGAATATTGTTGGCTGACAGGAAGATATACTGTTAGGTAATGAAAAGAAGAGGGGCTGTATTTTAATGACCGCATTTGGCCGCTGTTTTAAGTCAGTGCCCGTATGTCTACTATTGATTTGATCTCATGACACCAAAAGGGAGGAAACATACAAATAAAGGGATATATCTGTGCCCACATATATAGGGCTTTAGCTTACATGTGTTATGGATCATACATTTGTGAAGCAGAGTCAGTACAATTTTTCTACAGGCATGAAAACACGTATTTCCCTTTTCTACCCAGAATGGCAGCCTTAATAATTAAGAGCATTTTGCTTTATCTTTTGTATCCCTCAGAGATCTCTACTAAAATGTCCAAGTAGTGGAGATCTAGTAAATACTCATTTGGATTTTAACACAGAAAATGTTTATTTAATTTTAAATGTCTTAAATTCTTGAAGTGGTGCCTATTAGGTATTGGCTTAAGAGGAAAAACACTCTAGTGTGTTAATAGTAGTAAAAATAAATTATGTGCATTTTTTGAAACTAGAGCATTGTGCAGCTCTGTAAGTGATCAAATTTGAATCACAAAGTTATTAGGCCATTTATTTTATAAGTCAAAAGTAGAGAGTAGCAGGAAAATCTCTCATTTTAGTACAATATATGCTAAAAAAAATGTTTCCAAACGTGTGTAAGGTGGGTGTATGCATAGGGAAGAAATCAAATAAAATACTAGAACAGGTTATATTCTGTTTGGTCATTTCGATCCTGAATGGTTAAACCAAAAAAAAATGATGAGTGCCTCTAAGAAGGTGAGCCACGTTCTGTTACTGAAGAGGGTATCCAGTGTCTGAAGTAAAGGGGGGACTTGTTTTTTCCTCTCAAGTGTAAGTTATCCTGGGTCAAGTATAGTCACAAGTGTGCTAACCATTCTACCATTTAAGTTGAGGTTACTTGAAAAGTGTAGCCTTTCTCTAACCTCTGGGTAGTTCTGCTTGTGTTATAATGTGACATTTCAGGTACCTGGTGACATAGAGATGGTTCTTGTGAATTGTTTTCTTGTTCAGATGAGCGATCCCCAGCTGCTCAATATGTCGACCTGTTGCTGAACCCAGAACGTTACACTGGCTATAAAGGGTCCTCTGCATGGAGAGTGTGGAACAGTATCTACGAAGAAAACTGTTTCAAGTAACTGGAGGGCAAATGGCTAAAGGGAGGATGGAGGAAGAGGGGTATGGTTCTGTGGGGGGTAAAATTACATAAAAAAAAAATCAAACCATTTTATGTTTGAGTTTCACACTTGCTTTTTCAGGCCTCGATCTGTTTATCGTCCTTTGAATCCTCTGGCACCTAGCCGAGGTGGGTGTTTCATACATTTTCATGCTTTTTTAGAGATTACTTACAACATGTCTTTGTAACTAAACAAACTTTGAGCAAATTTTCAAGTATTTTATGTTTTTTTCTTTAAAAATTTTTTTTAATGTTTTATTTATTTCTGAAAGAGAGAGAGAGACAGTGTGGGCAGGGGAGGGTCAGAGAGATTTCAGAATCTGAAACAGGCTCTGAGCTGTCAGCACAGAGCCCGACGCAGGGCTCGAACCCACAAACTGTGAAATCATGACCTGAGCTGAAGTTGAACGCTTAACCGACTGAGCCACCCAAGCGCCCTGATGTTTTTCTTAATTTGGATGATCAGAAGCATAAGATTAGTTCATGGGGTGCCTGGGTGGCTCAGTTGGCTAAGCATCTGACTCCTGATCTCAGCTCAGGTCATGATCTCACGATTTGTGGGTTTGAGCCCCACATTGGGCTCTGCACTGTAAGCCTGTTTGGTTTCCCTGTCTCCCTCTCTCTCTCTGCCCCTCCCCCACTTTGTCTCTCTCTCTCTCTCAAAATGAATATACATTTGAAAAAAAAGTATAAGATTGGTCCATAATTGAATCTCAATATTTCTACATGTTTTATTTAATTATTGACATTTATTTAGTGCCTGATATGTGCCAGGCCCTGAAGTAGGAGTTCTGTGTGAATTAAATCAGAATATGTGAGTAATGCATACATATCAGAGGTTTCCTGGGGAACTCTTTTTTTTTTTTTTAATTTTTAATATTCATTTTTGAGAGAGAGTGTGCAAGTGGGGGACGGGCAGAGAGAGAGGGAGACACAATCCAAAGCAGGCTCCAGGCTCTGAGCTGTCAGCACAGAGCACGATGTGGGGCCCAAACCCACAAACTGTGAGATCGTGACCTGAGCCGAAGTCAGACGGTTAACCGACTGAGCCACCCAGGCGCCCCTTCCTGGGGAACTCTTAAAAATCTGCATTGCCAGGCCCTATTGTGTACCAGCTTAAGTCAGGATCCTTAGGATTAGCCCCAGCTGCTGTTTTTTTTTTTTTTAAACAGTCCAGCTGATTCCAGTACGCAGGCGAGTTTGAGAACCAGTGGCTCAGAACGCAGACTTCAGGTGTGCGTCCCAAGTACCTAAGGGCCTTGTTGAGATACAGGTTCTGATTGTGTCGGTCCTGGGTAAGGCCCAAGATTCCAACAAGCTCCCAGGTGATGCCCAGAGTGCCTGCTGGTCTGTGCCCCACATTTGAGTCCTAAGGACGTAGAAGAGTTAGAGAGCTAAGAGCATTGCTCTTAACCTGCACCGCCCGACGTCACCACTTGCCACACTGGGCTGTATCGAGCACATGAAATGTGGCCAGTGTAGAACCTAGTTTGACAGTTTACTTAATTTCTTTACATTTTAAAATGGAAGAAGTGTAAAATATTTTTGCCATTAAACAGAACTTTATCCTTTCGATAGGACTGCCTTAACTGTTGCCTCACATAAGTACAATTGTTGTAGTGCATCTATACTTTTTACTTTTTAAAACGTGGGTATTAGAGGGGTGCCTGGGTGGCTTAGTCGGTTAAGTGTCCGACTTTCGCTTAGGTCATGATCTCGCGGTTCGTGGGTTCGAGCCCCACGTTGGGCTCTGTGCTGACAGCTCAGAGCCTGGAGCCTGTTTCAGAGTCTGTGACTCCCTCTCTCTCTGACCCTCCCCTGCTCATGCTGTCTCTCTCTCTCTCTCTCTCTTAGAAATAAAACATTAAAAAAATATTAAAACGTGGGTATTAGAAAAAACTTCCCACATGTGGCTAAGTGTTATATTTCTATGGGACAGCGTTGCTGTAGACAGCTGGAGGTTAATCAGTGTAAAACTGCTGGGCACAGCTTCAGTCTCTTCTCAACAAGGAGCCAAATCCTGTTTTGATGTTTTCTTTAGACCAGGATTGATTTAACAACTGGAATTTCCTGGTCTAGATTTGTATCTTTAAGGCATCTCTGAGAGCCAAAGAGACTTTAAAGGCTGACTGAATGGACTGCTTTTAGATACTCTTTTACAACGTAGCAAGTGTTCTTCTCCAAATCCGTTCTGACACTGCCAGGAGAAGGGAATTGGACCATGAAAAAGGTGTGCGTGGTTTCTCATCCTTTGTCTGTTTTGCCATTTTGACCTTATAATTTACTATAAAAGTAGAAACACGAAAGTTATATAAAGTAAAAAGAGAAGGCTCCCCCCACACCCACCCTGGTCCACATACTCTTCCACAGTGCAGAGCTTGAAAGGTATTCTTCCAGGCCTTTTCTGTGATTACTTAGGGTTTTTTTTTTTTTTTAAGGATTGGAGTTAAAACATTTTTAAAAGTTGAGGTATAATTGACATATTAATTTCAGGTGTTCAACACAACGTTTACCTATTTGTATATATTCCAAAAGGATCACCATGGTAATTCTAGTTAATATCTGTGACCATATGTAGTTACAGAATTTTTATTCTTGCAATGAAAACTTTTAAAATCTACATTCTTACCAACTTTCAAATATGTAATACAGTGTTACTAACTGTAGTTGGCAAACTGTTCATTACATCTCTAGGACTTACTTCTTTCGTACCTGGAAGTAGGCACCTTTTGACCACCTTCACCCATTTTGTCCACTCCCTACCCCCTTCCTCTGGCAATCACCTGTCTGTTCTCTGGATCTGTGACTTTAGGGAGTTTTGTTCTGTTTTGTTTTTAGATTCCATGTATAAGAGAGATCATACATTATCTGTCCTTCTCGGACTTCTTTCTTTCACTCAGTGTAATATCCTTAGAGTCTATTGATGTTGTCACCAGTGACAGGGTTTCCTTTCCTTTACGGCTGAGTAGTATGATCACTTTTTTAATTTTTTTTATTATTTTTTTTCTAATAGTTTATTGTCAAATTAGTTTCCACATAACACTCAGTGCTCATCCCCACAAGTGTCCTCCTCCATGCCCATCCCCCCTCCCCCCACATCCATCAGTCCTCAGTTTTTGTCAGCATTCAAGAGTCTCTCATGGTTTGCCTCTCTCCCTTTCCCCCACCATTTCTGCCCTTCTTCTCCCCCTTGTTCCTCCGTCAAGTTCCTCCTAATCCTCCTATACGTGCAAACATATGATATTTGTCCTTCTCTGCCTGACTTATTTCGCTCAGCATAACACCCTCAAGGTCCATCCATGTTGCTACACGTGGCCAGATTTCATTGTTTCTCATTGCCATGTAGTATTCCATGGTATAGATAAACCACATCTTCTTGATCCATTCATCTGTTGATGGACACTTAGGCTCTTTCCATGTTTTAGCTATTGTGGAGAGTGCTGCTATGAACATTGGGGTACATGTGCTCCTATGCATCAGCATTTCTGTATCCCTTGGGTAAATTCCTAGCAGTGCTATTGCTGGGTCATAGGGGAGTTCTATTGTTAGTTTCCTGAGGAACCTCCACACTGTTTTCCAGAGGGGCTGTACCAGTTTACATTCCCACCAACAGTGTAGGAGGGTGCCCGTTTCTCCACATCCTCGCCAGCATCTAGAGTTCTCTGATTTGCTCATTTTAGCCACTCTGACTGGCGTGAGGTGGTATCTCAGTGTGGTTTTGATTTGTATTTCCCTGATGAGGAGGGATGCTGAGCATCGTTTCATGTGTCTGTTGGCCATCTGGATGTCCTCTTTGGAGAAGTGTCTGTTCATATCTTCTGCCCATTTCTTCACTGGGTTGTTTGTTTTTCAGGTGTGAAGTTTGGTGAGTTCTGATCACTTTTTTTAAAAAATTTATTTATTTTGATGGGGGAAGAGAGAGAATCCCAATCAGGCTCCCCACTTAGCACAGAGCCTGATGCGGGTCTCAGTCTCACAAACCATGAAATCGTGACCTGAGCTGAAGTCGGACGCTCAACCAACCGAGCCACCCAGGGGCCCCCAGAGGCTTTCTAAAATTTATTGTACTTTGTGGCCTCCATTCTTATTAAGTCTAATTTTCAGGATGACTGACCAAGCTTCATGGTATGATTAACCGTTTAACACACAGAAAGTTTTAATCTGATATTAAAGTAAATAGGTTTAAAATCTGAACTATGGAAAACATTTTCTAAAATCCTGTTTATTATTTTCTCTTTTAGGAGAAGATGATGGTGAGTTAAAACTCTTATGTTTGGGTTTGTGTTTATGTTTTAGTGATCAAAATTAGATTTTTCCCTCTATTCAAAAGAAAATGTTTATCCTATTTTTTCAGAAATTGCTACCAATGAATGGCGACGAAAATAAATCTTTTCTAATATAAATTTACCCTATGTTTAAAAAACATAAATTCCATCTTAAATGTTTAGTGTAGAAACCAGGATTACATTCTAAGTTCCCCATTTTCTGGTTATTGTAATCTACTTGAATATGTTCTGAAGAAATGGAGAAAAGTTAAGATAGTTTTACCAGGTAGTTTGTCTTGTGACTTTATTTTCTTATTGTCTTTGTAATTTATAACCTCTGTTATAATAATGCTTAATCTGATGAATAGTAATTTATCAACAATTGATTACTCCAGGTTACCAAATGATTATCAGTCATAAGTTGCCCCCAGACAATCAAAATAGTTATTTCAAATGGGTGTTTACTTCTCTGTGCTCAAGGCAGTGATGAGCATTGTGCAGGATAGAAGGATGTGTAAAAGACAATGCCTTCCAGAAGCTGACAGTATGTAGCAGCCATGACAAGCACTAACATCAGTAATGGCAAAGAAGGGCTGCACATATATAATAAAGCAGTAAGCAATCTAGCTCTTCAGAGGTGGGACAGATCCTCTCCCACTGATCTGGAGGCTTAGTGGAGGAAGTGGCAATTGAGATGAGTTTTGAGTAATGGGACAGATTTAGGCTGATAGAAATTGGATCCTGTGTGCTGTTAGGAGAAAATAGCATAGACTGAGGAGTTGAAAGGGGAAGAATCAAGTATGTTTGGGGAGACCCTGTTAGCAGCAGGGAAGACTTCACGTGGGAGTAGTTTAAGTTCGGAAGAGGAGTGGAGGCCAGATTATTGAGGATTCGGGAGCTCAACTTTTCCTGATAGCGTTTGGGGTTTCTTGAGTAAACAAGTTGAGATTATGGTGAATGGTCCTTAGGCAGAATGTGTTGAGTAAGTTCATCTGTGGGAAGATGTTTGTGTAGTTTTGCGAAGTGTGAAGACTCTCAGGAGACACAGTTGTTCCCCACCATCTAATTTATCCCTGAGACTCCTTGCTCAGCTCATCTATGTGTTGAGGTTTTCTTCTGCTTTGCTTCTCTCTTGTAAAATAAAGATCGATAACTCACAAAATCTGTTTTGATGAACTAGATTGATGTTAATTGGCTGCCATTTTATTTTCCTGTCAGAACAGCATTGGTCTAGAAATAGCTCTTTTAGCATTAGTACACAGGTAAGTCAGGTCCCTCCATATTCTAGGCATTGATGTTTCTGAAAAATCATTTAAGTATTAAGGGATTTTAAAATTACCTCTTGAAATTTAGTAGTCCTAGATCACTGAGGAAATGGATCTAGCTTTACTGCTCAGGAAAAAATGGAATAATTACTAATTTGATTTTTTGTATTATAATTCACTGTTTTTTTTCTAGAATTTTTAAGGCTGTTATCATTCAAAGCAAATTTCAGATTGTTAAACTCTTTCACCTCCATACTTAGGGAGGGTTAAGGCTTTTTTTTTTTTAATTTTTTAATGTTTTATTTATTTCTGAGAGAGAGAGACAGTGTGAGCAGGGTAGGGTCAGAGAGAGTGGGAGATATAGAACCTGAAACAGGCTCCAGGCTCTGAGCTAGCTGTCAGCGCAGAACCCGACGCAGGACTCCAACCCACGAACTGTGAGATCATGACCTGAGCCAAAGTCGGACACTTAACCGACTGAGCCACCCAGGCACCCCAGGGAGGGTTAAGCCTTCTAATGAATAAAATTACATAATATTTTGACAGAAAAGTTTTCTTAAAGATTTTACTTAGTGAAATATCATTTATAAGAAAATTCTCCCAAAGTTACTTAAATTACTTTGGGGCTTTATTTTCTAAAATCATATGCCTAATTTTCTACTTCACATGAAACAGTGGCCATTTCTAGAGATGTTCCTTAATCTGTTGTAGGAAATATTTTATACACTTAATTTATTCTGATTTGTAAATGACTGTTTAAAATATTTTAACCCAATTCTATGTGTATGTCTTTTTTTTTTTTAAAGGAGAATCATTCTACACGTGGCTAGAAGGTAAACTTACACATCTGCATTGTAAATTTATTGGTTTCCTATAAAAATGTATGAATTTATTGAATATATTTTAGTAAGTTCAGGATTCATTACCTAGATAACTAATTTTGACAGTGTTTGAAAGAAAATAACATATTTTAGGTTGTTGTATTTTAGGATATAATTATTTGAAAATTTTGTGGCTATTTGTCAGCCAAAAATAACCAGCATTAGGGAAAACATACAAGGCAGAGACTGTCAGGTTTTCCTAAGTGGCTCCTCAGTGTTATTTTCATTCTGTTTATACCACTCATCCAGACTGCTTTTCTAGTAACCATTTTGCAAATTTACTTTGTAGATAGAGACCTCCTTTTGGGAAGGAAGTACTTTATATATATATGAAAATGAGGGAAGGTAAATTTGATTTCAGAAGATTTTAAACCATGTTTACACATGTTAATATAGTCTAAACTCTTGTAATTAAAGGATAAAGCAGTTTAGATCCAGTAGATACTTTGCATTCTTACATTTTCTGGTGTTGAAAATATAAATGCTATTAATGGAAAGCTGAAGCATTCCAGGATTTTAACAACTTCAGTTAAAAACTGGATATATGATGCTTTTTAAATATTTGCCAAATTGTCATTAATTTATGAAAGCAAAAATTAAAATGTACCAATGAAAGATAAACAAGTTGAATGATACAGGAAAGGGTAACCATATAGGAACTCTGCAGAGTTAAACTAATACTTTATTTTATGTTTGCTAATTGGTGATGTTACCTTGTGAACATGATTTCTCTTTTTTTAATGACTTTATTTTTAAATGTTTATTTTTTGGATAGACAGTACAAGCAGGAGAGGGTCAGAGAGAGAGGGAAATAGAGGATCTGAAGTGGGCTCTGCGCTGACAGCAGCAAGCCCGATGTGGGGCTCGAGCTCACAAACCACGAGATCATGACTCAAAGAGTCATGAGTCAAAGTTGGACACTCAACTGACTGAGCCACCCAGGCACCCCCTGATTTCTCTTTTTTAATGAAGTGTGTACATGTATTGGCCATTATTAAGGTGAATATTATTGATGTGCCAGTATTACTAGGATTTATATTGATAAATGGCTTATGTGGAAGAAGATTTCTTAATTTTATTTCATTAGCTTGTATTCTGAAGCTACAAATTGTGAAAAGTAGCATTTAAGCTTAAAAGAGGTGGTGAGGGACTCTGAAGATTGATAATGGAGGATGAGAATGAAATTTATGGGCAATATTGAATTCTAGAGTGTTCTTCGTTAGCCACTTCTCTGGGGTCCTGCTGATGGGAGTCCCTGAATATTGATACGTGATTTCAGAGAACACTCCTATTTATGGGCAACTGATTCAGCTTTTCTGAGATCTAGTTTCCTCATCTGGGGCATGAGATCAACAGTGGCCATCCAGTTCACCTACACTGTAGGTGTAGCTGATGCCTGTAAAAATGCCTTTGAAAATCACTAAACAATGTCCAAATATCAAATAATACTGTTACAGTAAATCTTTTGTGAGAGAGAAAATTATATATCAGTGTCCTGTGATTCACTTATTGAGGAAGAATTTGAATGAAATTAAATCCAAAAGAAAGAGAACCATTCTCTCAATTGGATAGTTGAATTTGATGTGTATTGTTAGAAATAGAGGGTGGTAAATTTTGCCTTAGTAAATCAGCTTTTGGAGATGTGACTTCACAGTATGACTGTGGGGGCTTTGTCACACCTGGCAGCAGACTGTGGGCCGGGATAAGGTGTCCAGCAGCTTCCCGCAAAGTGTGCTATGTGTCTCATTGGTATTCTCCATTGGCACATCTTTTATTATTAGAATTTACTTAAAGTTCCCTTATTTTCACAGTTTATGGAGAGACCTTTCTACTCCTTGCTCCTCACTCTTCACCCATCCCCATTCCAAGTAAGGGGCTCTGTAAATTAGAATGGTCTCCTAGTCTGTGTTCTTAGTGTTAGGCATGTGAATTTTCACAAGCTTTGCTTTGCTTTGCTCTTCCTGTTTTCCTTTCTCTGGTCTTTAGACATTTTATTGGCTTGTAAGCACTGCTTAAGAGAGGTAGGTTAGAAGGGAAAGAAAGTGAACTTCACATTTGATCATTTTGATACTAGAAGAGAAGTTAGCACGTAATATTTTATCAGACTTGTTCATGATGTTTCTATCCCTTGTTACCTTTCTATATACCTTGTTACCATGAGCATTCAGACTTGGCCATGTACTTTTAGGAGGAAGCTGCAAAAAAGAACTTAAGTTCTACTTTTTGGTCTCTATCCATGACAATGGGAATATTCTAGCAAAAATTCTAAACTAGCGAATGAGATCTCAAAAGAATTCTATTTTCCTAGTAGAAGCTACTTGCTTCACAGCCATATAGGATAGAACATAGGGTACATTGAAGATCTAAAACACCTTGGGGAAAATGCAAAGTAAGCCGCCTGCATACTCTTAACGTTTTTAAAAAATCCCTCAGCTTACAAGGGAGGTTATTTCTTCCTTCCCACTCTTGAAGCTCATTTTCCCCCCCCAACAGGGAGAGTTTACAAAAAAACAAAAAGCAAAAATGACAGAAACAAAAAAAATTCTGTTGGAGAAGAGAAGGAAAAAGCTAATTGTTCTACATTTAGTGGATTCTTAAAATCTGTGTTTTTGCATTTTTATCTATTCCAAAATTTTGCTATAAAGAATATTTTCTAGAATTTTTTCTTTTTTGTGGTGAAATATATATAACAAAATTTACTATCTTAAATACTTTTAAATTTGCCATTTAAATATGCATAATATAAACTTTACCATCTTAACTATTTTAAATTTAGTGGCATTAAGTACATCCACAATGCATATTACTCTTGTACTAAGAGTGAAATGGAGGTAGAGGTAGGGTAGGGTAGTGGAATTATCTAGACCTCTGTTTGAGCAAAAGCCTGCATGGCTTAAGAATGCTACATAAAGTCATTTTCCATCCTATGCCTGCACTCCATCTGATATGATTCCACTCACAAATAGCACACTTTTTTTCTTGGTTGAAATTCCTGGATTACTGTTTTCCAGGTTTTGGCTCCTAACCGTGCACCGTACAGTCCAATGCAACTGGAGAATTGTAGGGGTGGAGGATTAGTAAAACACTAAAGACTGAGGAAGAAGAGAAATGGGCTGCAGTCTCTTCTTCCTCCACAGTCAAGTACGTTCAAAGAAACGACATCCACGGGGAAGGGAAAAGGAAAAATAGTTACTGTTAAGCCAAAGCAGTGACTTTATAACTACATTTGCTTCAGGTTAGCCCAACCTGTGAAATGTCTGTGGCCACTGCTTTCCGGGTAGCGTGGGAACTTGCCAAGTACATCCGTTCTGCTTGGACCTCCAGAGCCCAACATTTTCTGTCTCATTCTGCATTAGGTTATCATATTCATAACTCCATTTTGAAGTCAGAATCTTCCAGGGAGAGAATCTTGATCTAATCATTTTATGTTATTCCTTGATTATTTTTAATTTCCTTGAACTTTAAAAATAAGCCTATATACTGAATCTTCTTGATTCAGTATTTCTGTTATCTAAATGGATGTGATTTCTTTTTCAATTTTTTTCTGAATAGGTTTGTGCCTGGAGAAGAGAGTCTTCTATAAGCTTATATCAGGACTTCATGCTAGTATCAATTTACACCTATGTGCAAATTATCTTTTGGAAGGTAATCCCATTTTTATGTAAAAATCTTGCCTTCTATTAATGTAAAAATTGTTGGAGGGGGGATATATATATGTGTGTATATATATTCTTTCTATATATATAAGGATATATATAGAGAGAGAGAAAAAAATCTTATTAAAGGTACACTATGTATTTCTCTTTCTCTCTAGAAACCTGGGGTAAACCTAGCTGGGGACCCAATATGAAAGAATTTAAACGCCGCTTTGACCCTGTGGAAACTAAGGGAGAAGGTCCAAGAAGGCTTAAGAATCTGTACTTTTTATACTTAATTGAGCTTCGAGCTTTATCAAAGGTCGCCCCCTATTTTGAGCGCTCAATTGTTGATCTTTACACTGGAAATGTAGAAGAAGATGCAGACACAAAAACCCTTCTACTGAATATCTTTCAAGATACAAGGTAAGAATTGAGTATCAGCGATCTGCAGTTCTGCACTCTGAATATGAGTGAGGTAGTGCTCGAAACGCCACAGAAAATGATTCCTGGAAGTTAGTTAGGAGGAGGAGGGTTAGAAGTGAGAAGGGAAAGCTCAGTAGGTCAGCAGACCACAGAGCAGCCTACACACACTTGAGGATGATAGCCTGTATTTTCAAACAGAACTTTACATTTTCTGTCGTGTCAAAGTTTAATGCTATTTTTATGTATTCTGCCAGTTTTGTTTTTTTCCAGTTGCTGCTATAAGTGTGATAACATGAAGAAGGTAGATTCCTGAGGGAATGTTAGCTTTGCCTTCTAGAATACACCCTTTTTTAAAAATGCTGAGTTAGTAGAATTTGAGTTTACTGGTTGTTAAAATGAGTGCGAAGCAAAGTTGGATTAACAGGTGTTTAACCTCTGTGTTAAATTTTAAAACCTCTTTTTTATAGAGTGTTGCACATGTTTCAGCATAAATTGCTATTAAACTCTTTTTTTGCATCATTTTTTATTATGTAATTTCTTTAAAATATTAGTCTTATAAATTACAGAGCCATTTTTATGTTGCTTTACTCTTTTATTGAGTGGTTTTTATGGAGTAGTTTACATGTGAGCAGTTTGCCACCTTCCTGTGTTACTGAACTTTACACACGTGTAAATTATGAATTGTAATTGTAAGTATTTGTACAAGGGATTTCCACCTGCCCGAGCTCCCCTACGCAGTACTTGAATTTTCGTCTGTAACTTGCAGTCTTGTCATTTCACCAGGTCCTTTCCCATGCACTTTGACGAGAAATCCATGTTTGCAGGTGACAAAAAGGGGGCCAAGTCATTAAAGGTAAAAAGTTCTAGATTGGCGGAGAGGGTGGGGAGAGAACTTTACGGGCTGTGTTTTAATCCCATCCATCTGAGCTCTTCCTGTCCTGTTTACCATCCTGTTGAAGTGGGTCTGATGGGATTTTACTACAAATGACACAGAAAGCCCCTTCTCCAGGCTTTTCAGGTCCCTTCCCTCCTTTCTGGTCTGGTCAACTGCCATTGACTCCGACCAGCGAATGTGGTCCTTTTGCAAACATAAAGGTCTTTTTAAAGGTCTTCCCTTGAGAACAAGTTTTCTTACTTTAAAATCACAGCATGTCTTACTGTTTTGATTCTAAAAATCATGAATTGTTAGCCATTTTGAAGGCAATACTATCTTTTTCTAAAATTTATTTAATAGAATATCTTCTGGAATGTTCCAGTCTCTGGAAATATTACTTTTTTGTCTTTATGGACCGACCTAAAAGGCAAAAGATGAGCTGCTAACCTAGGATATCAGAGGGAGACTGTATTTTAGGAACCGTATCAGACTTCATGTGAGGAGCTCTTTGTTTTCCTCTGCCTACAGTATATTAAGGAATATATTGTACCCTTAACATGTTCATAAAAATAATTTGAAATGAACTGGCAAATAGTCTTCTTGTACAACTCCACAGTCCTTTATAAGCAGTTCTGAAATCCAGAAAGCTCCAAACACAGAAACATTTTTCTTCTGTTTGGTGCAAATTAATTTGTTAGCAAAACCTGACCGGAACTGATACATGAGTATTCATAGCATTTTTTAAAAATCCCGCTGTGTAGGAATATTCTTACATTTTGCAACAGAAACATTAATGTATTTGATTACGAGGCTTTGCCACACACTCTGGTGGGGTGTTTCATAACAGATCATGTATGTACCGTATTTCTGAAATCTGGAAAATTCTGAAGCACATTTGGCCTGGAGATGTTTTAATTATGGATACACTGCAAGAACTGCTAACTTAGCCCTGAGTGATGCTTCACTCTGGTAAGGGCTTCCTGGGGCTTCTGAAAGGAAGCAGCTTAGTCACAACTGTGTTTTAATATTGGAAGGCTGTTTTTGTTTGATGATTATTTTAGGGGTATGTTGCTGTTGCGGTATTTAATACTTTGTTAATTTGTTTTTGTAATGCATATTTTCTAAGCGTTTATACAAATGTTATACTCTTGGGTAACCCTGGGTCTTTTCATGGGGGAGGAAGGCGGGAGTGAGAAAGGAACTAGCTTTCAACTAGAGACCGCTGGAAATTGTGTTTGCTGTTTTTCAAAGGTGTGTAAAGGAGAACTCCGTTCACTTTTCCATCTGCTCCTAGAACATGAACTACATGAGAATGGAGAGCAGAGGCCTCGTGTTCTTTCTCTCGCCTTGCGGCTGGGATACTGCTGCTTAGGGACCCTGTGGGCAGCCGGTGGGGCTTCTGGTGGCCAGAGTTTTCGGGCCGCTTGCCTCTAGCTTCATACAGTACAATGAAATTTATTTTCTACGCTTGCCAGATGCAGAAGATGAGGAAACTCTGAACTAGTGTTAGCCTCAGAGGAGTCTGGTCTTAGGGTCCTAGAAACCGTGAGGTAGAGTCCCTCCTGCGTAGGAAACACGTACAGCACATTACAAGGCCCAGGTGGGCAGCCGTCCCTGCAGAGGCTGACTAGCAAATGTGGGGAGCTGTGTGACCACACCCTGACCCAGCCCTGGGATCCTCGGTGCCGATGGAGCACCCGTTACCATGTGTGGTTTAAGGGGAAGGATGAACATGGAGCACTGGTCTAAGGCCAGCTTTCCGATGTGGCCTCACACAAGCAACACGTGAAAAATCGGCCAAATGTAATAGATGTTTACCCCTGGTTGTGTGCAGATACCAAATTGAGGCAGCAGTGAAGTTCCTTCAGAGCAACACCCACATGTTACTTACTTTCGTTTCTTCCACATTGCATTCCTTTGCACAGAGTAGTGCCTCAATAAAACATTGGAGTTAATATGTAGAATGACTTGTATAAATTTCTATGGTTAGTTTTATGTGCCGTGGTATGCCATACAAACGCAAATGTTTTTTTTCTTCATTGTTGAGAAATTCCTCATTAATAAGCTTCAGTACTTTTATTATAATTCAGACAAATGCGGTTTAATTTTAAGCCTCTAATGAGCATAAAAATATGTTCTGCGTGTTAGGAGGAGTTCCGCTTACACTTCAAGAATATCTCCCGTATAATGGACTGTGTTGGATGTGACAAATGCAGATTATGGGGGAAACTGCAGGTTTGTGTCTTGTCTTCTGTTTTAAAGCTATTACCGATCTGAAATTTTCCTGCTGAGAAATTGCAGGTTTTTAGTAGTGTCCTCATTGTTCCTTGAAGTAGAGGATCTAAAGTATGGCTTTCCTGCTGCTTCGATGAAAAAGATGAATATATTAAATCTGTGTTATGCATGTAAGAATGTCTCTCCTGTGTTAATGATTTGGGTCTTATTGTATTTGTTTCTGTTGATACAATCTCAGATTCATTTCTTCTTTTTTTAATGTTTATTTTTGAGAGAGAAAGAGAGAGACAGACAGAGTATGAGCGGGAAAGGGGCAGAGAGGGAGAGAGACACACAAAATCCAAAGCAGGCCCCAGGCTCTGAGCTGCCAGCACAGAGCCCGGTGTGGGGCTCGAAGCCACATAAAAGACAAGTTCTGCCAAGCAGGCCCATTTCTCTGTCTATTCAGTGATTGTTTGATATTTTATCTTATTTATTTACAAATATGACAAGTCCTGGAAAAATCAGAGATAGAATTATTTTCATGGAGGCTACACTGAAATCAGATTTTTCTTTTTCTCTAGTTCTAATAATTGATAAGTTTTTAAGTGTAGTTCTCACTAATAGTTTCTACATTTTGAATTGCTAGGGGCTGTAAAGATCGCTTTCAAGGTTACATATACTGAACACTGTTATCCTAAAGTGATATTTTCTAGGTTAAAAAAAGGGATTTAGTAATTTATATCCAACAAGTGTTAAATTATTCAGGTTCCTTAACAGTTTAGATACATTTATCATATGCATGATGTGTGAGGAAGTAGAAACTGTAATTTGCAGTTTAATGTTTTGGTGAAAAGTTCAGTTCATATGAATTTCCTGACTCTCATCACAGTGACTGTATGTTTCTTTTAACCTTTGTAGTAATTATTATTACAGGAATTTAACTGTTAATATGCATCACTATTTTCTTTAGACTCAGGGCTTAGGAACAGCCCTGAAGATCCTCTTCTCTGAAAAAGAAATCCAAAAGCTTCCGGAGAACAGCCCATCTAAAGGCTTCCAACTCACCCGTCAGGAAATAGTTGCTCTTTTAAATGCTTTCGGGAGGTAAGAACGGTTTTCACAGGGAAGACTGCTTGGGTTCTGCTGGCTTCAGCAGGACCGCAGAGATCATCTTCTCTGCTAACGGAGTTTGCTTTGCGTTGTTTGGGTGACAAAAAGACAGAATTCTGTGTCCTCACGGGGTCTGTGCGGGTCCAGGAAAAATTAACGAAGTCCAATCGCCTTCTCACTGTCATGGGGCAGACACCCTCCCAATAATATCTCCTTCAGCTGGCTGCGGCCTGTTTGAGCATGGTGGCAGGAATGAGGAGAGGAAGGCTGGGTTGACGTGGTGATAAAAGAAACAGACGACACCTTCTCACTGCTTTTTCTTCTCTAAGCTGAGGAGGCCTTTTCCCTTCGTTCATTCTTAACCCTGTTCCCCTGGCACGGAGACAGAGTTCGCTTTTGGTTTGAGCACATGGTTTCAAACAGAATTTGAATTTTCCCCCCGAGAGGCCTGCAGTAGCAGTGAACAGAACACCAGAATACAGAGCCGAAGGAAAAGAATCCCAGAACACACGAGAAAATGAAGCCGTGCTGCCCCAGAAAGTACAAAGTCAAGTCAAGGAAGAATTGTGTTAAAAAATAGGGAACCACGTGATACAGACATTATTTCTTAGGTTTTTCTTAACATACATCTTTAAGTTAAAAAGGGGCTATTAAATTAAAAATAAATTGTCCCTTCCTCATCTTAGAAGATCTCCCCTGTTGCTCCCGTGTCTTTAAAGGTGACTTTGTAGGTTGGGATTTCAGGCGAGGATAGAGGACATAAGACATCAGTAATTAGTGCTTGATGCAGAATTTAGTTCACGTACTTATGAGGCCTGCGAGTAAGATGAAACAGGAGACACTGAATTAAAGTATTTAAATGAAAAAGATTTTAAAAANAGGATGAGTGGGGAAGCGGCAGAGAGAGAGGGAGACACAGCATCTGAAGCAGGCTCCAGGCTCTGAGCTGTCAGCACAGAGCCCGACGTGGGGTTCAAACTCACAATCCATGAGATCATGACCTGAGCTGAAGTCGGACACCCAACCAACTGAGCCACCCAGGCGCCCCTAAACATTTTTAAATCCAAATAAAATTGAGAGAAAAACCAGATGGCTCACTCCCTCAGATTTCTCTGAGTCTCCCAGAGAATATTCATAAATGCAGCCTTCCGGCTCTAGTTCTGTATCCAGAGCCTGGAGTTTCCTTTTATTGTTCTTTAAAGCAAGCTAGACTCGAGTCTGCAGTTTGGAGTTCTGGAATCAGGGCCTGCCGTGTGCTGGTCATGTGCGCTCAGGCCATGACTTCGCTCTTGCAGCGTGCGCCCCTGCTCTGTGAAACGTGGCCAGGGCGCACGTGATGATGACCTGAGATTAGATGTGAACGCGCTTTTTAAACTACAGAGTGCTTCCTGAATTCCATGGCAGGTGCTGGCGATGGGGGCGTACAAACCAGAAGCTTCAGTGCCGCTTGTTTTTGAGTATTTAAAAAATTGTCTTTTGTTTCTTACCAGATGTGGGGAAACTGTTCTGCTAAGGGCAGCGACACTCAGAGTGTGACAGTCACACAAATAAGGATACGGCCTCACTTAATCTCCTTTTTCCTCCCCAGGGAAACACAAACACTAGTGTATCCACAGGCTTTTTAAAAGCTCTTAACATAATCCTCCTCCCCCCCACCCCTAATTATAATAGTAATTCACCGTCATTATAAAAAATTTGGAAAAAACATGAGAGTATAATTTTAAAAACAAACTTAAAAATCACTCCTATTCCCACCCCCCAGGACTATTTCAACGTTTGTGTGTTTTTCATGTGTATTTTTCCCCTACTTCTAAGTAAAAGAGTCGTGCGCACGTGTGTGTGCGCGTCTGTTAACAGAGTTGAAAGCATACTTGTTTTTTATACATATAATTCATTGTCAAGTTGGCTAACATACAGTGTAGGCAGTGTGCTCTTGGTTTCGGGAGTAGATTCCCATGATTCATCACTTACATACAATACCCAGTGCTCCTCCTAACAAGTGCCCTCCTCAGTGCCCGTCACCCATTTTCCCCTCTCCCCCAAACCCCCATCCACCCTCAGATTGTTCTCTGTATTTAAGAGTCTTAGGGTTTGGATCCCTCCCAGTTTGTAACTGTTTTTTTCCCCTTCCCTTCCCCCATGGTCCTCTGTTAAAGTTTCTCAAATCCCACATATGAGTGAGAACATATGATACTTGTCTTTCTTTGACTTATTTTACTCAGCATAATACCCTCCAGTTCCATCCACGGTGTTACGAATGGAAAGATTTCATTCTTTTTCATCGCTGAGTAGTATTCCATTGTACATATAAACCACATCTTTATCCATTCCTCTGTTGATGGACATTTGGGCTCTTTCTATAATTTGGCTATTGTTGAAAGTGTTAACAGCATACTTTTTGTGTATTTTTCTGTTCTGTTTTACTTGGCATTGTATTATCATTTTTCAACATTGCATTTTTTCATAGTGATTATTCTTTTTCTTTTTTAAGAAGAAAATATGAGATTATATTAGTTTTAGGTGCACACCACAATGATTTGCTGTTTGTATATGTTGTGGAATTTTTACCACAGTAAGACTATTAGCATCCGTCACCACACAGCTACAGAATTCTTGTTCTTGTGACAAGCTTTAAAGTTTACTTTCTTAGCAACTGCCAAATACATAAGCATTATCTTTTTATTATGTTTTTAGTTCCAGTATAGTTAACATACAGTGTTACATTAATTTCAGCTGTGTCATATGATGACTTCTCACTTGGTACATCACCCTGTGCTCATCACAAGTGCCCTCCTTAATCCCCATCACGATTTAACCCATCTGGCCATCCCCCCTCCCCTCTGGTGACCATCAGTTTGTTCTCTTAGAGTTAAGAGTCTATTACTTGGCTTGTCTCTCTCTCTTTTAAATATATGCCAATATTCTGTTATAAGGACGCACCACAGTTTACTTAGCCACTCTCTTAGTTGAGTTTTATTTTTTTAATTCCTATGGATCCTATACATTTACTCTTCCTTAGAGAATATTACAGTTTTTCTTAATTGTTATGGGATCTGTTCATTATATCTTTTACCTAATTATCAGTCCATTTGTTTTTTAAATGTTTATTTTTGAGAGAGAGCACACAAGAGTGGGGGTGGGGGTAAAAAGAAGGAGGGATAGAGGATCTGAAGCAGGCTCCACACTTGTAGAACAGACCCTGACGCGGGGCTCAAACTCCCGAACCGTGAGATTACGACCTGAGCTGAAGTCAGACGATTAACCAACTGAGCCACCCAGGTGCCCGCCCCTCAGTCCATTTAAGTGATAAATGACTCCGGCTACACCAACACATAAAATTATGTTGCACCTTGGGAAGGTTGTACGTTAGTTTTTCATCAGCGAATCAGTAGTTTTCTCTGTCTGATGGGCTATTTAATGCAGCTTTAGCTCCGGGCGCCCAGTACCACATTGCTCTGTCACATGATGCCAGTGAGCAAGGACACACATTATCTTCAGTTCTGGCCACTAAATCCTGGAAAATGTGGTTTCTTTACCTTGAATTCTCTGTAAATACCTTTCCTACACGAACAGCCATTTTATGCTAGTTTCAACATATCAACTGGTTTCCTTTCCAACAAACATGCAGATATGGCATGAATATACCTGCTGGGTATTACGGTATCCTGCCGCGCACCTCTGAAAGAGAGATGCAGCAGGTAGATACGGTGCGCCTGTGCCGTCCTACACGAGAAGGTGGCAGATGTCTCTTGGGTAATACGCTGTGAGGTCTGGGACTCATCTCCGCAGACGCTGTGCTCTGATGGTCCCTGGCAATGCTGTTCAGTTTGTGGTCTCTGGGTGAAAGGGCTCCCTGTGGGTAATTTGTGTGCCACCCGGGGAGCTCTCCGGTCCTCTGCCGCCTGCAGACCATGAGCGTGCTTTTTCATTCTCAGCACCCTTCCTGCTAGTTACGCAGCTCTCTCTTCTTTAGTTTGGGTCTTGGCTTCCTTACCGTATTTTCATATGTATTTTGGCAGATTTTTTTTTGAAATAGGTACTTTCAGGTACCGCTTGTGATTTTACACATTTATTTTGTTTAATAATCCTATTCTGTTTTTTTTCTGATAACTAAAAACTGTTTCAATCCTTTAATATTCTGAGGATTAGAGTAAGAATCCATTTTCTACCAATCCACACCTTGCAAGCATCTTGCAAGAGTATAAAGAAAATGTTGAGACTTTAGAGAGCATGGACTTTTTGAGAGGCCGTGTGGTCATGGGGTGTGATGGACAGGTGGAAACCCATCTATTAGCTCGGTGACCCTGAAAAATTACTTGATTTATTTGAGCCTCAGTTTTCCTCAAGGTTAATTTTATCTACCTTGAATTTTTTCACGATGACTGAAATATGTGTGTGATGTGCTAGGACATTGTCTGGCATATCCTAAACTTTCAATATAAGACAACATATTAAGTACTTAGAGTAAAGAAAGACGCTAATTTGATAGTGCACACTACACCATCTTCTGTTGTAGAAAGAAAAACACAAGACTTTTATTCTGTCAACCCTGAATTGCACATAAGGGTAACTGAGCTTATGGAAAGATTTTTTGGGGATTCCCCTTCCAGCATTTTGGGGCCTGGACCCAGAAGCATGCATGCATTCAGTAACTGAGTCAATGGCTTATTAAACACCTTCAGTATTGATGGGCATATAGGGTGTGGCTATTCACCAGGATATAAATAAACCATCTTTACCTTATGGGGCTAATAGCACCCCCCATGTGGTCAAAGATCCATGTATAACTTTGGATTCCCCAAAGTCTTAACTAATAGTAGTCTATTGCTGATCAGTAAAGCCTTACAGATAGCATAAGCAGTCAGTTAGCACCTATTGCATATGGTGTATGTATGATGTACTATAGTCTTACAGTAAAGTAAGCTGGAGAGAAGAAAGCGTTATTAAGCAAATCATAAGAGAAAATACATGTACAGTACTGTATTTATCGGAAAAAAAAAAATCTGTGTAAGTGGCCCCGTGCAGTTCACACCTGTGTTCGTTCAAGAGTCACCTATAGCATGTCTGGGGAGTGACAGGGAAGGACTGGACATTTGGAGAGGAAGGAACAAAATTTATTTCTAAGACCAACTGTAAATGATTTGAGATTCTTTATTGTAATGAGTTATTCATATCCCTGTTCCCGTCATTAATCTAGACTCTATTGTTAATGAGTAACATGGCTCCCTTTGCCCCTTCTAAGCCAAGACTGAAGATTGATACCCGTGTGTTTTGTCAGTCTTTAATAATTAATTACAGCATACTCATTGGAAAATGGAAGTTTCATTGTTCAGTGTTGTTTACATTCTTTTATTTTGGATTTTGCTTTTGAGTTATAGCTCCTATCACAGTATCAATGATTTGAAATATGTGCACCTATTAACTGTCCTAATATGTTCTTTTTTTTTTTTTCCCTTCTCTAGGCTTTCTACAAGTATAAGAGAATTACAGAATTTTAAAGTCTTATTACAACACAGTAGGTAATAAAGGCTTTTATATGTCTAATTAGAGACATAATGTGACTGTGTGAAGCCCGTTAGTCTTGGACACTCAGCAGAAGGAGACTAATCTTCAAAGACTTGAAGAAAGAATTCTGAACTCTTAAAAGAGGAAATTCAAATGTTCACTTGAATATTTATGATTCTTAATAGATTGTTCAATTAGAGATATTTATAAATGAAGTATATGCTTTTAAAACATGTAAGTTATACTAATTCTGTGTTTGATTTCATGTTTCCATCTGTTGAATATTCTGCTATTGTTTGTTTAGAACTGGTTTTGTTCTTATTCTCTTATCCGTGACTTCCAGTTGTCTGACTTAAATGAACATCCCGATAACACTGTTAGCAGTCCGTTCTGGAAAAGGAGAGCTAGAGAACAGGTGTTGCTTAGAGCTGATATCAGTGGTAAAAATTTACCCACGATCTTTTAAATGTGTTTGGATGAGCCTTGCCTCGTTCCCTGTGGCACCCTCTATGAATGAAGGCGTCGGTGTGATGAATGGCACTTTCAGTGTAACAATCCCCATCCCCAGGACTTCAACTTCCATTTCCCTGGTTTTTATTTAAGATTTTTAGTTGCTATTGTTGTTGCTGTTTTGGGCTACAGGCCCTGTTTCAGTAAAGGTGAAAAAGTACCATCCCCTGTGCTAGCTGCCCAGCCGGACCCCACGTGTGTGTCATGGGCGGGCCCCAGAGGGTCTTCACCTAGAACCTGTACTCTATGTCCATTTCTCCTGACTTTGCCTTTCTCTGTCCCTACTCCAATTACAAAATTTTTGTTCTCTTTGAGAAAGCAAAATACTTGCATAAATACTTGTTTTGCCTTGATAAAAGTTGAACGGGGTTATATGGCTCAGTAACTCCAGCTTCAACCATTAGATACACAAAATTTACTCTTTTAAATTTAGCATTTTTAAAGGATTTTATTTTAGAATACAGTCTATGCAATCCCCTCTCAGCCTGAACATCTTCAGTTAGGTCATGCAGGCAGGCAGCCGAGTTCAAGCCTCCGTGACACTCCCCCTCCCCGCCTCTCTTTTCCTTTCAGTCCACTGCTTAGAGACTGTACCTGTGGGACTTGTACCAACAGACAACTCCCAAGTCCTCAGCTTATTTTCTAAGGCTGGGGTTTAAATATCCTTAATATTTAAAATCTTTTAAAAGGTGTTAGAGGTAGAATGATTAATTTGGAAGGAGGCATCTATGTAGAAGTAATATAGGGACAGAACCTGTGGCTTCTCTGTAGAGTCCTTCAGTCTTTTATGAAGTAAGTGCTCTTAAACCCACCTTTCACCTGCCAGAGTCTGATACGTGTTCATTGATGATTTAGTGGCATATTTGAAATTGTGTTTCGTTGGCTCACCCCTCTTTTAAAAATTCTTTGTCATTCCTTGGAGGGTTATGGCTGAAGGGGAGTAAGGTCTCACTAGTTAACTATTTTCTTACCCAATTTCTAACCTTTATAGACCAAGGGGTATTTTGTTATTGATGCTGGTGACTTTTTTGTTTGTTAAGTCGAATAAAACAAGCCGGCTTGACTAGAGGGCCTCCTCCACTTTTCCTTTTCATTCTTAGGGATGTAAGTATTTTGCGGTGGGAGAGGGGGACCTTAAGGTAAAAAGTGAGTATCTAAGTCATCTTGTTGGTAAATTAATAAGAATTCTTCTTAGTGTTCATTCAGAGTTTAAGAAAATGTGAAAGTTTTGCACTTTGTTATTACTGTAAGTTTAAAAGTCGTTTTGGTAATGTTACTTTACTGTTCCCTCAGTTAAAGATAAAACTGTTATTTAAATTCTGTTGACTGGAGAAAATCTTTGGTCATTTCCACTTACTGCTTTTTTTCTTTGTGTGATTTGTTTCAGGTTTAGGAAAAATTGTATATTAGAGTGAGTTCTAGGACATTAAAAGGGTGGGATCCAAACTTCTTTTCAAAGTTTTCATGGATGTTTTCACTACCGAGAAAATAAACAAATGAAGTATTCTTAAGCTGAAATTTATGTAACTTTATTTTACTGCAAATTGGATGGGGGGAGGGGGAGGGCACCTTCATCTTTGTGTATGTACGTATCTCCTGATTGTAAGTACATGTAGGAACCTCTGTTTCGTGCGCCTGGTGATACTGTCTGATCTTCATTGATAAAAACCTGTTTTTGTAAGTCACAGACCCCCCGTGTGCAGGGACATGCGAGCACTGAGTGCGTCGTGAAAACACCTGGCTGGTAACTCTTCGCGTGTTTTGTCTTCCTCTCATCACCTGATTTACAAATCCAGCACTTGATAATATAACTGACAGAAATGATTGTACCAGCCGATGAAGTAATGAAAATGAATAAAAAGAAAACAATACCCTCCTTCAGTGGCATGGGTTTTTTTTTCCCCCTGAAGTGGTACCTATGTAAGTTAGAAATACTATATATATTAAAGCTGGTAAATTGAATGCTTCTCCTGTGTTGATTCTTAGATTATCAAGAGGATCAGCCAGAATACTAACAGTTNCGCCGTATTTTTGGACGTGACCTTGCTGCCACTGTGAGAAAGGGCAGCTGCTTCCATCTACGTCAGCATCGCCTCCCGCTGGGGGTCTGGGAACCGCGGGCAGGAAACCGCTCGGTGTGCGCCCGAAGCGCCCACGGCACCCAGGGCCGTTCCCCGCAGTGCGCAGGCGCCCTCCACGGGACCGCGGAGGTGATTTGCTGCCCCGGGCCAGGCCCAGACGCACCTGCAGGTGGGTGTGTGCTCAGCTGGAGGTCTGTCCAGCCGCAGCTCTCATTTTGAACACCGTCCTAATAACCTGCTGCGGTACCCGGCAGACTGTAGAAAATGTGAATTAAATGTTTCTGCCATCTTTCTTTTCTTGTCGTCCCCCCCACCCCCCTTTCCATCTCCCGCCTCCTAAATGCTTCCTCTTACGACTGAGGATTTGATTATAGTTTGTGAAGCAGAGAGGACGGACGTGGTCGGGGCTGGCTTCCTGGAACGACGGCCACCAGCCGCCGCCGTGAGGTTCCGCGGGCCCATCGTCTCCAGGCAGCACCAGGAGGTAGGTCCGATTCCTAACCCGTTTTAGGAGAAAACTGAGGAGAAGAGTGGATGACTAACTTGTCTGTAATCACAGATTGTAGGTCGTGGGACTAACGGTTAAAACCAAAAAGCCTGGCTCCAGGTCCCCTGCTCAGAACGTAGCGTATTTGTCTTATGACAGAAGTTGACATCTTCCTCTTCAACTGAATATTGGGGACTTTTTGTATTTTTTGATTTGTATCGAGTCACAAGGCTTTTCAAATATTCTTTAATTTTTCAAATAAGTAGTACATTCACATGATTGAAAAACCAAAACCTACGAAAGGCTCTACAGTGGAATGTCAGGTTTCTGTCGGGGGCCAACCTCCCATCCCGCGGGCCGCCGCCGCCCTCACCCCTCAGCCTCTGCCCTTGGTTTTTTAGGCTTCCATCCATACAAATGTAAGGTCTTCATTTTACCTCTCATTTTTACCCAAAAAGTAGCATCCTATACATACCATTTGCTTTTATTCACTTAATTTTCCCTGGTAGTCTTCCCACATCACTAGATACTTCACTCATTAAATAAACTTTTTTAAACTAACTGCTTGCTGTTCATAGTGTGAATGGACAATCGTTTAATTATCCAACTCCCTACTAGTGGACAGGCATCATTCCCCACATATGTAAATAGGTACTTAGAGAATAAATTCCCTGGAATGGAATTTTTGGGGTCACAGTTTTACAAATTCACAGCTCTGCCTGCAGCTTAAGACTGTGCCTGCTTACCCACCTCCTTACCTATGTGGATGCGGGCTTGAGGTTTGCTGCTCTGATACAAAATTGTGTATCGATGTGTTTTAGTTTCTCTTTTTCTTATTACCTGCGAGGCTGACTCCCTTTAACCTGTGTAAGATCCATGTTGTTTGTACTTGATTTCCTTTTGTGTTCCTATCTTTTACCCATTTTTCTACTGCATTGTTGCTCTTCTGGCAGTTTGTACCAGTGCTTTGTTACAGATATTAATCCTTTGTAACTTTTTTTTTTTTCAATTTGGTGTCTGTCTTGTGACTTGGCTTATTTAGGATAGCTTTGCCATGCAGTTTTTTGTAATGCGGTCTAACACATCAGTTCCTCAGTGGTTTCTGGACTTTGAGTCCTAGTTAGAATCTCTTTTTTCTTCCAGAGCAGTAATTTACCTATCTTTTCTGTTAGAACATTCATGGCTTTCTTTAGGTCAGAATTTTGATTCCTTTGGAGTGTGTGTGTCCTAGAATAGGGTGTAAGTCGTGGGTCCAACCTAATTTCCTCTGCCTGACTACCCAGTTATTCCAGTGCCGTTTACTGGCCAGTTCCTCTTGTCCTCACCAGTCTGAGATGCTACATGTATTACGTCTAACACCCCACATGGATTTATCTGGGCTGTTTTCCAGGCCCATAGACTCCAGCACCACAGTTACTTTAGTTACTTGGGGTCTGTGTTTAAATACAGGGCATGTTGGTCCCCTCTTCTCCCCAACCTCCCCTTTTTAAAAAAAAGTTTTCTTTAGCTTTGGTTGTTTATTCCATATGAGTTTTTTTTTTTTTAAATTCTTTAACATACATACCAAGTCAGTGTTTTCCCTGGAGAGTTGCCCTTTTAACCATTTAATGCATCCCTATCCTTTTTATACTTTACCTGATAAGAATCTACTTCCTACTGCCTGTTCATGGTTTCAGTGTTCTGTCTGCCAGCGTCCTGACGTGAGGGCCACGGCCGGGCATGTAACGCCTGTGTAGACAGAATTTCATCTCCAGGCTCCTGTTACATGATTGAGTTCTCAAATCATTCCTAGAGGCTATCTTTATGTGAAATCCTTATTTCCTGTTGTACTCCACTATGAATTCTTTACCCAGAAGTTGGTTATCTGTAAGACTCTTCAGAAAACAGGGATAGGCCCTTCGAGGAGTCTTACATATCTCAAATCAATAGACAGTGGACACAAGTGCAAATCAAAGAAGTGACCCTTAAAAAAGACACTATCTGCCACAGGAACGGGACTGGGCTGTTCACTCACTGTTATGGGTGTCAGGACAGTGAACAAAACACAAGTGCCCCTGTCATCATGTCGCTGATGGATTATGTAACCTAACTGGACTTCACCTAGTTTCTAGTGAGGATGTACCACGAACAGCTGACGGAGAGACCATTCTAGCAGAAAAGATGCCTCAGTGTGAACGAATCTTAGTGTCTGCCTGACGATGCCATCAAGTTGTCACAGCAGACACCCTCGGTCACAGCAGAGTCCACATTCTTTGAGCGGCACTCAGATAATTTAACTCCCGGGATGCATTTCCTTCACAGAACACCCCTCCAAACAGGTAAGTGTTCTCCACTGCGTATGTTTTAAGTCTGCAAACCTGAAGCCTGGACTCTGGGCTACTGAATTCAGGGAGGGGACGGCAGGCCAGGGATCCTCAGTAACACTGAGTTCTGTTACGTCAGTTCCTGCCCAAATTCAAGGAGCACCACGGGGCGACCTCCAAGGGACTGCAGGGGCTATTGTTGGGCAGCAAGATTCGTGGGAGACTGAGGTTCAGAGAAAGGGAGGGACTTCGAGGGAAGTCACAAATCTAGCTCGAGGGAGCAGGCCTCTGATCTCCGGGTCTGGTCACTCTCAGGTTTAGAGGCAGAAAACCTGTTCTGGAGGGGCGCCTGGGTGGCTTAGTCGGTTAAGCGTCTGACTTTCGCTTAGGTCATGATCTCACGGTTCGTGGGTTCGAGCCCCGCATCGGGCCCTGTGCTGACTGCCAGCTCAGAGCCTGGAGCCTATTTCAGAGTCTGTGTCTCCCTCTCTCTCTCTCTCTGACCCTCCCCTGCTAATGCTGTCTCTCTCTCTTTCTCCTAGAAATAAATAAAAATATTTAAAAAAAAACAAACCTGTTCTGGAGATAAAGAGCCGAATGTTCTGAGTGACAGGGTAACCACGCTGCTACAAATGGGAAGACCAGTTTGGAGGCTCCGCTGGAATCAGTGGTGGCAAGTAGGAGTGGCTTCTGGGAAGAGAGAGCACAGCTTCCAGCCACAGGTAGGGAGCACAGGAGCGGGATCCACCTTTGCAGAAACCGGAGAGATCCTATCGGGAGCTGCTGCTCTGAACCCGAGGACTTGGGACTTGGGTCCCCTCCTTGATGCAGGGCAGCCCACCTCCGACCTCCACACTGAGGGCCCCGCCGTGAAGGCCCAGGCCCCGAGGAGCGGGCGAGCGGAACGGGGAGTCCACACTGCTGTCTAGGTGGGGGCACGGGGACATCTTCAGCGTACTTCCAGGCATCCCGCCCCAGCGGCACGAGGCCTTTCTGCAAACCCCCACTCCGGGCCCGAGGGGAGCTAACGGAAGGGTGCTGCTGAGTTTCCACACTGGACCCACAGGCTGGCAGCCAGCCAGCCCAGTGGCCGGCACGGAACAGGCACTCTCTGGCCACTGCCAACATTCCGCTCCCTTCATTCCTTCTTAAACGTTTCCTCACTTTAATCACTTGACAGCTTCTGATGAGAATCCCACTATTTTAGCCTGATCCTTTCCAACAGCTCCTCTCTCTGGACCATGAGAAGCCTTAAATAGCATTATGCGTAGTTACAACTTTTTTTAATTAGTAAAAGTCTCACTAACCTGGTTCAAAAAATGGAAAGGCATAGGAGATAGGTCTTTGAGGACACCTAACACTTGTCTAGATTTTATTATACATACTCTAAAGTGAAAAGGTATTTTTTTTAAACAAAGTTTCTTCAGTCGGAAATCTTCAAAAAAAGGTTCACATATTTAAACCCATTTCATTCTAATGTACATTTACCTTTATTAAATAAAAGCAATGTTCTAAAGAAAAATAAAAGCAATATCCTAGTAATCTCTACGATGTAAATATAAATGAGAACTTTTTCCTCGAAGCACTTGTGCTCTAGGATTTACTAATGCTGGTTCCTTTCCACTTAATAGGAATTAGTGTTCAAGGCCAACAAAGAGCAATTCTGTTGGGTTTTGGTCCAGGAAGATAGTTGGGGACGCACTAGCAGGCGTCCCTGATGGACGCAGATAAACAAGCACAGTTTTCACAACGTGCCCGATACATTCAAGAGACAACTGGCACAACTAAGTGTGACTGATGTGTAGCGCGAAACCGTCAAAACTTCTTAGGCTCCACAGCCCCGTGTATCACAATCACTGGCTCAATTAAATGCGTTAATTGTAGAAAGCGCGAGCCCAGGAAAGGTACCTGCAGGAATAAGCAGGCAGCTCTAGGCCGCCCCCTGCAGGCGAAGGCGCAGGTCCGCGAGCCCGGGAAACCTCACATCAGCCTCGGAGCGGGGGTGCGGGGGCCTTAGTCCACAATTTGCAGGGACTCCACCTCTTCCCCGTTTTTACCTCTCAAATGATTGGCATTTGAATTTCATCATGTTGCCTTCAAACGGGAGGGCATTTGGATATTTTACAGCCAGGAATCCCCAGTCCTTGTCTTCTCTAGCCTTGAGTGTCTCACATAAGGATGAGCAGCTTTGTCAGTGAACCTATTTCACGACACACTTGGGAGACTGAAGGGAATTTTCATTTCCTTTTTCATACCATACCTGCAGCACTTCATGGGGGACACATGGTCATTTATGAGGAGAGAAAGATGATTGATAGCTTGATACAATCCCATCTTCTATATTCTAAATGTGCTTACAATACTTGTGCTTTAGCAATACTTTTTAAAAAGGGGACAGAAAAATAGGTTCTTAGGACATTTTTATCCTTTCCAATAAAAAAAATACTTCAGATAGCTTTATCATAAAAATACATTATGGCTTTTAGCAGTTAGTGCTAGATGTTTTAATTTTCCTGCCAGTAGTAATAGAATGATAATGTGTTGATATAGCCAGAGTATAATTGTACGATTTTAGTGATTTATTATTTAAAAAAATACCTATCCTTGAATGATCTAATTGAAGTATTTTCTGAAAGCATGATTTAATGTGAAAGTATGATTTAAAGCATAGGCCGGGTCTGCCTTTACATTCTCGTAAGTATTAGTAACAAAGACAGTATCACAAGTCAGGTGTCCTAAAAGCTACTTAGAACAACAAATTACAATACACCCAAGGAATGAGTGCAAATTTTAATAACTATTTTCAATGATATGTGATCCCAAGTCTTCCATACACTAAAAGGCGAGAACGCAGTTATGTGGGATTGTGCAGGATAAAGGTGTTCAGTACAAATTAAAAAAAAATCACAAACCATTTGACTTGAGATGGCAATCTTAAATACTATCAAGAGAAAGTAGACTTGATCTCTGTAAAATCAATGCCCAGAGATAAATTATTTAAGACCACAAAAAAAAAAAAAAGGTGATCAGAGGAAATAGGAGATATTTTGAAATGGTTTCATCATGAAGGGAGAGCTTCTGAATACAGCTTTCTCTTCCTCTGCTCCTCCTCCTCCCCTAAGACGTGAGATTTCGTAGGCAGAGCAGATACTTCCTCTCTGGTAACAGCACTTGCTCTAGTACCTTCTCTCTGGTTTGCAGAAAATTGGAGCATTGAGCCTCCCTGACTGAGGCATGCACCATGATGTTGCATTAGAGGCAGTTCTACTTCTAGAAGATCTTGGCGGTTTCAGATTAGCACCTGTGGCCAGGGAACCAGGATTTCATGACTTGGGTGTCATTTAAATGGAAGAGGACTTCCAAGCAGCCATCTAGAACATGCCCTTCTGCAGGGCTAGGCGGCAGGAATCCTACTACAGAAAACCACCCTTTTAAAATTGCAGCTTCCAACAGGCGGCCCTCAGAGCTATTTAAAAATCAAGTGGGGGGGGGGGGGGCGCCTGGGTGGCTTAGTTGGTCGCACATCCGACTTCAGCTCGGGTATTATCTCGTGGTTTGTGAGGTCAGGCTCTGTGCTGACAGCTCAGAGCCTGGAGCCTGCTTCAGGTTCTCTCTCTCCCTCTCTCTGCCCCTCCCCAACTCGTGCTCGCTCTCTCTCAATAATTAATACCTGTTAAATATTTTTTTCTAAAAATTAAAGGGCAGTACTCTAAATATGGTGGGGAATTACAGGAAAATGTTGGGACTTTCATACAGTCTTCTGGATCAAGGGCACTTAACATTCATCCCCTTTCAAGAACCCCACCTTTGTTCCTTGAAGGTAAGGAAAGATCAGTCATTTGGGAAAGGCTTGGGCTTGCGGAGGTCCCGAGGGAACGCATATCAGATTTCACTGGGCTGAGAAACCAGGCAAAGTTTCCACATAGAGCAGAGGAGGTTTAATAGTGTAAGTTCCACTCTACCACGTTTTTAACACATCGACTCCTCACCCGAGTGTATGCATTCGTGCCCTGTTGAAAGCAGTACCACCTTTGTGGCAAAATTTAGATTAGTTCAGGGCAAAACTGTTTGGACCTTAAAGAACTCGAAGGAAGGAGCCAATTACCTGGTATGAGTCAGTGGACTTTCTGCTACATTATAGCTTTTAACGCTGGAGTTGTAACCGGCTTTCCTAGATGTCAGCTGTACTTAGAGTCTGTTGAGAAGGTCCAAATCTGCATGACCCGAAGAGGTAAGAATCTGAAGAATACTTTAGTCCAAAAGCCTCAAACCACCATCAGACCATGTACTGTATACTTTTAAAGTGAATTATGCATAAAAGTCTGTGCAAACTACAAACATATATTGCAATAACATTCTCAAAAAATCCTAGTATATATCTTAGCATTATTAAGTTATATAAAATACATCTTTATAAAAGTACAGAATTTTCTTAAAGTTTAAATTATACCCACTGAAATACGCAGCCAGGCTCACGTTTTAGTACTAAAATAAGGTTTCTATCTCAATTATTGCTTTAGACCTATGGGGCCATTAGAAACCTGTAACAAATAAAAAGTCCTATTTCTTACGGAAAAGTGCCTGAAAATTTCAGCTGTCGTTAAGTTAGTCTCTCTGAAGCCTTTCACTTGAGGAATCGTCCATAAAACTCTTCACTGCTGCTGCCCCTGGCTTGGCTTGTCAGGATCCAAAATGGAGTCTGGTTGGAAAGTTCCCACGTGTGCCAGGAAGCTGTTCGTTTGCTGTCCCCAGTCATAGTAGTCTGGAGCGAAACTTAAAAAGAAAAAATATTTCTGTGACTTGAAACATTGTACTTCCTTGTGAGGACCTATTTTAGATGGACAGAACTGGGGTTTTATATAAAGTGCAGACCAGCCCAGTTTTTTAAATTTATTTTTATTTTTTTATTTTTTATTTATTTCTAGGAGAGAGAGACAGCGTGAGCAGGGGAGGGTCAGAGAGAGAGGGAGCTACAGACTCTGAAATTGGCTCCAGGCTCTGAGCTGGCAGTCAGCACAGAGCCCGACGCGGGGCTCGAACCCGCGAACCGCAAGATCATGACCTAAGCGAAAGTTAGACGCTTAACCGACTAAGCCACCCAGGCGCCCCGGACCAGCCCAGTTTTTAAAAGTAGCTTCCTGAAGTCCATGTGCAGTGGCCAGAAGTTCACCCACAACAACCTAGCAAGCACTGTACTGCCTAGAAGCATCTATTAGGAGAACCACAGACCAGTTACTGTGTGTAACAAAGTATCCCACCAACAAATTGCATCTGATGGCTCTAGACAGATAACTTCTGCATCAGTTTTGTCAGGGGTCAAGTACCAGTAATACCAGGAACTACCTTGTTGGGCTTCTGTGAGTGAATACCTGTAAAGTGCTTAGAACAGTATCTTAGTGTACAGTAGGCACTCAACAGTGTACATTTTATGTTCTCCCCTCTATGTAGTGGGCAAGGGGTCTTCTTCCACCAGGGGAACAAGGACCCTCTCTGCTCGGGGCTGCCGTTGGCAGGTGAGAGAGCAACACACCTAGCAAGAGGGAAATGCAGTGGGGGAAGGGAGTAAGAGAACATTCTAGGGAGGAGGGTGAGAACGACGTTTGACTGGGGAAGGCCTTGGTTCCTGGCTCACCTCCAGATCTCTCTGTCCTTCCCAGCTGNCGTGGATTCCGGCTGTTCCCTGCTCCCTCATCTAGTGAGCAAGCCACGCGTCCCCAGCATTTCCTCAGTCCTGCATCCCTAACACAAGGGCGCCTCTCATGGCTTCCAAGGACGTTGTTGATAATGAGGAATAGAAAAGCTAGTCTGTGTTCTATCACTCCATCCTGGGGTGGGGGTGGAGGATAATTCATGTTAAAATGTTAATGATCACCCTTTAAATGTACAAAAGATTGCCAAAAAAATAAGCTTTCATTCCAAGAAACAGATCCTTTCACAGCAAGAGGACAGGGTCCTAGGACCACAAGTAGAGAGGGGCTCAGTAAGCACTAGCTCAGCCCCTTCTTGCTCCTCTCCCCCTACCGGCCCCAAAGTCCCGGGGTCACAGGCTGGAAGAGAGGACATGATGATCCCCAGGCCCTGGGTGGCGGCTGAAGCATCACAGGTGGGAAAAGGGGAAGGGAACCCAGTAGCTGCCGCCCGCCCGTCTGCCGCAGATGAGGAAGCAGAATCCTGGGAGCTGCACTTAGTCTCTACTCAGGGGCTTCTCTGCCGCGACCCTCCAGCTCCGGGTTACTTTATGTAGGCATTTTCTCTTGGGTTGAATCGGTTTGACCGGTGTAGTCCTCAGCCTACTAACCATGCCTCTCGACCATGAACTAGGGTCTTACCTTCCCTGAAGTCCCTGAGGGGCGATGTTCCAGGCAAGGTCATCATCACTATCGTATCTTCGAGGGTTGTCAAAGAAGTAAGACCTGGGGCTGAATCCATGGCTGGGGACCATCCCGGGGTTGCTCTAGAAAGACAGTGAACTGCTCAGATACTTTGAGACTCTGCCTTCCTCTCGGCAAAGATTGAGGAAGATCTTTCTCTTGGAAACTGAAGATTCGGTGCCCATCTGAACCCAGATGTACCTGCTCAGCTACAGTGTTCGTTTTAGTTGCTCTTGTATTTAAGAGGTGTTAACTTTTTCTTTCCTAAGTATGGACAAAATCTTCTTTCGGAGTTCTCACAACAATAAATTATTGTTTTAATCCCCTACTGAAACACCAGATGCTGCCCAGAAGAGCCAAACTTGAGAGTCCAAATTAGCTATAAACCTGTATAATCAAGTGGGCATTTATAAGTTAAAATAATGATAATGATGAAGTAATTTTGAGAAGGTTTTAGATCATTTCCATATCCTGCTTCTGTAATCATTTCATCCTGTTTCTGTCCCCATGCTGAGTTCACCTCTCAAAAAATTTCAAATGACTGGTTTCATTAGGCAGAAGGTAGAAGTGTATTATATGGCAAAGCAAAGCTTGCATAAAATCCAGAATTTGTTTGGCATCGTTGTACTAGTGGTATATTTTAAACAAGAGTCTGAAACAAGGTCGGTATATGATAGGGACCTATATGGAAATTCCTCTTTTTCTAAGACTAATCTAGCCAAACACAGGAAACAAAGCTTATACAAGGTGCCTGAAAATGTATTATTTGTAGCAGTTCAGGAATGGCTCTGCAGAAGAATGATGTTGGATCCCTAATATCACACAGATAAAAAAAAAAAAAAGTAACTCCAAATGGATCAAGGACCTAAATGTAAGACTAAAAACTATAAAACTTTGAGAAGAAAAATGTAGGCACAGATCTTTGTGACCCAGGAATCTGGCAAAGGATTCTTAGAAATGGAACCAAAAGCATGAGCAACGAAAGAAAAAAATGAAATTGATTAAAATTAAAAACATCAAAAGATATCATCCAGAAAGTGAAGAAATAGCCAGAAAATAGGAACAAATATTTGCACAATCCCTGATCTGACAAGGGACTTGTATCTAAAATATACAAAGAACTCTTACAACTCAATAATAAACAACTCCATTTAAAAATGGGCAAGGGATCAGGGCAGCTGGGTGGCTCAGTCACTTAAGGGGTCCACTTCGGCTCAGGGTGTGATCTCACAGTTCACGAGTTCGAGCCCCACGTAAGGCTCTGTGCTGACAGCTCAGAGCCTGGAGCCTGTTTCAGATTCTGTGTTTCTATCTCTCTTCCTCTTGCCTATTCTCTCTCTTNATCCCTGATCTGACAAGGGACTTGTATCTAAAATATACAAAGAACTCTTACAACTCAATAATAAACAACTCCATTTAAAAATGGGCAAAGGATCAGGGCAGCTGGGTGGCTCAGTCACTTAAGGGGTCCACTTCGGCTCAGGGTGTGATCTCACAGTTCATGAGTTCGAGCCCCACGTAAGGCTCTGTGCTGACAGCTCAGAGCCTGGAGCCTGTTTCAGATTCTGTGTTTCTATCTTCTCTTCCTCTTGCCTATTCTCTCTCTCTCTCTCTCTCTCAAACATTAAAGATTCCTTATTTTAAGAAAAGGGGGGAGCGGGCAAAGGATCTCAACAAAAATTCCTCCAAGGACAATTACAAACGCCCGACACGCACAGGAAAAGATGCTGGACATCATTAGTGATCAGGGAAATGCAAATCAAAAGGCATAATGAGGTACCAGCCATCCAGGAGATCTAGAATCAAAAAATCAAGTGCTGGGGAAGACGTGGAGGAGCCAGAAGCCTCAGACTACTGTAAGATGGCGCTCCTACTGTGGAAAACAGTCTGGAAGGTCTTTTTTTTTAAAAAAAAACATGCAACATCGACTTCCAGGAAGATGGCGGAGTAGGAGGGGCCTGAGCTCACCTCATCCCATAGATCCAACCAGATGACACAACAGTGTAAATAATCCAGAAAACAACCCAAAGACTGAGAACAAACACCACAAGTAAACGTAGAGAAGGAGTCCCATCAAAGATGGTAGGGAGAGCAGAGACGTGCTCAGTGCAGGTGGGAAGGACCTGTGGGCACAGAGACAGAACCTTACACCCCCAAGCCTGTGTGGGGAAGTGAATCCCCATGATATTTGGCTCTGAAAACCAGAAGGGCCAAATTTCCTGCGTTTTCACAACCAGCTGGCCTGAAAGCCTGGAATTTTAAAACTCAGCAGGCTCAGTTCCGAGAGGCTGGAGGGAGAGGGGAAACCGCGTCCCACAAAGAGACAGCACACCAAACATCCTGGAAGCTACAGTTTGAAAGATGCCTGGCGCATACGGGAGGGACAGTTATTTACTAATCTCAGCCTGTAGCAGAGGGACAGATTTCACTGGGAGACTCCTTCGGGAACAAAGGAGCTGGCTGGCACGGGGCATTCGGGTCCCACCCCCCACCCCCAGCATAAACACAGCCACCTGCGAGAGCCAGGACAGCTCTAGCACCCCTGGGCCTGCCTCATCCTTGGTGTTGTGGGTCCCCTCCCCCAGAAGGCAGTCACAAACTTTGCAAAAGCCGAGTGTCCCTACTGTGTGTCCTGCAGGGCCTGGGTCCTGGCAGCAGCGGTGGGTCACCCCCCACGGAGCATGCCAGCACCTTGTTAAAACTGTAAGCCCTGCCCTCCTGCACACTGCAGAGCGGCCCAGGCCAGCAAGTCCTAGGGTAGAGGACCCGCCCTGCACAACTTCACAGGCAATGCGCATTCCATTTGCACACTTTCGGAGCAATCCAGGCTGGTGGAGGGACATCCCCTCTGTAAAAGGCCCAGCTCCCCCTTGTTAAAAGTGCACACCCCACTACTACTTTCAAGGGCAGGAGAAGTAGCTGACTTTTCTAACACACAGAAACAGAATCAGGGGCTCCTGGGTGGCTCAGTCAGTTAAGCATCTGATTTCAAACCACCTCACACCTGTCAGAATGGCTAAACTCAAAAACACAAGAAACATGGGTTGGTGAGGATGTGGAGAAAAAGGAACTCACATGCACTTTTGGGCGGAACGCAAACTGGTGTAGTCACTGTGGAAAACGGTATGGAAGTTCCCTCAAAAAATTAAAAATAGAACTACTCTATGATCTAATAATTGCACTAGTAGGTATTTACCAAAATACAAAAACACTAATTCAAAGGGATATATGCAACCTTGTGTTTACTGCAGCGTTATTTACAAGAGCCAAATTATGGAAGCAGGCCACGTGTTCACTGAAGACGAACGCATAAAGATGTGGTGTGGGTGGGTGTGTGTCTATATCTATATCTATATAAATAAAACACTGGAATATTACTCAGCCATAAAAAAGAATCAAATCTTGCCATCTGCAACAACATGGATGGTGCTAGATAGTATTATGCTAAGCAAAATAAACCAATCAGAGAAAGACAAATACCATGCGATTTTCACTCAAAACAAATGAGCAAAGGGGGGAAAAAAAAAGACAAACCAAAAACCAGACTCTTAACTCTAGAGAACAGTTACCACAGGGAAGATGGCTGGGGGTGGGGGAAAACAGGAGGGGAATTCTGAGTACACTTGATGAGGACTAAGAAATCTATGGAACTATCAAACTGCTATAATTTACACCTGACACTAATACAACACTATATGTTACCTACACTAAAATTTTAAAAAAGTTCCACATAGAGTTACCATACGACCCAGCATTTGCATTCCTAGGCATACATCTAAAAGAAACGAAGACCTATGTTCCCACAGAAACTTGTACATTGATGTTTATAGTAGCACTGTTCTTAAGAGCTAAGAAATGGAGGGGCCTCTGGGTGGCTCAGTTGGTTGGGCATCAGACTTGGGCTCAGGTCATGATCTCATGATTCGTGAGTTCGAGCCCCACATCAGGCTCTGCTGACCGCTCAGAGCCTGGATCCTGCTTCGGATGCTGTCTCCCTCCNACTCTTAACTCTAGAGAACAGTTACCACAGGGAAGATGGCTGGGGGTGGGGGAAAACAGGAGGGGAATTCTGAGTACACTTGATGAGGACTAAGAAATCTATGGAACTATCAAACTGCTATAATTTACACCTGACACTAATACAACACTATATGTTACCTACACTAAAATTTTAAAAAAGTTCCACATAGAGTTACCATACGACCCAGCATTTGCATTCCTAGGCATACATCTAAAAGAAACGAAGACCTATGTTCCCACAGAAACTTGTACATTGATGTTTATAGTAGCACTGTTCTTAAGAGCTAAGAAATGGAGGGGCCTCTGGGTGGCTCAGTTGGTTGGGCATCAGACTTGGGCTCAGGTCATGATCTCATGATTCGTGAGTTCGAGCCCCACATCAGGCTCTGCTGACCGCTCAGAGCCTGGATCCTGCTTCGGATTCTGTCTCCCTCCCTCCCTCTCTCTGCCCCTCCCCTGCTTGCTCGCTCTCTCAAATATTAAATTTTTTTTTTAAAAAGCTAAGAAATGGAAACAATTCAAATGTCCAACAGGTAATTGGTTAAACAAGATGTGATATATCCATACAATGAAATATTACTCAGCCATAAAAAGGAATAAAGTACTAACATGTACTGTAATACAGATGAACCCTGAAAACATTACGCTGAGTGAAAGAAGCCAGTCACAGAAAACCATACACGATATGATCCCCCTGTAAAAGTCCACAATAGAGAAATTAATAGATACAGATTAATAGTTGCTCAGGGGCTGAGGACAGCAGATGGGGAGTGATAGCTAAAAGGGCACAGGCTTCTTGCTGAGGTGATAAAAAATGTTCTCAAAAGTGTAGTGATGGATGTACATACCTGACTACACTGAAAACCACAGAACAGGATACACGAATGGGTGAACTGCATGGTATGGGAATTCTCTTTCATTAAAGCTGTTTAAGCAACAACAAAAACACGGAGATTCTCAAACTTCACAGGGCATTCAAGTCACTCGGGTGCATATTATTTGAAACGGGGATTCCCAGAACCTATGCCCAGCAGATCCTGATCTAGGTCTAGAATGTGGCCAGAGTCAGTACTGACACTGAGCACCTTGGGACCCTGATGTGGACGGCAGGGAGCCACACCGAGAAGATGGTCACATTGGCTTTAGTGACGCCGAATGCAGAGGCTTGTTTATACCAACCGGATGATGGGTAGCGGTGGTAGATAACACTTGAAAAATTCCTCCACCTGCAGTGTGCTCTCTTAAAGTCAATGAAACAGGAGTTGTATTATAATTCCCCCCACACTCAAAGGAATATTAGACTTTTTTCTCCAAGCAATTACTGGAGTTACAGAGAGTAATCAGATTACTATGGAGTCAAGCAGATTAGCAACGTAGCTTCCCCAAACCTTCTGCCAAGGAAAGCCACAGCGCAACACAGCAATTAACGTTATGGACTCAGGAGCCAGACTGGGTTTGGTCCCCGCTGTGTCTCCAACTAGCCATGTGACCCCGAGCCTCAGTTTCCTCATCTAAGTGTGATACTACTTTCTATCTCACAGGACTGGCACGAGGATTCAAGTGCTGTTTAGAACCGTGCCTGCACGCATACGCACTGCACTGTACAGCTGTTAGCTATTAGCAAACTCTGCACGTAATAATGGCATTAACTCTTAGCCCCGCCTGGGGTATTTTAGGAAAACTGGTGCTTCACCAAGCCAAATCTGACACTCATGTTACCTGCTCATCGGAGTTAGTCCGTGAGTAGAAAAGGGAGAATGTTTTTCTATTTAGGGTCATGCTTCCTTCCTACTGAAGTCACTTCCTCGTGGTAATTAGGAGGAAGTATTGTGCGGGGCATAAAGAGTGGCCATGACACTAATCTGCTACTGCCGGTGGGAGCCCCTCATGAGTGGCTCATGGACTGGGAGTCCCGGAGACCTTTCTCTGCAACATCACAAATGTTTCCACAATTCGTGTGTGAAGATGTAACCTGCCTTTTCCGTCATCTAAACACTGGCACTAATGGTACAAACGCAGCGGAGAAAGTGCTGGCAGCTCAAAACCTGCTTCGGATCCTCTGTTCCCCTCTCTCTCTGCCCCCCAACCCCGCTTTCTCTCCCTTAAAAAAAAAAATTAAAAGATGGTCTTTGACAAAGAGGAAGTTACTCGTTGTATTAAATCTCAAGCCTTGGGCTTTTTTTTTTTTTTTTTATTTTGAGAGAGAGAGAGAGAGACAGAGAGAGAGAGAGAGAAGTGGGGCTGACGCAAAGCAGGGCTCGTGCTCACTGATGTGACTCAAACTCACGAACCATGAGATCATGACCTAAGACAAAGTCAGATGCTTAACAACTGAGCCACCCAGGCACCCCTCGGGCCTGTCTTTTTACTACGTGTTGTGACAAAATGGAACGTATGCACACGACACTTCTGCTGAGAGAGAGCTGTTTTCAGGAAAAGACTCGGAGCGGTGTGAGTTTAACTACCTTCTTCCATGCAACTTAGTGACTCAGACAGACCATGCTTCTTTGGACATGGGTGTTTGGCAGACACTTGAAAGTAAAGGCAAGAATGGGTGGATGGCATTTGTTGTCACTGATCACATTTGAGTTAAGCCATAATTAAAGCTTTGGGAAACCCGTGTTCCCCACCATGAGCCAGAGGGCATCCCAATTCTTCAAGAGGTTCCTGATGAGATGAGTGGTGATATTTAAGGAATGAATGTTAGAAGATCTGCAGAACTCAGGAAGCCAGTGTCTTCCCGATGACCAGTGCATCTTACAAACACCGCGTGGATAAAAGGTCCATTCAAAGTGCAAGACAGACTAAGGGACGTCAGGGTACGACAATCTGAACAGTTCACTGGTGTGGTTCTAGGGTCCATACTGCACGTAGCTTTTCAGAAACCACGACTTGCCAGTTTTGATGTGTATCAAAGAAAAATATCCACAATTAGGTTAAAACTTATTAAAACGCTCGACTTCACTGCGACCACGTATCTCTGTGAGGCTAGATTTTCTTCATCTACTCAACCAAAACAACATATTCCAACAGAAGCAGATAGAATCCAGATGTCCTCTATTAAACCAGGCCCAAGCCCCCCAAAATTTAAAACAATGCTATTCATCTATTTTGGTTTGGAAAATGTTCTTTCTCATTAAAAAGTTAGGGTAATATTATTTTTAGTGAATTAATTTGTTTAATGTTTATCCATTTTTGAGAGAGAGAGAGAGAGAGAGAGAGAATGAATGGGGGAGGGGCGAGGGGGGGAGAGGATCCGAAGTGGCTTCTGTGCTGACAGCAGCGGGCCTGATGCACGGCTTGAACTCATGAACCACGAGATCACGACCTGAGCTGAAGTTGGAGGCTCAACCAACTGAGCCACCGAGGCTCAGTTGTTTNTTTTAAATGACACACACACACACACACACACACACACACACACACACACACACACCTTTCCAAACAAGAGCCTTTGGGGGTCCTCAGTAATTTATCAGTGCAACCCCTAAGACCCAAAGCAATCTCGAGAAAGAAGAACAAAGCTGGAGGCATCATGTGCCCCATTTCAACTATATTACAAAGCTACAGTCATCAAAACAGTAATGGTGTTGGCATAAAAACAGACACACAGCTCAATGGAACAGAACCCCATGCTTGCAAGGTCACTTTATAACAAAGCAGCCATGAATACACCATGGGAAGAGGACAGTCTTTTCAACAGATGGTGTTGGGAAAACTGGACAGCCACATGGAAAAGAACGGAACTGAATGACCATCTTATACCAAATACAAAAATTAACTCAAAATCGATTAAACTACTTGAATGCAAGAACTGAAATGATAAAACTCCTCCTAAAAGAAAACACGAGTGAGCTCCCTGATGTCAGCCCTGGCGATGATGTGGAGTTGGTACCGAAAGTAAATGAGACCAATGCAAAACCAAACAAGCGGGACCACATCAACTAAAAAGCTTCCGTACAGCAAAGGGAACCATAAACAAAATGAAAAGATAACCTATTGAGTAGGAGATGTTTGCAAATCATATATCCAATAAGGGGTCAGTATCCAAAATACCTGAACTCCTACAAGTCAACAGCAAAAACCCAATGAAAAACAGGCAAAAGACCTGAACAGACATTTCGCCAGAGACCTACAGGTGGCCAACAGGTGCGTGAAAAGATGCTGGACCTCACCTGTCATCAAAACAAATCAAAACCACAGTGAGCTACCACCTCACACCTGTCAGAATGGCTACCATGAAAAAGACAAAAAGTAACAAGTGTTGGCGAGGATATGGAGAAAAGGAAACCCTTGTGCACTCTTGATGGGAAGGCAAACTGGTGCAGCCACTGTGGAAAATGGTTCCTCAAAAATTTAAAATTGAACTACCCTACAACCCCATAATTCCACTTCTACCCGTTCATCCGAATAAGAACATTAATTTGAAAAGATACACACACCCTCATGTTTGCTGCAGCATTATTAACAGTAGCCAGGACGTGGAAACCACCTACGAGGTCGTCAATGGATGAAAAGCTAAGGAAAATATATACGCGCTGGAATATTACCCAACCACAAAAAAGAACAAAATCTTGCCACTCGCAAACAACATGGATAAACCTTGAGGGCATTATGCTAAGTGACATAAGTCAGACAGAAAACGATAAACACCATGTCATGTCACTTAGGTGGGCTCTAAAAGGAAATAAAGAAAACCCCCATGGATATAAAGATCAGATGGGTGGCTGCCTAAGGTGGAGGATGGGGGGGTGGGTGAAATGGGCAAAGGGGGTCAAAAGATAAAAACTTCCAGTTACAAAATGAGTAAGTCCTGGGGACATCACGGACAGCCTGGGGACCACATTGTCCTGCGTATTTGAAAGAAATTCAGAGTGTGGACCTTGAAAGTTCTCCTCACAAGAAAAAAATACCTGTAACTACGTAGTGATGGATGTCAGTGGGACTTACGGTGATCATTTTGCAATATCTGCAGATATCAAACCATCACACTGTACACCTGAAACTACTATGTCAATTACAGATCAGTAAAAATAAATTAATTCATGTAAAGTGTTCTGAGACCCCAAAGTTTAAGAACCACTGCTCTAGAAAACAACAGAGCTATTCCAGGCACTATAGCCAAGTAACTCCAACTACACGCAGTATGCTAAGGACGACAGACGACATAATGAGACATGACAGTACAAGTTAAGACGCTATTCTGTGTTCATTTAATAAAACAGTACTTTAAACACTATCAGATTAGCCTTTCTCTCATTAAATTCGGACATCCACTCTCCTCTTCGGGCTGCCTTGGGCTTAAGGAGCCCAGTTCTGAAGCCCGTGAAACACAGGGAAGTGATGAAAAGGCACATACGAAGCCTGGGTGAGGCCTTGATGGGCATGGGGAGTCTGATTAAGAGACCCCTTCGGTATCCCTCAGTCAAGCAAGCAAGGCACCCAGAAAAATTCAGGGAAGGAAAGAAAACAAGGCAGCTGGGCTCCTGGCCCAGAACCCACTGCCTGCCTGTCCCGTCTCTTTGCCTGTGAGCCCAGAGCATTTAGGATGTGACTGTACAGATGCCTCTGGCTGTTCCCAAAGCAAGTGAAGGTCGGATGAAGTGCAGGGCCACTTCCTAAGAAATCATGGAAGAGGAGGAAACAGACCCCGAGGTCTAGAAGATGCTGCCCACCTGCCTGGTCTGCGGGGGCCTCGGTCAGGCTGTGCTGCAGGGAAAACACGGCGGGCTGGCTATCATGCCTGTGCTTTTCCGTCTCACCCACGCTTGGCTCACACTGGCCCAAACCCACTCACTCTACTTTTCCATGGGTTTCATAGATCAGTGACTCAAAATTCTAGCACTGGTTGGTGTGGCTGGAATAATTCACAAAGCCAATGCTCCCAGGAGTTTCCTCACTCCAGCAAGTTGTGCATTTTCTGTCCTGTCCTCACAAAGACATTTATATGAAGCTGGCTGAGTGGAAATGGGACCAAACAGAGAGTGGGGTCAGCATTCCTCACGGTGTTTCCCTATCACCGCGTCCCCTACTCACTGTCCAGTGTAACAGGGATGAAGAACTGGAGCCCCATTTTCTATTTCCCTTTGCTAAAATCCAAGCTTATAGATGGGGTTGGCCCCAAGGCAAGGCTCAGATACCAATGAGACTGTTGCTGCTTTAGGAAAAGCTTTAGCTCCAGGCCTTGAGATGCAACTAAAAGTGTTAGCTGAGAAATGAATTTCCTTTGAAAAGAGTTAAGCAAAAAGACAGTCACAGACAGATCAAGGAAATTTTTATATCAAGACAGGATGGAAGAGGCACGCGACTAAAAACCCTAAGAAAAAAATCAGACTGCACATTTTGTGACTAGAAGCAGATCTTTCCTGCAAACATCAAATGATGTACTCACAAGGTCCTTTGTAGGGTTTCTAACTCGGAAGAAGTAGACGACCAAGGTGGTGGGTAAGAGCTCCCACACGAAAAGAACCACTCCAAACACCACGTATCCGGCATCCCCCAGCTGGTTTTTCAGATCCGCCTGTGGAAAAGAGAGGGAGGAAATGGAGTCACCTGACTGAGGGTGGAGGAAAGAAGTCTGATTTGATTCTTCCTAACATGAACAGAGACTAATTCTAATCCTGTGATGTGTAGGCTGAAATCAGGCAATACTAACAGTCCAGACCTCAGGTGGGGACTTATTTTAGCCACACAGGAGAGAGAATTATCATCTTCAAAAGAGTCAAGCACAGAAACTGCCCATCTCTGATGTCTTATTACTCCACCCTCCAAAATCTTCCTTATATCCATCCAAATTAAGTCTCCTGAATTGAAGCTGATTTTCTTTCCTTCAACAATCAAATAATGAGAGGTTATGTCACCCCCTCCCCAATTTTTAAGAGCAGCACGTAACTGTGACCCCTTGTCTCATTCCTGGAATAAACACATGAATGTTTTTAACAGGGGTGGGGGAAATGGAAGAGGGGCAGAGAGAGAGGGAGAGGGAGAATCTCAAGCAGGCTCCATGCTCAACATGGAGCCAGATGCATGGCTCGATCCCACAACCCCAGGACCATGACCCAAGCCGAAATCACCAACTGAGCCACCCAGGCACCCCAATCCATCAATTTTTAAACTTCTCTTCACATTAACCATCTCCTATTCTTTACCCTTTAAAACTTGTTGCAGGCTAGACTGTCTGGAAACAACTGTTCAGGGCCAGGACGTTTGTCTGGATCAGTGAGACAGCTGATTGGGCCCAGTGTGTAGTCTCTTCCCTCCCTGCAGGGCACAGGGCGGGCCTGTGAGCAGCACACACAGTCGTGTCTGGGAAGCTCCGCCAGAGAGGCCAGCATTTCAAACCAAGACAGTGCACCAAATCAAGCCACAGCAGGCCGATCACCTCAACTTAATCCTTCTGCCTTGTCTGTTACATGGTATTTGAAGTACAGTAACCAGTGCTAACCATGCCACTCTTCAGAAAGATCACTCTCAAGCTTTGCATCTTATGTCCCATTTCTAATACATCTCAGTAGTACGCTGTCCCTTCTATTCATTCTACACAAATAATGGGCAACTTGTGGCCACCTGTTAGGTTTGCTGCTAGATTCTTTTGGTTACAACACACAGGTCTAGCTATTCATGAACAAATATCCCCCTAAAAAAACATCAGAACTTTCAAGATTGTGGTATTTTAAATTTGTTATCATCAGAAGCCCTTAGTTGAAAGAAAAATTGAAGTAATTATTTTGTTAAAACTTAACCTCTGTTGTTCAATGGGTATGAAGTTTCAGTTTGGGAAAATGAGCAACATCTGGAGATGGATGGTGGTGATGGTTGCCCAACAATGGCAATGTGCTTAATGCCAGTGAACTGTACACTTAAAAGTGGTTACAACTATAAGTTTTAAGTATATTTTACTCCAATGAGATCCTTTGTGTTTTATGAATAAGTCTCTAATTTATTATTGCTTAAAATTTACACATACGTATATATATATATATACATATACATATTTCATATATATATGAAATCTATTTATTTTTAGAGAGAGAGAATGAGAGAGAGCGAGCGAGCACACAAGCAGGGGAGGGACACAGAGAATCCCAAGCAGGCTCCATGCTGTCGGCACAGAGCTTGATGTGGGGCTCAAACCCACAAACCATGAGATCATGACCTGAACTGAAACCAAGAGTCGGATGCTTAACCTACTGAGCCACCCAAGCACCCCAAAGTTTTTATTTCTTTATATTTGATTTTCTCAAAACAGGGCACACCTTCAGCAGTGCCCAACTTTCTACCATCCTGCACATGTGGTATTGGTTTCGATGGTGGTGGCTGTTTTAATCCTTTTTAATTATAATACCTTCCATGTGCCTCTCCTTACATGTTTATCATGGTCAGTTAATGCCTTCATCCAAGGACACCTGGGTGGCTCAGTTGCCTGGGCATCCGACTTTGGCTCAGGTCATGATCTCACAATCCATGAGTTCAGGCCCCAAGTCAGGCTCTGCACTGACAGTTCGGGGCCTGGAACCTGCTTCAGATTCTGTCTCCCTCTCTCTCTGCCCCTCCCCCACTCATACTCTGTCTCTCAAAACAATATATAAAATAAAAACAAAATTAAATAAATAAAATAATAAAAATTTTAAAAATTAATAAAGTAAAATAAAATAAAATAATGCCTTCCTCCAGCATCTTAATTTGGTCCAGGTTCTGAGCACCATTGGGATTTGTATATGGCTGAGTATTAAGTATTGTCCAGGAAAAGTTAAAGAGATTTTGCAATTCAATCCAGTAGACTCTCGTCATAAAACAGAAGTTCTACTTCTCTCTTGTATGGCTTATCTATGTGTGTGTTCTCCTCAGTGGACATAAATCGCTCCCCCAGGCAGGCAGGGAGTCTGTGCTCATTTGCCACTCAGTCCAGGACTGAGGACAAAGCATCACTATTTCCCAAATGAGGGGATGCAGACTTCCGCTCGGTCTTTTTCATTTTGAGCTTTTGTGAACAAGCTGTGAATGCCAGATGATACGTCACTACCTTTGTTCGTTGCTTTATAATTTATGAGTTTCTAGAACATATTAAATGAGAGAATATCAGATGGAGACCATTGCTAAAAGGAGCTTTTACTAACACCTTAGTATCCCCAGTCATTTTTGTCTCAATTTCTCCAAATGCTGTTGTTTACATGCTCCATTTTTTTAAGTCATGGTTTTACATATTTTCCGAAACCCGCATACACTCTGTTTTGCCTTGGTAAATTTCACCTTTTGTATTAAAAAACATTTTTTTTAATACTTTATTTTTGAGAGAGAGAGAGACAGCATGAGCAGGGGAGGATCAGAGAGAGAGGGAGACACAGAATCTGAAGCAGGCTCCAGGCTCTGAGCTATCAGCACAGAGCCCGACGCAGGGCTTGAACCCGGAACCATGAGATTGTGACTTGAAGTCGGACACTTAACCAACTGAGCCACCCAGGTGCCCCAATTAAATTTCACCCTTTAAGAAAACCATCTTACATTTATATGGAAGCACTTAAATTTTTTAAGTACTACTTGACAAGAGCCCCAGAAAGGAGAAAGGAGACGTGTGTGCGTGTCTGCGTGTGTGCGTGTCTGTGTGTGTGCGGGCACAGATATATGCTAGTTTTCTCAGAAATGTGAGCTGGAACAAGCCAGGTACTATGATCCCATTTTTACAGATGAGGATGCAGATACCACACAGGTAAGTCACTGTCAAGGTCACCCAGCTATTTAGCAGCAGAAGCAAGGAGCTAGCTTATACCTCTCTGCCACATGGGATGCTGCGAAGCAAAGAGTCGCCGTTCAGGTGACAGCTCGCCGGCGCCCACTGACCTGGTCTGATACATTGTACCAGTCGTAATCAAAGGAATGGACGTTCTTGCTCTGAGAAAATGAGAGGATGAACAGGTTGTAGCAGGCCCGGGAGGCGTAGAGCAGGATGACGGTCACTCCGATGGCAGTCACTTGACACACAGAGGAGCCCTGGAAAAGCAGGAGCCATGAGGGCTGCGCCCATTCTGGGTCAGGGACACCAGCCTCCTCCCAGCCTGTGTTCAGACCTAGTAAGCCCTTCGGATCTCAGAGGCACGCACTGCGGTGTCCGCTGAGCTCCATCAGAAGCCTCCACCCTCAGACAATAAACCCAAGCCCAAGCTTCATTCCATCCCACATCCTCTCTAAAAATTGCTTTAAAATTTTTAATGTCTTTTTTTAAATTATTTTTGAGAGAGGGAGAGACAGAGAGCAAGCAGGGGAGGGGCAGAGACAGAAGGAGACACAGAATCTGAAGCAGGCTCCAGGCTCTGAGCTGTCAGCACAGAGCCTGATGTGGGGCTCGAACCCACAAACTGTGAGATCATGACCTGAGCTGAAGTCGGATGCCTAATGCCCAAGAGACTGAGCCACCCTGGTGCCCCTCCCCTTGCAACTTTCAAATTATCTTCATATACATGCTTCAAATTCTGGAAGTTGATTTGGAGATGCCTTAAAATATGGGCCATTTGGCTCAAGTTAGGTTTGTAAAAATAAGAAAGTGGCTTATGTTGTTCAGTCTCCAAGACAATCCCCAACTTATGAGCCCAGCGCGCAGCCACTGGCCCAGGAAGAGTCCATCTAGGCAGGATGGCGGCTGGGAGAGCGCAGTCCCCCTGGCGGTGGCTCTGGGCAGGGTGCCCTTCCTCGAATTCCAGAATCTTCTAGGCCGGAAGCACTGGAACCACAGTGTCACTCCAGACTTGGAATTACATGTAAATCGGTGATTTGTGCCCCAATTTATCAAGCTATCAATTTACAGTCAAAGGGCCCCAGTGAGAAATACATACTTCAGAGACAACCAAACCACTGAAATTGGTTTTTGAGATTTGCATGTGAAAGTCACTAATTAACGATTTCGCCAGTAGTTTATTAGCCTGTTTGCCATGGGGTAACCTAAACGGTAACTTGACACTGAAATTTAACCCTTTCTGTAAAAAACATGATTCTGATCTTTGTGGGTTTTTTTCTTTTCAAAAATTTCTTTCAGTGTTCACTTATTTTGAGAGAGAGGGAGAGAGTACCCAGGGGAGGGGTGAAGAGAGAGAACTTACAAGTGAAAGAAACTACTCTTGTTGTACTGAAGTCTTTTGGGATTTAGCAAGAGGCCAGCAAATCACAGGACGGCTGGTTATGGCTCTGCGTTTCTGGAGTGAGAGGCACAGATTGTAATCTCCCGGCCACCGCCAAAGACGCGACACTGCGGGAGACAGAGCTGCCTCCCAGTCTTCAGACCACAGCCAGGTGGGCGGCGTGGCACAGGAGGCAGCCAAGCAGGTCTGCACGGACACGGTCATGGAGGGCGAGAGCAGGGGAGCTGCGGAAATCACTCAACTGGTTTACAAATGAGGAAACCAAGGTCCACAAAGGTGAAGTGACTGGTGTCCTGGTGCTTCTACCGGCCTCCACCCTTCACGGAGCTTCTCGACAAAGGGAGACGTGGGATCAGGCCGCTGGGGGGCACTTGGGCACCTCAGGCCCAGGAGCATGTCTGCCCTTTTTTAAGTTATTTTTTTAATGTTTACTTTTGAGAGAGAAAGAGAGACAGAGTGCTACTCGAGTAGGGAAGGGGCAGAGACAGGAGATACTGAACCTGAAGCAGGCTCCAGGCTCTGAGCTGTCAGCACAGAGCCCGACGTGAGGCTTGAACCCATGACTCACGAGATCATGACCTGAGCTGAAGTCGGACAGTTAATCGACTGAGCCACTGAGGAGCCCCTGTCCTTTATACCTCTGGGGAAAGGAAGGAGAACACCGAGATTCTAGGGTGTGCCCCACGGCAGCAAAATGGGTGAAGGGGCCAGGAGCTTCCCTCCCATGGCACCTGGCTCCCACCCTGACCAATCAGCACGAGAGACAGACGTTGTTCTGAACTCTGGGGGGAGGTGTCCACACTGGAGTGTCCACCACCCCCAGCCCAAATTGCAGCTGACAGACCCCGGGGCCAGACTGCCGGGTCCCAAGCTTGGCTGTCCATCCCGTGACTGCATAACCCAGGGCGAGCTCCTGACCTCTCTGCCCTGGCCCCGCTGTCTAGAAAGTGGGGAGAAAACCTACTCCCAGGATCTGTGAGAACTGCATTAGCTTCCCCGTGTAGAATGCTTCTCTTCTATCAAAGTGCCTGGAACGCAGGGGTCACCGGGTGTGTTTCTACTAATATTTCTACTAATATCAGCATGGTCAATCCTGCCGAGTCCTTTAAGATGCTGGTTAAACACTGTACCTATAACCAGAGGTGACCTTTCTGCATTAACTGCACACCCGCCAGGACACTGAGTCAGCTTGAATGGAACCCTCTGTGCATTCAAAGTTCACAGACGACACAGCTCCGTGTGTCGGCAACCACGGCACGGCTAATCATTTCTAGGAAGGCAGGTGTGAAAGGTATTTGTTGAGTTTTGTTTGCAACCAGGAAACTAGTTTTAGAACAAGTCTGCTGAAGGGATCTTGACCGCCATCCCACCTACCTTAGACTCCAGATAAATGTTGGCTAAGGACATCTTCGAGATTTTGTAGAGACAGATGGAGAGCGAGACGGCACACAGCACGAAGAGAGTGTCATTGATGGCCACACGCACGGAAACAATGACCTTCCTCTCCCAGTTTCCTGTCTTCACCAACACCGCGCAGGTTAAATTCACCAACAGGAAAATGAGGCTGATGAAGAGCGAGGCCAGGTAGAGGGGTAACCTGGAAGGGACCAGAGAGAAACGTCAGGCGCCGCGCCCTGCACGCTGGCTATATGTTCTGGATCCCCTGGGGGCCTTAGCGTCGTCATCTGAACGCAGACTAAATAACACCAACTTTGCAGGGTGGTGTTGAGGACTAAGTGCATGTGTATACAAGGTTGTACACCCTAAAAAAAGTCATGGATGGAGGGGGAGTCCGGGTGGTGCTCACATTTACCCGGGGACACTCACTACTGAGGCAGTAATCTGTAGTCACTGCAAACCTGCCCAAGCACCTCACTCGAGGTTGAACAGATACAAGCTTCTAGGTCATTGCCAATTTTCACTTGCAGCTTCCTGGATCTATACATTTGGAAATCCAAATGATGGAAACCGTCAGCTAACAGTGGTTTTGAAGCTACAGAGTGATGCTGGTGTCTTCAAAAGCTGTAACAGACCTGGACACAGAACCTCAGATTGTAGTCCCAGCTCCAGACCTCATGTCACCCACAGGACCCATGGAGGGAGGGACAGAGGGAGAAAGAGAGTGTAAGTAAAGGGTGAGAAAGCCAGGCATAAGTCAACACTGACTGTGATAGGACACGTTTCCATCTTGGATTTGCCCACAATGGCAACCAAGCCTCCACTACAGCTTCCCTCCTTTCTATGACCCTGCCCTGCCCTCATCTGCCTAACATGACCCAGAGAGGAAGGGCGTGGGAGACACACGGAGCTGAGTCAGGCCAAACTCTGGGCCAAACTCTGGGCCACTCTGGGCTGCACGCCCTTATCTGTGAAACAGAGATGAGAACTCCTGTTCTGCCTCAAAGAGCTGCCGTGGAAATATTCTTGTTTCTCCTCTGTCCTCACCCCCACGGAGCCTCAAGGTCTCACCCCGGCCTCTCCTACTGCCCGCAAAGTCTTCACCTCTTCCTGTCATTCCTTCCTCCGCAGGTGCTCCCCTGCTGACCCCACGTTCTCCCAGGCCCCCAGGCCCCACTCGCCAAGCCCAAAGGTGGCAACTCTTGGCCGCCATCTTTCCCCACCTTCCTGGGGCTCCCTAGTCCTTCACTCCAAAGCCCTCTCCTGCCTCCTGTTCCCCTGAGCCTGCCCCCTTGGATTGCCCTTAGTTCCTCTTCCTCCTCCTAAGTGACATCTTTGGCTCTCACCTCTACCCTAGTTCCCTGGGAAATACGTTCACTCTTACAGCTTCTGTACCACCAGGTTCATAAAGATCTTGTCTTGAGCCACTGCCCCCGTCCTACAACCAGATCCACGTTCCAAAGAGCCTGTCACCTCAGACCATGTCCAAGCCTAATTCCCGATGGTCTTCCTCGAGCACTTCTCTGGGTTTTCCTGTTTCTGTGAAAAACACCATCAGTTTTTAATTTTTTGGCAGACTCCTAAACTATAAAGGTCTTCTCTGATTACAACCCCGGTTTGCTAAGCTATCAAGGTCAACAGAGTCTTTATTCCTGCTTCCCCATGTGCCCCCTTCTCCACCCTCACCAACCACATGGCCTCATGACTTCTGTCTAGAACCAATGTGCTGGTGTCTAGACTGCCCTGCATCCTAAACCCCACCCTAAACCCTCCTCTGCCGCACTCGCAGTCAGTCTATAGGGCCAGGTCAATCAGCGGGTGCCCCACATGCTCATTACGCTTGTCTGTGTATTGTCCTGAAGCCCACACAGGTGTCCCCACCTCCCCTGTCTGCACCCAAGCTGATCTTTCTGCCTAAAACCTTCCTGTCCCTTAATTTCTATCCCGGCCTGCTCTCTGAGCTTCTAGGACCACCTGCCAAACAGAAGCCTGTTAACTTTTTTTAATGTTTATTTTTGAGATGGAGTGGGCAGGGAGGGGCAGAGAGAGAGAGAGACAGGATTTGAAGCAGGCTCTGTGCTCAGAGAGGAGAGCCCCATGCAGGGCTCGAACCCATGACCTGGGCTGAAATTGGACACTTAACCGACGGAGCACCCAGGAGCACCGAAGCCTGTTTTTGTCTTAAAGAAATAGGCTGCGTTGTAAGACTTGAAACAATATAGACAAAGAACTTTAATCCAACATTAAGGTAAAAGTCAGAAAGCAAAATCGTCAATGTGGTAAACAATTCAATCCTGGGAAACGTATATGAAAACCTACAATGGAAAACATCACTGTATTTCCTCAGGGCTGGAGGGGGTTTATGCCGGGAGGAGAGAGGGGGGAGCTCAATAGATTTGGCTTCTTTCTTCCCTCAGGTCTATCTTACCAAGCTTTCGATCTTTTTCTATTTTATCATTTTTTACAATGAAAAAAAAAAACCTTGCAAAACTTCACTCTCCCCCACCCCAGGGCTGCAGCTCTGCAGAAAAGGGAGAGATTGAGGTGGTGGGTGGGGGTGCAGAACAGATCCTAAGGCAAATGTATGTTTCTATGGTAACAACATTGTACACACTGCCCCAGAATTACTGCTTTTCAACTCAAACCACAGGGTCAGGATAAATAGCCTATGATGAGAAAAAAGGCCAACAGAAGAGAAAATCAGTGGGGCCCTGCATCTGGGAAGATGACTTTGCTCATGAGCCCTGAGGGATCAGCTTCTGGCTGGTCTACAAGCTCANCCAGCTAATTCAATGCACTGGAACTTCGCTACCTTGGCTACCTCCTTCAGGGAGGAGATAGTACTAATAGATTATAAAGCGTTGTTTCCATTTCTCTTCTAAATCTTAGATTACTTACAAAACAGGAAAAGCAAACCCTGGCTCATTATAGTTTTACTTAATAAACAGAAAAATCAAAGATGGAGGGAAAACAGTTAAAAAGGCTTAAAATCAGGGCACCTGGGTGGCTCAGTCAGTTAAGTATCTGACTTCAGCTCAGGTCATGACCTCACAGTTCATGGGTTTGAGCCCTGCGTCGGGCTCTGTGCTGACAGCTAGCTCAGAGCCTGGAGCCTGCTTCGGATTCTGTGTCTCCCTTTCTCTCTGACCCTCCTCTGCTCACGCTGTCTCCATCTCTCTCTCTCAAAAATAAAACATTAAAAAAAATTTTTTTAAAGCTTAAAATCAAAGTGTTCTTGAGCACCCATCCCTGTGTCCAGTGTCCACACTTCCTAAAGCCAAAGACTGAAAAATACATCAAATGGACATCAATGCCGGCAAAGCGGAGAGCCCGCTGATGTACTAGTGAGAGGGGGGCCTCTGGTGAAAAATGAAGTGGTTCTTGATTGGGCGGACTATACACCAGCTTCAAAAACACTGAACTGTTGGGGGCACCTGGGTGGCTCAGTTGGTTGAGTGTCTGACTTGATTTCAGCTCAGGTCTTGATCTCCCTGTTTGTAGGTTCAAGTCCCGCATTGGGGTCTGTGCTGATGAAGCTTGCTTGGGATTCTCTCTTTCTCTCTTCCTTTTGCTGTCCTTCCCTCCCTCTCTCTCATTCTCTCTCAAAATAAATAAGCTTCAAAAAATACTGCTATGGGAGTAGCTTGAGGTGAGAAGTTGCAACTAGTTCTAGACTAATGGCTATGGTTTCATTTCAAATGAGTCATGATTCAATTAGAAAAGCCAGCCTATTTAAAAACCAATGTATCAAAGCATCTCAGGAGATAAATCATGGCCTGAAATGTCTGCAGCAGCATCTGGCTTAAGGGAAATGGAGAATCCAGCAGAGGAGATAAAAGATGTGCCTAAACATGAATAACTCTGAGGATTTATTATTAAATGGGAGTTAAGAGGCTTCTCCCACTGAAACCTTGCCTTCCTGGCTTCAGGAAACTCTTGCCTTCTCCAGCCCAAGTATCTCACCTAGCTGGGCTTCTCCTGGTCTCCTCCCTTCCTTTCCGCAAATCCTCTCCCACTAGAAACAGCCTGTCCCGCTGTCTGCACTTTGGTTCAAGGATCACGTACATTCCCCCCCCACACATCTTCTCCCCGAAAGGAACCCCATCCCGTGCTCAGGCTGAAAATTTTCTGGCCAGTGCTTTGGGATTTCACTTCTAGAAGACACCTCATTACCCCAGCCTCAACCAACTACTTCCAAGATAAGACCAGTTCCATAATCCAATCAGGACATTCTTCCTCCAACCCAACCTTCACCCATTCTTGACTCCCCAGTCCCCACAGCTGATCTACATTTCCAGAGTCAAGAGGATGGGGGCAGATATTATGGGTGCGAAGGAATGGCCAGCTATGTTGCTACTGGAGAAGTTAATTTGGGAGCTGCTCCTTTAAATGGTTCTCCTTAGGACCAACAGTATTTCATGGTGGACCCTGAAATCCCAGTTGGGTAGTCTGGTAGAAACATGCAGAAAGCAGTGAACAAAGACAGCAAGATGAGGTGAAAAAAAAAAAAAAACCATGGCCATGACTTGCCTCTTGACTTGAGTATAGTCATATTACTTTCTGAATTTCAGTTTCCTTGGATATCAAATGGAGATCAAAATATGCACTTCCATGATCTTAAAAGTTCTCATCTCAAGAAACAATTTTTGTAACCATGGATGGTAATGCAGGTTAACTAGACTTACTGGGGTGGTCATTTTGCAATATACATCCCAATATTGAATCGTTCTGGCTATGTCTGAAACTAATACGACGCTATATGTCAATTACATCGCAATAAAAATACACCTTTGGAATTTTAACAAAAAGTGTTTATACATTTAAAATAATATATTTACATAAAATTTAATAGTCAAACATTTTTACACATTTTTAAAGTAACGAATTAAATTTCATTTTGATTCAAGGAGGTAATTGGCCAAAGTCATCTTTCTAGAAATGTCTGTCTGTGGCAGTGAGGCCCTCCTAGACAGGGACATCAGAACACCATACATCAGCCTCACACCTTCTGAATGCCTGGTCTCCCTTCCCCTCTGACTAAGTCTCACCATTCTTTAGGCCACTGATCCTTTGGGGTGGGGGGTGTTGGGGTCACAGACCTCTCTGAAAATTTGGGGAAACCTATGAATCCTCTGCACAGGAAAAACACGCCTGTCTACCTCTTCGCATAAACGTGGCATGTGACTTAAGGCATTCCCTTCCACGTTATGAGCCTCTGCTTTCAGCCCAGCACTGACTGACTTCTTCCACAAAATTCCTGTGACTCTCACAGTGCACAGAGCCCGAAGGCACAGACTGCTTGTGCTCCTGAACCCAATGCTTTGCCTGATTCTGTGTTTCTGTGCTGTTTAAGGACATCTTTACAGAGTGTTTGCTTCTCGAGGACACGGACTACATTTACATTTCTGCCTCAGGGTGCCTCGCCGAGTACTAAAAAGTCAAAAACATTTACAGGATGTGGATCAAAATTCCCCCGGGGTACTTACCGGTACTTGAGTAATTCTGGAGAATATTTTGACTTGGCTTTGAAAATCACCTGCAATGACAGAACAACATGGCGGGTTGGGGATGCGATATAGTGACACCAACAAACTAACATCATTGCTTGGAATGCCCCCTTCCCTTTATACCCAGGTACCAGGGAAGTTTCTGAAATGGAGAGGTCTGCTTTGTAAGAATGCTTGTTTTTTTTTTTAAATTTTTAATGTTTTATTTATTTCTGAGAATCTGAAGCAGGCTCCAGGCTCTGAGCTGTCAGCACAGAGCCTGATGCGGGGCTCGAACCCACAAACTGTGAGATCATGACCTGAGCCAAAGTCAGACGCTTAACCAACTGAGCCACCCAGGCACCCCCTAAGAATGCTTAAGGCTAAAGATTTTTTAAGCTATTCCTACAATTTTCAAGATAAAGATATTTAAAAATGATGAAGATGGGGAGGGAGGAGCCTGGGAGGTTCAGTCAGTTAAGCGTCTAACTTTTTGTTTTGGTTCAGGTCATGATCTCATGGTTTGTGAGTTCAAGCCCCACATCAGTCTCCATGCTGACAGTGTGGAGCCTACTTGAGATTCTCTCTCTCCCTCCCTCTCTCCCATCCCTGTTCTCTCTTTCAGAAAAAAAAAACTTTATAAGGTGCTTTAAAATGATGAAAATGGCAAAGCAAAGAAAAAAAAAGGGTGGGGGAAATGTAAAGCTATTACTGGTCTACCACTGCCAAGTATTTCTCCTTTAAGATTTGTATTTGAGCCCGTACTTTCACTAGAGATAAACAGTCCACCCTCACTCTTAATTATAATTTTCACTGGCACCAAATTCATGGCGTTTGAATGTAAGCATCCACCCACCCAGGCCTCACACTTTGCCCCTCACTTTGGTCAACGTCCCTGGGCTATAGGAGCATCAAACGACCATTCACGCATTGGGAATTCTCCCCATCTTTTGCGTTCTCCACAATTGCTAATGTGTTTCCATGCAGGGTGCAGCGGCCGGCCTGGCAGACACTCTTGAGAGGCGAAGAGGAGAAAAAAAGCAGGCGGCAGCTCACGCTCCCACTCCACCGCGACACGGAGACTCCGGGCTCCCATAGTGCGCATGCGCAGGGGGCTTCAGAGGCAAGCGCAGGTGGGTGCCATAGTGCGCATGCCCAGGGGGCTTCAGAGGCAAGCACGGGCGAGCTTCGGGGACCGCGCGGGGCTAGGGCACTGGGAAAGGGCCGGGTGGAGCCAGCAGTACACCAGCTCATGCCCTGGCTCTCTTAGATCCCTGGTGTTTACAGGGCAGGGGCGACTCTGGAAGAAGGGAGGGTATGGGACAGTAGAGAAGGGGAGACCGTTTTCCAGGGATGACCATGCCGTGGATGTGAGTGATGAAGCCCTGCACTCCCCAGTACCGAGTGAGCCCCTCTGCACGGGGCTCCCAAACACGCTGCCAGCCCAAGCCTGCCCTGCTGGCCTTCCCTGTCCTGCCTCTCCCCACCAGTCCCCCTGCATGCTCTCCACCTACTCAGCTTTCTTTGTAATTGGGACTTCTGGCGGATTTTGCTCAGGCCCTGAAAATATCTAAGGGGCAAATGCGTTGCCTGAGCTGGAAAGAGTGAAGGGCAAAGGGAGAACGGGGTGGGTGGCCTGAGCATGGTTGGGAGGTGGGGCAGGGAGGAGAAAACAGGCAGCTCTGGGATCTGAGAGGTTACACAGAGGTGAAATACTGGCTCCCCCTGGTCTGAGGAAGACGCAGAGAGAAATCTGTTTGCAAGAGGGAGATTTGAAAGTAACCCCAGGAAATTCTTCGGTGGATCCCAAGTGCCTGGGCAAGTCTGCTGATGCAGATGTCCCAACGGAGCCTCCATGATGACTCTATGGGCCAGTTCCCAGAACACACATTCAATAGGAGAAGCCAATTCCCTCTGGGAACCTTCTAAAAGGCATTCTTCTGAGACCTTCAGTTATTAATTCTTTTACATGTGCATGAGAACCACTGTGGAAAACAGTATAGAGATCTTTCAAAACATTTAAAAAAGTAAGTATCATACAATCCACTAAGTCCACTATGGAGTATTTACCCAAAGAAAACAAAAATACTACTCTGAGAAGATAATCTGCACCCCTATGTTTACTGCAGGATTATTCCAGAAGCCAAGATACGGAAGCAACCTAGTGCTCACTGGCAGATGAATGGATAAGGAAGAAGCAGTGTGCATTCACAATGGAATATTACTTGACCATAAAAAAAAACCCCTAAAATCTTGCCATTTGCAACAGGGATGGACCTGCATGGTATGATGCTAAGTGAAACAGGTCAGAGAAAAGAGAAGGACCAATACCGTGTGATTTCATATAGATGTGGAATCTGAAAAAGCAAAACAACAAAAACAGACAAGCAGACTCTTACATGCAGAAAACTGGGATTGGGGGATGGGCAAAATAGGTGAAGGGGATTCAGAAGTATTAGCTCCGAGCTATAAAATTAGTAAGTTACAGAGATGAAAAGTACAGCAAAGGGAAGGCAGTCAATATGGGAATAACGTGGCTATGGTGATAGACGGTCACTATACCCACCAAGGTGAGCACTGAGTGTAATGTACACACTTGTCAGAATCCCTATGGTGTACACTGGAAACTAATGTAACACTGTGTGTCAACTATACTGCAATTAAAACAAAACACAAAAAAGAATCATGCGGAGAACTTGTTAAAGATGCAAATCTGGCCATTTGTAGCAAAGTGGATGGAACTCGAGGGTGTTATGCTAATTCAGGCCGAGAAGGGCAGTTACCATATGTTTTCACTTATAAGTGAATCAGGAGAAACTTAACAGAGGACCATGGGGGAGGGGAAGGGGGAAAATAGTTGGGAAGAAGGAGGGAGGCAAACCATGAGAGACTCTTGAAAACTGAGAACAAACTGAGGGCTGATGGGGGTGGGGGAGAGGGGAAGGGGGGTGATGGGCATGGAGGAGGGCACTTGTTGGAATGAGCACTGGGTGTTATATGGAAACCAACCTGACAATAAACTATACAAGAAAAAAATAAAATTATATAATTCAAAAAATAAAGTACCAACCATTAAAAAATAAAGATGCAAATCCCACAGCCACCCCCCCCCCCAGAGATGCCAACCAGGTGGGTGTGGGGAGGGGCCCAGGAATCCACATTTTAATACATTCCCTACCTGGGTGATTCTCATTCAGCTAGTCCAAGGACCACCTCTTGAGAAATACCACTGCCCTGGAATAGCTTCGCAATCATTAATTTAAAACACACTGAAAGAGGCCATCACGATAATCAGACGACACTGAGAGTCAGGTATGGTGCAAAGAACAGAGATTAGGGGATGCTCAGGGTCCACAGACAGTCCCCCAGACACACACACTCCTGCCTTCCCTCAAGTCTCCAATAATGAACAGATTGCCACTGGGGGCTCTCACGCAGACTCTATATCTGGGGAAGGGGGGACCGCAGCTACTCCCACAGACTTTACAATCACCAGAACTACCAACCCCCCTTTTAAAACACATTTTCAGAGCTTTGCAGGTGAGCATTCCAAACTTACAACATATTTTGTTTCGGGGGAGCCTGGGTGGCTCAGGGGGTTGGGCCTCCAACTTCAGCTTAGGTCATGATCTTGGGGTTTGTGAGTTTAAGCCCCCCATGGGGCTCTGCGCTGGCAGCTCGGAATCTGAAGCCTGCCTCAGATTCTGTGTGTCTCTCTCTCTACCCCTCCCCCACTCACACTCTGTCTCTGTCTCAAAAAGAAAGAAACATTAAAAAAAAACACCACAAGTATTTCGTTTCGGACATGAGTTTTGTATCTGTCATAAATCACTTTTGGAAGGAGGTAAAAAGTAGGGGTTTACATCACAAATAAATTAAAATATCCGGTAATAAAACAAACAGGTGGTGGCACAAACCTTAATGAGGTCCTCAGTTCAGCGTCCCCAACAGGCTCCCGTGGGGTTCTGGGCAAGTCACATCACCCTTGGTGTCCCTCTGCAGCTCATACAGGCAAATGTTATAAAACAGCCTCTCTCAGAACATAGGGCACTTGGGTGGCTCAGTCGGTTAAGTGTCCGACTTCGGCTCAGGTCATGATCTCACAGTTCGTGGGTTTGAGCCCCGCGTCAGACTCTTTGCTGACATGAGCTCTCAGAGCCTGGAGCCTGTCTGCGGATTCTGTGACTCCCTCTCTCTCTGACCCTCCCCTGCTCACGCTGTCTCTCTCTCTCTCAAAAATAAACACTAAAAATAACAATAATAAAAAGTAAGAATTTACAGATATCAAAGTGTGGGAAAAACTACAGTATTTTAATGTTTTGTGAAGTTTGAGAGAGAGAGAGCACGAGCAGGGGAGAGTCAGAGAGAAAGAGGGAGAGAGAGAATCCCAAGCAGGCTCTGCTCTGTCAGCACAGAGCCTGATGCCAGGCTCAGACTCACTAACCACATGATCGTGACCTGAGCGGAGATTAAATCTCGGACCCTGAACCAACTGAGCCACCCAGGTGTCCCAAAACTACAACATATTTCAAAAGTGCCTGACCTTGTCAAGCCAATATGCAAATATTTTTAATGTTGTGCCACGCTTAGGAGGGCTGCATCCGGGGCAGGGACTTTAGCCTGAATGACTCCCTTTACTCGTACACACCAGGCCTATCCCAGTGCTCCCGGGCATGGCCCAAGAGCACTCCATGGGACAGCATCCCCCAGACGGGGCACAACTAGGCCGTCACATCCTGTGGACTCAGCTCCGTGCAAAGTGCCTTCAACACAAACGGGCGTATGGCTGGAAGGGAGACAGAGCCACGCAGAGGAGACAAGATGGGACACAGACTGGAAAGGCTTCCGCCTTGGCTGGCGCAAGTGCAGGGAACCGACATGCAAGCCATCGGCTCCATCTCACGATGGGCGCGTCTGGCTCCTCTTCTATCCCCCCTCTCTCCAAGTACTGCCCCCTCTGGCCTTGCAGCTCCTGGTGGCTGGAAGATGACAGGTGGGAATCTGGGCAGATCAGGGTCAACTCACTTGAAAGAGGCTCCCTGCTGCGCCTGCCACCAGCCAGAGGGGGGTCTTGGGCACGAAGTGAAGAACAGAGTACCTGCCAGGTGCTGATCAGGGACTGGAAGCACAGCCCACCTTCTTTACAAACCAAACAGACGTTTCTCGACTTCCCACAGCACCCCCCTCCCGCCTCTGCAGCTCACCTGCATATGTTCCTGGACTGAACAGAGTCAGGTGCCGGGGCATGGCCTCCGAGGCCAGCCTGGACCCCAGAACACCCCTCCCCGAATGTGGTGAAGGGTGGCGGGCCCAGCCATGACCATCAAATACTCGGTCCAGTACGCAAGCTTCATAAACAATCATATGTTCTGCCCCAACAGTTTCGCTTCTAAGATATGTACTTGGGGGCGGAGCCTCTCAAGGTGTTCCCACAGAACTGAGAATTAATCAGTGCTACTGGAAATAAATGTCATGTGACCAAACAAATTCAGAAACTGCTAGGCTAACCAGGTTTTCCCTGAAGGAACTTCCCAGGGTCTTTAAAAGACTCCTATCTGCTGTAAATCTTCAAGCAAAACACACGGTAGGCACCAGTTTTCCAAACCTACTTGGCCGTGTAAGGTCTTCTGAATGAGTGTTCCAGGGAACCAAGTTCAGGAAATGCTGCCTGGCGGCACTAAGCATGGACTTCCATGTTCACTGCGGCCTTATTAAGAGTAACGATGACAATAGTAATTGTCACAACAAACTTTCAAATGATACTCAGATGTTTTCCCCTTAAACACAGACAGCAGCCAAGCAGTACTGAGCCTCAGGGGCCTGTGGGGGAGGGGTTTCACCCTGCGTGGGACCTGGGACCCCAGCCCACAGAATAAAAGACTTGTGCAATAAAAGAGGGAAACCCCACAAAACTTAAATCCCGCTCCCTTGCCTGGAAGGACAAGGTCATCACCAGGGAAAGGCAGAATCTGATCGTAAATCTTCCGATCCTCTCTAAACTCAAAGCCAACACGATAACCACATCAAAATAGGAGCCCTGCCCCCAATCTGTAAAAACTCAACCCACTGCTGACAATGTGTGACAAGTCTATGTCTCAAAAGCAATTGGATCTCTTCGGGCCATGCTGAGAACATCTTCCTTTATCCTTCAAGTTAATCCTTCGAAAGTTCCTTAAAGCTGTATTTAAATTCCCGATACTTTAAAGTGCAATATATACATTCTGTCATTGTATACACACACACACACAAATACATGCATACGTATAAATACATGTATGTGTATATTTTTACAACACAGTTTTCGCCTCCATTAATTAAAGTGCATAAATGCCTGGACCAAATTTCCAGCAAAATAAATCCAAACTCTTCCGCTCGCCCCCAATCCAATCTGTGTTCCAAGAGACATCATTAAAGGTTGGTTAGTGCCCAGAACCAGAGCTAAGCGTTCTGGGTCACCCCCACACTCCAGCTGGCCGGTGATCCCTTATCAGGCTGCCGGTCTCCTAGAGTGCACACTAGCTCCCGCTGACCTCAGCAGGAACTCTGCCAGAAGGAGACAGCTCCTGAGGGGGAGGCACACAAAGATTCATTGTCCTTTCCTATTTTACTGTGCTCCTGATAGCACAGGTCCTCCCTGCTCAGTACAAAACCAGACCCATAAAACCAGAGATGAGGAAGTCAGGGACTGTTTGAATAGCTAAGAAAAATCTGAGACCAGACAAAAATTCATGTCATTCCTACTTTCAAACTGATGGCATTCACATCAGGTCACCTGACATGGTGCACCGAATCTGGACTCAAGAACTGTAAAAACAGGGAAAAGTTGGTCCCTGACCTCAAGAAACTCATAACCAGACCCAGACATGCCAGTGGTGTGAGGGGTGAAGAGGTATGGAGAGGCGTGAGTGATCTGAGGAGGTGTGAGGGGAGTGTGGACAGGTGTGGGGAGGAGTAGAGAGGTACAGGAGGCATGAGGGGGTGTGAGAAGGCGTGAGGGGGTGTAGGGACATATGAGGAGGTGTGAGGGGGTATCAAGGGGTATAGGGAGGTATAGGGAGATGTGAGGGGATGTAAGGGGGTATGAAGGGGTGTAGGGATGTATGAGGAGGTGTGAGGGGTGTAGGGATGTATGAGGGAGTGTGAGGGGGTATAGGAAGGTATAGAGAGGTGTGAGGGGGTATGAGGAGGTGTGAGGGGGTGTGAGGGGGTTTGAGGGAGTGTGAAGGGGTGTAGGGACATATGAGGAGTGGTGAGGGGGTACAGGAAGGTAGAGAGAGGTGTGAGGGGTATGAGGGGGTATGAGGAGGTATGAGAGGGTATGAGGGGTGTAGGGATGTATGAGGGGGTGTGAGGGGGTGTAGGGATGTATGAGGGGGTGTGAGGAGGTGTAGGGATGTATGAGGGGGTGTGAGGAGGTGTAGGGATGTATGAGGGGGTGTGAGGAGGTGTAGGGATGTATGAGGGGGTGTGAGGAGGTGTAGGGATGTATGAGGGGGTGTGAGGAGGTGTAGGGATGTATGAGGGGGTGTGAGGAGGTGTAGGGATGTATGAGGGGGTGTGAGGAGGTGTAGGGATGTATGAGGGGGTGTGAGGAGGTGTAGGGATGTATGAGGGGGTGTGAGGAGGTGTAGGGATGTATGAGGGGGTGTGAGGAGGTGTAGGGATGTATGAGGGGGTGTGAGGAGGTGTAGGGATGTATGAGGGGGTGTGAGGAGGTGTAGGGATGTATGAGGGGGTGTGAGGAGGTGTAGGGATGTATGAGGGGGTGTGAGGAGGTGTAGGGATGTATGAGGGGGTGTGAGGAGGTGTAGGGATGTATGAGGGGGTGTGAGGAGGTGTAGGGATGTATGAGGGGGTGTGAGGAGGTGTAGGGATGTATGAGGGGGTGTGAGGAGGTGTAGGGATGTATGAGGGGGTGTGAGGAGGTGTAGGGATGTATGAGGGGGTGTGAGGAGGTGTAGGGATGTATGAGGGGGTGTGAGGAGGTGTAGGGATGTATGAGGGGGTGTGAGGAGGTGTAGGGATGTATGAGGGGGTGTGAGGAGGTGTAGGGATGTATGAGGGGGTGTGAGGAGGTGTAGGGATGTATGAGGGGGTGTGAGGAGGTGTAGGGATGTATGAGGGGGTGTGAGGAGGTGTAGGGATGTATGAGGGGGTGTGAGGAGGTGTAGGGATGTATGAGGGGGTGTGAGGAGGTGTAGGGATGTATGAGGGGGTGTGAGGAGGTGTAGGGATGTATGAGGGGGTGTGAGGAGGTGTAGGGATGTATGAGGGGGTGTGAGGAGGTGTAGGGATGTATGAGGGGGTGTGAGGAGGTGTAGGGATGTATGAGGGGGTGTGAGGAGGTGTAGGGATGTATGAGGGGGTGTGAGGAGGTGTAGGGATGTATGAGGGGGTGTGAGGAGGTGTAGGGATGTATGAGGGGGTGTGAGGAGGTGTAGGGATGTATGAGGGGGTGTGAGGAGGTGTAGGGATGTATGAGGGGGTGTGAGGAGGTGTAGGGATGTATGAGGGGGTGTGAGGGGCTGTGAGGAGGCAGGACGTGGCACGAGGAGGCAGGGGCAGGCCTGAGAGGAGCGGAGGCCAGGAGGCTGGCCGGCGGGGACGCCTCACCGCTCGGGACGGCAGGGCCCCCGGGTAGGACACCACAGGTGTTCAGTGGAGGGGATGCAGCCTGACGCCAGAGCAGCGCTTTGGGAGGGGGCGGCGGTGAGGACGAGAAGGAAAGGGCCGGCGCGGTTGAGAGGGGAGGAGGGGAGGTGAAAGCGGAGGCCAAGCGAAGGCAGAAGGCAGGTAACTGGGGACCTAGGTCTGGGGATCCGGGGAGACACGGGGAGCAGCTCGTGGCTACAGGGTCTCTTCGGGGGCGACAAAGGTCTTGTAAATCTCACGGGGGGGGTGGCTGCGTGGAGCAGGTTATGTCCCCACCAAAGTGCAGGAGCAGGNGGAGGGGCCTGGGGGGAGGGGACAGGCCACAGGGAGAGGGGCCTGGAGGCAGGGGGTGGCAACAGGGAGTGAAGGTGGGAGGGTGCATGGGGAGGGGGGTGTTCAGCGGGGCTGGGTCCTTGGTTTAGGATGAGACCCGGATGTTATGAGAAGGAGCCTGGGCCCCAGACTGGCAGAGGAGGGAGAGGCTGGATGATGGGGGGTGTGGGGGTGGAGGGCACCCCCAGAAGGAGGCCCACAACAGGGAAACTGAGGCAGGAAGGAGAGGCCACGGGGGGGCTCACAGGGCCAGCAGGGGGAGGTGGCCCTGGGGGGCTGTGAGGCCTGGCTGGAGCTCTGATGAAGGGAGAGCCCCAGCTGCCTCTTGGGGAATCAGAAGGGCGAACAAAGGGGTCAGATCTCCTTTCCCGGCCATCCTTTGGTGTCCACACAGCCGCTGAGAGCACAAGGGTTTTCGGGGAGCCCCCACGGCGGTGAGGCTTGGGAGGACAGCATAGGGCGGGAGCACACAGCTGCTCCCCTGGGAGGCCGCTGCTCCATCACAGAAATACAGGGTTGCCCATCGCAGACGCCCCGTGGGCTCAGCCTCATTCCACTGCTGTAGAAAGTCCTGCCCAGAATGGGTGCCGGGGGGAGGAAAGCTTGCGGACTTTCCCAGGATGTCGTCTGGGGTTGCGGACGTCACTGAGCGATCCTGGCTCCCCGGATTCCGATTTAAGACCCAGTTCCAGGTAGACAGGGGGTGAAGCTGGAAGCTGCCCCCCGTCCCGGTTGGCCCCTGAGGCTGGGGCAACCCCTTGACCCTCCCACTGTAGGCCCTCCCAGTGCCCCCTCGGTAACCCCAGGCCCTTTGCACCACCTTTCAGATGACGCAGGAGGGCCTAGAAATGACGTACTTGCTTGAACAGAGGCAGAAAGGCTGGAGAACGGCGCTGACCTCTGCTTCCCTCCCCTGGTAAATTACAGTCCCTGACCTTCTTGCCCACCCCTGCTCGACCTTCTGAACTCCTGCCTATTTTTCCTCCTACTGACTCAAGTTGGCATTTGCTGCCTTACAATTATTTTTCCTAATGTCACGTTGGCTGCTTCTGGCAGAAACGCCCCAAGCTATTCTTTGTGGGTATGACGGGTGTCCCTTGTGCATTCAGCGAAACTAAACAAAAGTAAGCTCTCTGGCCCCAGAGGAACGGTCTGTGACGACCGGCTGAACTTCCAAACACGCACTTGATTCAGAGTTGTCGTATGCAGCCATCCCGCCGCCTGATGGCCTGTGTCCCCGGGTCTGGACCACCCGTCCCTGAAGCTGTGCCCCTTGGAAATGAACAGGCAGGGCGGACACCCCCCAACTCTCCCACCCATAACAGGCTCCAGACCCCAGAGCCCTAGCTGCACCCCTGATCGTTGGTGCCGCGGTCCCTGGGAGAGCCTTGCAGGAACTGAGCGGGGCTGAAGCTGTGTGCACCACGCAGGGTGAGGTCGGAAGAAACCAGTATGTCTCACTCACACCCGCGCTACTTTTAAATGTATGTGCACCTTCCTTTAAAAACGTCACCAATTTAAGGCAGGTTTAAGCTTCATTATAAAGTATGTCATGTATACCCAAAGAAGTAACACAGCCAATACTTATGTGTCCACCACGCAGGTCAGTCAACCTGTTACAACCTGCAATGTTTCCTCCAGATCTGTTTTATTTTTAATAAATATTTTAATAAATAAAATATACTTGATGCTCCCAGCATCTCTCTCTCCCGCTCTACTTCTCCTTCCTCTGCAGAGGTAACTGCTCTCAGAATCTAGCATTACTGTACCCAGGAAGGCTTATACTTTTACTATATACATATGTATTCACAAATGATACATAGTATATAAACACATCTGTAAGTGTCCACAAATAACACATAGCAAACAAGTACAAGATATGTAGAAAATACATAATGCCTTCTGGCCTGGCTTTTCACTTCATCTGAACATATTAACGCCTTCCATACCCTTGTGCAACTTCTTTGTTCATCCCTCGTGATGTGTTTGCGACATATGAAGGCTGAAACACACCTCTGGCTCATGCATTCTCACTAAGGCCCCCTATCCCCCTGTCCACAGGCCACGGCTGTGTGCCCGCCTCTGGCACAGAGATGTGTAAAGCCGGTGAAGAGTGTGGACTCCAGCTGGCTCACTGGACTTGAATCGTGGCTCCACTAATTATCAGCTGTGTGACTTTGGAAAAGTTACCTAACCTCTCTGTGCCTCATGTACCTCATCTGTAAAATGAGATTGATAATAGTCCCCACCTCATAGGCTTCTATGACGATTAGGGGAACTGACACACATTCAGCACTTAGACAGACACGGCCACCTCGCAGACACTGTGTGTGTGTGTCTGCTACCCCTGCTGCTGATACTACTGTTAGCCCTTGTGCGTGTTCTCAAACCACGATTCTAAATACACAACTACTACACTGTGACCACAGAGGCTTTCTTGACCATAAAAGGAACTCTCCTACTCAGAAGGATTAGGAACCATGACACATTCGCTACTTGCTCTTATGGTCTCTCTGTGGTGCCCACTTCCTGATACATGGGGGAAATTATGCAAACCCAGGGGCCTGGTCTCCCCAGGTGACAGCCATTAGTCAGCTGCCTCAGTCTGTGTTTCCCCATGCTGAGCACCCTCATTCACCAGGGCAGGGGGATGTGACAAAGCCCCTGAGGCCCAAATGTGGGATTTCTCCCTCTCTGCAGCAATCCTGAAGACGCACAAATGGCTGCTCTAGGGGGACGGGCTGCTCAGGTCAGCTCTCTACGAAACAAGGGCAAGCACGGTGTCTCTATGTCTGCAGAGACTGCCCATGTCTTTATTGTTTTAATTTCTTAAAATTTTTTATTTTTTTAATGTTTTTTTATTTTTGAGAGAGAGAGAGAGAGAGAGAGAGAGAGAGAGAGCGCGAGCATGAGTGGGGGAGGGGCAGAGAGAGAGGGAGACACAGAGTCCGAAGCAGGCTCCAGGCTCTGAGCTGTCAGCACAGAGCCCGATGCAGGGCTTGAACCCACGAACCATGAGATCACAAATGAGCCGAAGTCAGGTGCATAACTGAGCCACCCAGGTGCCCCACTGTCCATGTCTTTAAAGCCACAGAACCCCAGGAAAGAAAAGGGTGTGTGCCATTCATGCGATAGAATTCTGGGGTACAGCAGCCCAGAGCCAAGGTGTGCTCTGTCTAGGTCCCGGGCTGGCCAGGCGTGAGGGGCCCACAGGGAGGCAACTGGACACCAAGGTCAGGACTTCACCTCTTCAACGCCTGCTTCTGAACTCGGCAAGCTCGCGGCTCCGGGAATGAGTCCTGCTCAGCCTCATGCTGACCTGAGGAACACGCAGTCCCGGGCACTCAGGCAAGCTTCTTCCGCGTGTGATCTCAGGACCAACGACGGTGCTGCATCCCCATCTGCGCTTCCGCAAAGCCCAGAACTCCCTGCAAGTACCGTCAGCCTTCTCCAGCCTGAGAGCAATGCCGTCCTGCCCCGTCCAGCGGACCTGGCGCCTCAGATGCCTCCCCAGGCACACGTGCACGTGTGTGCCTGTGTTACCCCTGCAGCCGGACTAGCTGGGCAGCAGGAGCTGGGCCTCACACCTCAACTACCCCTCGTTCTCAGCCCTCACTCTGAACAGCAGAAGGAAAGGTCTCACCATCTCCACCTGCTGCCTCCCTTCCTCTCCTGTTTGCACTTCCCACCGGCCAGGCCAAGTTCGCTCTGCCAGTCCCTCCTCCCTATCCTTCATCAACAGAACTGCGCTCCATCTGACGGTGCCCACACCAGCTAGGCCGCTCCAGAAAGCTCCGGGCCCCACACTGATTGAGGCAGGCTGGCAGGCAGCCCAGGAGGGGCAGCGGTACCGGGGAGAGCACACCTCTATCCAAGGGCCCTCACCTAACAACACACCGAAGCCCGGCCTTCAGTTTTACTGCTTTTCCTTGTCGTCTGCACCGGAGTGTCTAGATTCAGGGACGTGGCTGGCCAGATGGCCATGAACCTGCCTTGCTCAGCCTTGAGGACTTCTCTCTTTACCCTTCTGTGTCTATCAGTGAGACAAAGGTGCCTTCTACCTTTAAAACTCTAGGACTTGGTGGCGCCTGGGGGGCTCAGCCGGTTAAGCATCTGACTTTGGTTCAGGTCATAATCTCATGGTTCATGGGTTCATGGGTTCGAGTCCCACATTGGGCTCTGTGCTGACGCTCGGAGCCTGGAGCCCGCTCTGGAGTCTGTGTCTCCCTCTCTCTCTGCTCCTCCCCCTCCCTCTCTAAAATAAATAAAACATTAAAAAAACAAAACACAGAAACCTCTGAGACGTGAAGTGCCTTCCTGGAGGGCGGCCTGTGTCCCCCCCTGCCCAGGGGAAGCCCCACCGTCACTGCTGCAGCCTTGCGTCTCGGTGCACCTGCACCCACCTGCAGCGGGGAGGAAGGAGGTGGGCCCTGCAGCCCCCAGCAGCAGACTCCTGTCCCTGGCCTGCCAAGTCCGCTGGGCAGACACCACAGGGAGAGGCAGCCTCCCTCCCTCTGGGACAGACGGAGACTGACAACCAGATGGCCCTCCCAGGCAGAATTCTCTCTCTTCAGCTTCGTGGCAGAAACGACCTTGGCTACACAAGGTGCCATTATCATTGCTAGGTTTCCAAACTGCTCCTCTGGCAACAGATGCCCTTCCCAAGTCACCAGTCGAAGCCCTGCCTGTTACGGTTCCAGATGTGCTGAAATAAGTACCACCTTTGCAGCACAGAGGACACTCTGTCCAGCACGGGCAGCTGAGCTGGGGGTTCCCGGCCGGTCGGGCCCAAAGGCTCCAAGAAGGAAGGTACCCCATCCCCCCTACAGCACGCCACATCTCAGATCCTTGCGGGAAAGTACGCGAAACTACAAAATAAGTTAGCACTAAAAATGCCTCGGGGGTTCCCTCCACGGGATAACTTTCTGTCTCAGAAATGAGCAGGATTCTGACATTTCCTGGGAACTCTGGCCCTTGCTGGGGGCAGTGCAGTACCTGCTATGGACCGCCGACTGGCGCTCTCCCAAATTCATGTGCTGAAGTCCCGCCCCTCAAAGTGATGGTGTCAGGAGGGTGAAGTCCTCCTTCGGTGGACCCCCGAGAGCTCGCTCTGCTCTCTGCCCGGTCAGGACACGGGCGGAGTCACCATCGGCAACCAGAAGCGGCTCTCACCACAGCCCCACCACAGTGACGCCCAGATCTCAGACTCCCCGCTCCGGAGCTGTGAGAAGCCAATGTGTGTCAAGCCACAGAGTCCGTGGTGTTCTGTTCCTGCAGCCTGGGCGCTCCAAGGCAGCACAGATGGCGCTCCCCGCATCCTGCCCCGGAGAGGGCCACCATCCCTCCGTCCCGGGAGGGCAGTGCCCTCTGACGGGGAGAAAGCTCTCACAGGGAGGGCGGCTTCCTGCTCCTGGAGCTGGCCGCCCCCCACCCCCCCGGGCTCACCGCTCACCGTGGGACATGGGCAGGGCCGACAGGGGCCAGGATGGTGAGGGACAAACCCACATCCCATCAGAAACAAGGAAAGGAACTGAGAACGTCCCACCCCATGCGGATAGGACCCGGGTGGGTACATCTGTGAAGGGCTGTCCTCGGAGGAAGGACTCTATCTGCTCGGCATGACCCCACAGGGAGAAGTGGGAGCTAACCAGCCATCCCCCCAAGCACCACCCTTCCGTCCCAATACTGCTCTGGACCCCAGGAAGCCTCCACCATGAACAGAACAGACCACACAGATTTGCCCACTTCAACGGTAACAAAAGCTGCTGGCTCTTTTAAATACATGCACCCTAGAGGGGGAAGGATAGAGATGAAGGAGTGACTGAAGCCCCCAACCTTCTACTGGAGACATCCCACTCTGTGTCACTACTGTGAAGACCGTGACCGAGTAATGTCAGGCAATGGCACACGAGACGTTCATCATGCAGCCTGCTTTCCCCTCAACGCCAAGTTCCATCAAGGCAGGAGTGATGTCTGACCTTAATCTTGTCTACACAGCATCTACAGAGTAACAGGTGCTCAGAAACACAGGACCAGGCAACCTCAACGTCCATCCACTGAGAAAAGGGTAACCACCTGTGGCAGACACTCACAACTGAGTATTATCCAGCCTTGAAAAGGAACAATGTCATGGGGCCCCTGGGTGGCTCAGTCGGTTAAGTATCCGACTTTGGCTCAGGTCATGATCTCGCAGTTTGTGAGTTCGATCCCCAGGTCGCACTGTCTGCCGTCAGTGCCAAGCCGACCTCAGATCCTCTGACCCATCTTGCTCTCTGTCCCTCTCCCACTCACTCTCTCTCTCTCAAAAATAAAAAAGATATTTAAAAAAGAAAGAAATGACATCATGATACTGTCTATGACATGGATGAACCTCGAAAACATTATGCTCGGTGAGAGAAGCAGGCACATAGGCCACTTGCTGTGTGATTCCTGAGAAATATCCAGAAGAGGTCAACGCACAGAGACAAAGGGCACCCTCATGGCTGCCCAAAGAGCGCCTACCCAATGGGTCTGGAGTGATAGAAACATTCTAGAATTAAAGAAAGGTGACAGCTGCATAGCACGAATGGCCTAAATGCCACTAAACGGTACACGAAACAACGATTACTTTTATGTTATGTGAATTTCACCTTAATTTAATTTTTTAATGTTTATTTTTGAGAGACAGAGACAGTACGTGAGTGGGGGAGGGGCAGAGAGAGAGGGAGACACAGAATCTGAACCAGGCTCCAGGCTCCGAGCTGTCAGCACAGAGCCTGACGCAGGGCTCGAACCCATGAACTATAAGATCATAGCCTGAGCCAAAGTTGGACACTTAACTGACGGAGCCACCCAGGTGCCCCTCACCTTAATTTTAGAAACATACTTTGTTGAATGAACAAAGTGAGTCTCTAGGTTCTGGTGCAAACATGTGTTGGTAGGTGAAAGCTGTGTGTGGACAGGCATGTGCCATCCCCCCAGGATAGGAGTGTGGTCCCGACAGGGGGCGAGCCACGGAGGGAGCCGGTGGTGTTCACGTTCTGTGCCCTTCTCTCCCTGTGACCACTGCTCGCACACCACCATGCCTCAGGACAACACAGCCCCGACGGCAAGCCCAGGAGAGCAGCGTGAGGCAGGGTGCAGCCCAGGGAGCGGGTTCCATTGCGCGTGTGCAAGCTTACCCTGCAGATCACGTTCAGCAAGTGTGTCTGCAATTACAGGGGTAGAGAGCTGATGATGTCACAAGACACCAAGCCGGTCGAGGCCCCTTGTCTGGGTCTTGCCAGCCCCTGGGAGGGGAGGGGAGAGCAAATGATGCTCTCTAATCAAGACACATTTGAAAATCCAAGCCCATTTCCAACAGGTCGCAGCAAAAATAACAAGATAAAGATGGGGCAGGGGCTTGGCGATAAATGCTGGGTTTGTTCTAACCTCATCCTGAGGACCAAATGCAGCCCGCAGCCTGTTTTTGTACGGCCTGTAAGCTAAGAATAGCTTTTACCTTTTAGAAGATATGTATATAAATAAATGAACACACAGCAGAAACCGTATACAGCTCAAAGAGCCTAAAACACTGATGTGGGCACCCGGCACCACTTCCTTCCTCAGGGCCGTCCACGCTCAAATTTGAGAAAATCAACGCACTTGTAGAGAAAAACCACTCAGTCTTCATCGGTCCCCACTGGTTACCAGACTCTACACTTCAGCCCCAGGATAAATAAAGGGTAAAATATTTACAAGCCTTTGCAAACCTCCCTGAATGCCAACGTGCCAGGTATTGTCTCAATGTGTTTGCTGAGGCTATTTCTGTCCCGGGCAAACCGACTTGCCAGATAGTCAGGGCCCAGACAGGCCCACGAACCAGGAAGAGGCTCCTCTCCTCTCACTGGAGCTGCGGGGAGAACAGGAACCCACGGCCGAAAGCAGTGCTCCAGATCACATGATGTGTTGTTCTCGAAAACCGAAGAATCTTGGGGTGATGTCACGGGGGTGAGTAGCCTTCGAGCCCGTCAATGTCCGTCGTCTAGGCAGCCTCGGCCCTCACTGCCCAGCCCATCACCTCCAGGACGAGCCCCTCCCAGGAACTGGAAGCCTCAGGCATTTAGACTGGGGACACATGACAGCCTCATCCTTGGGGAGGGCACCCCCCTCTTCCCAGGGAATGATACCCGCCTGGGGACAGTGCTCTCTCCCTGCTCCCACTCTCACCCCCACTGGCCCTGCTCATCTGACCTGGGGAAAGACAAGGAGCAAAAAGATGCCACAAAACCCTCTAAGTGGCAGGGTGTGTGGGACCAGACCACAGCTCCCAGTGGGGACAGGAGCTGCAGGTCTGGGCTCGGTGCACACGGACGAAGCTGGTGGCGCTTGGTTCTGCCTCTGCTGTTGGGAAATCAAGGCGTCATGGTCAGTGGGGTTGGATTTCGGATACACTGTGTGAGTCTAACCATTCCCAAGAGCGCCCAGGGCATTAATGAAATATGGTTCGGCACCAAAGCAGTAATAATAGGAGCAGAGAGAATTAAAAGCTTGTGCCACAAGGAGAGATCTTGGGGAAAGGGCTGTAGAATTACAAGTCTTCTTCTTGGGGGAAATTTTTAGAAATGAGGCTGGGAAGCTACTTCTTGGGAGGCGCTGGTGGTGGCGGTAGATGGAATGTAAATAAGGAAACTTTTCCTGGGCTCCGTGTGCCCATGTCCTCATAGAGGCACATAGAGACACACACAGGCATATATGCAGAGATGTGTACACACACACGAGCACACATAGAGAGATGTACACACAAACAGGCATGCACACAGGTACAGGCATGCACACGGGTACACACATGCACACAGGTACACATACATAGAAGCAGGTACACAGGTGTATACACATGGGCACGCACCTAGATGTACACACACAGAAGCATGCCACAGATAAACACACACACAGAGGCATGCTCACAGGTACACACACAGAGGCATGCATACAAGTATACATACACAGGTACACACACAGAGGCACGCACACAGGTGCACATACACACAGGTACACACACAGAGGCATGCACACAGGTGCACATACACACAGGTACACACACAGAGGCATGTTCACAGGTGTACACACACATAGAGATATGCACACAGAGAAGCGTGCACTCAGGTGTACACACACATGCACACACACACAGCTCTGGAGGCTGTGAGCCCACTGCCTAAACACAAGGAGCCAGTGCCAAGGACCGAGAGGTCACGGGTGTGGTGCACAGAGGTGAGGCCAAGCATATTCTCTGCCCTGGCGTGACTGGTCCCAGTTCTGAAATAAGGTACCTGGGGACTGTGAAAGGCTTGCCTTGTGTGTTCCTAAGCTTCTTACTTCCTCATAATCACTAACAAGCCTCCCAGCATCCCTCCTCACAGCTCCCAGATTAGGGCCTGGCTCACAACAGGTCCTGAGGAAACATTTCTTGATTCAATGGACTGCCAAGACCCATAGCAAGGCTCGCTTGTTCCTAAGATCAACACTTCCCTTTCCTGGTGTGTGTCAGGGGGTGGGGAGCAGAGAAGACTCCTGGGCTGGATTCTGGCCGCCCCCCGTCAGCAAGGCTGTGGACGGGGACGCATTTTGAGTTGGGGGTGGTGTGTGCACCAAGCACAGGCTCACAGGTGTGGGGCCTCATCCCAGCTCCTCACTTGCTGACCCTGGACAAGTCACTAGAATTCTCCTGGCCTCTGTCAGCTCATCTGCAAAACAAAGGGCTGGGCCGCAGAACTTCCCCCTCTCTAGCCCTTGGCTCTTCCACACTCTCCCTAAGGGCTGGCCCCGTACCACTGCCGTTTTACAAACAAACATAAATGCTGCAACATGGTGGTCAAAGTCATTTTGTTGACACAGCGTGATAAAAGGAGAGCCAGCACTAGGGTGTGGTCCCTGCTGCTAGAGGCAGAAAAAGCACCTTAAATGAGGTGGTATAGACAGAGGCCACACAGAATCTCCTTTGACCTGCTCCAACCAGGGAGATGGACACCATGGTGGCCACCTCCCCAGGGAGGAAGGTCAGTAACCAGCCATGGGAGCCACACTAAGGGTGAAGCCAGGACTCTAACCCAGCTCTGCCCAGAGTCCCTGCTCCTTCCATTCCCAGTGATGTAGGCCTTTGCTGGCACATCATGACCCCCAGATTCTCACAATGTGCTCCAACATCCACCACGAGCCTCAGGCCCCCACAATGTGCTCCTATGCCACCTGACCCCCTGGTCCTCACGATGTGCTCCAACACCCACCACTGAGTCCCTGGTCCCCACGATGTGCTCTAACACCTGACTCCTTGGCCCCACACGATGTGCTCCAACATCCACCACGAGCCTCAGGCCCCCAGCATGAGCCTCAGTCCCCACAGTGAGCTCCAACACCTCCCATNCCCCCCTCCCCCCCCCCAAAACCCCCTTCCAGCTTCCCAGCTGCCCTGTAAGTCATGCAGCAGCCCTGGCTCCCACGTCAGCATCCATGAATCATGCCGTGTCTCCCCCACTGAGAGAGTTCACTTCTCCTTTTCCTTCCTCCAACGACCCTACTGTAATGGCAGGAATTTGTCACCAGGCTCAAGACAAAGCTGCAGCAGCAAGAAGATGAGGCTGAGCCACTCAACCAAACTCAGGGACCCCAAGAGTCTGGGGTTTGGACTCGTAATTCCCAGCGAGAATGGCTGGAAGACACAACTGCCCGGGTATCGCGAGCCCATGGCCACACCACCACCTCTGCAGGTAGACCCTGCCCAGGGGCAGCCCTGGCACCGAAGCTGGGGTGGAGGGCGCCACAATGCCTCACCCCCCTGTGCCTCAGGGGTCAGGGTCCTGCTCTGCTGGAAACCTCTATCTGAAGGGCAAACAGTGCTAGAAGGGAGGCTCTGGAGGAAGGGCCTCGCTCGGTTCAAGCCTCGGCCCCGCTTCCCAGCGCAGCAAGGAGCCGAGGGGGAGCCTGCCTGTCCCCAGCACTGGTGCTGGGGGCCAGAGGCGGGAACAACAGGTACTCCGTGTTCCGAAGAGGGCCCCAGACATCAGGGCCAGCGCTCACGCCCCTCCCCGGGCTGCTCACAGTCAGCAGAACCAGTACTACCACTAGCACCTCCCCGCCTTCCGGGCTGTACGAGAAGGTGGAGAGTGGAGAAAAAGAGTCATCCATCAGCCTGCTGGCAGGAGGGTGGCATGTGTGGTGGGAGATGTGACCATCACCCCAGGCCACTGAGGACAGAGCTCCAGGGGAACGGCTCAGGGGCATCAGGAAGCAGGGGACCTGACCACCCCGCTCCCTGGACAGGTGCTGTGCCGGGAATGCTCGGACCCAAGAGGTGAAGACCTGGGAACAAAACGGGTTGTGGACAGAGTCCTGCCAGAGGCCAACCTGTGCCACGGAGGTCTGAGGACACCAGGGACCCGGGAGCAGCGCCAGCCTCAACCTGGGATCTGTGTGGGTGGTGGGGCCCGAGGCAGGCAAAGAACAGAAACGGGAAGGAGGGAGACCTTGGAAGAGACCCAGGTGGGCACCAGCCTGTTACCTGCGTGGCTCCGCCCCAAGACGGGATTGGCCGGAAGGGGGATGGGCAGAGGGAGTCAGAACAAAACCAAGTCCGCGATGTAGACACAGACACGTGGCAGGGTCACCCACAGAGGCAGAGGAAGCCGCACGTGAATAGGAGTGTGGGAGTTACTTGTGACAACACTGGCCACCCTCCCCCCAACTCAGGCCAGTCCCAGAAGAGCCAGATTCCAAAGATGGAAGAAGAGAGACTAGGAGCACAGCCCCCAAGGGATCAGACCACGACACTCAGATGGTCGGGGCAGCTCACGCAGGAGCCGCACAGGATGCATCCTCACCTCTCTGACCTTCAGAGGAGAGAGTGAGAACACCCTTTTCCGGAGTTATCAAGAAGGATCCAGAGACATGTCAGTAAGCCCCAGGGGCTGGGCCCGGCACAGATGACAAGAACAGTAAAAACTTCCTCCACCTCCAGGACCACCTTTCAGTTCCTCCCCAGACTTCTGCCATGCTGGTCCCGACACCACCCTTTCCTTCTTCGCACCCGGTCTCCCAAACTGCCCCACACCCACTTCATCTCTGAGGACTCGGGTCCCACCCAAGCCTCCTGAAGCTTAAATATACGCTCCCTTAGATCTCCGGAGTCACCACTTAACTGCGTGGTATGTACACTTTGTATCCCCCCCCGACGGGTTCACCTCTCGGTGAACAGGTGTTACATACGCAGTAGGCTATGTTCTCCCACAAAATACTGTACCGCAAAGGACAGTCCTGACACTCAGATGTCAGAGGTATGGGTGGGTCTCCCGGCTTCTCCGAGCACTAACTGTGTAACCTTGCATGAGTCACTTAACCTCTCTGACCCTCCCCAAAAAGGGGACGCTATCTGAAGGCTGCTGTGAAGAATAAGACAAACCACTCAGATCTGTGCCTAGCGCACACACACACACACAGTACGTGCTTCTTAATGATCTCCTGCTACCCCTCCCTCCATATCTGATGTGCTTGTTCTGAGGTGGGACCTGGGCGGCAGTAATTCTTGAAGCTCTCCTGGCAATTCCAGTGGTTGAGAACCTTGTCTGTGGGAAAGGACGTGGGGGCCGCCTGGGGGGCTCAGTCAGTGAAGCATCTGACTTCGGCTCAGGTCACGATCTCGCGGTTCGTGAGTTTGAGCCCCGCGTCCGGCTCTGTGCTGACAGCTCAAAGATTGGAGCCTGCTTTAGATTCTGTGGCTCCCTCTCTCTCTGTCCCTCCCCTGCTCATGCCCTCTCTCTCTCTCTCAAAAATAAACATAAAAAATTTTTTTAAAAATAAGAGTAGGTACACGGGAAGGAAAAGGAAGACAGTAGCATCAGAGGTGAGCACCGAGCTGAGCCCCAAAAGGTGATCCCTTTAGAACTCCCCAGAAATATCAGAACATTTGTCAGGAAGCCAGGGGATGGCTCTCTACTCTGCAGGGTCTCGGATGCCAGCACTCAGAGATCACCTCCTCCGGCCCAGCCACGCTGGAGATATAAAGGGGAGGGGGGGTGGGAAAAAAAAGACTGGGAAGATATAAAGAGGCCAAGGCCAGGGCTTGAGGCCTCTTGGCCTGAGTGGCTCCGTCTGCCTGGTCACTCTTTCCCTCACTCAGCATTTACTTGCCAACCAGCAGATGGTGCAGAAACAGTCGCCCTGGCCCTAATCCAGCTGAGTGCAGGATTTGCATGCAATTAGCAGAGAGCCACGGCACTGCCCGACGCTTCCCTTGTTTTTTCTTCTTTTAAAACGGAACACAAATAGCTGTCACAGTGCTGGAAGTAACATCAACCCACCTGACTTTTGGATCTTGCTGGAACTACCCCTTCCCAATGCCACTAAAAAGCTGGACTACTCTACAATGTAGATGACTGCCTCAACCAGTTTTGGGACTTGAAAGTAGTACCTGCAGAGATAATACCCACTAGTCGTGGACTGGGAAATATGTCGCTACATAGGACGTATCAGCAGACTTCAAGGGTGGATCCATTTTTATAAGACTGTAATAGCTGCTAAATGGTACGTGTGCTATTTTGCAGTCAGAACGTATTTCCACCAGATTTCCAGGCACAGGCTCCTACCACACCACGGCAACCTTCTTCTCCCTTTTCTTGTCTCTCTTTTTTTAAGCAATGACATTTTCTTCAGACAAATAGGGACGCTGTTAAAAAGAATGTAATGCCTGCTCGCACAAAGCCTCTGCTCATGAGAAAGCTCTTAAGTCAACAGGTGACAAGGGCCGAGTCCTCGTGAAAACGCACACTTTACTTTTTGGAAAGCTAATGAAAATCAGAGATGACGGTGACAGCATTGTGTTATTAAACCTTTATGCAATTCTTTACACGGTATTTGCACAGCACTTTTACAATTACTGTACTTTCCTTAAGCCAGCCGTCACGGCAGCCAAGTCAATTCACATGGTCCCCCATTAGCTTATTAACAACATGCCTCATAAACTGGTTCCTCCATGCTCGTAAAAGAGCCCCAGAAAACTTCATGGCTTTTTCTTGGGGCCGCTGAGACCGGCTCAGACAGCAAGCCCGCCGGCCACAGCAGCTTGGGAGCTGGGTGTCACCCCAGACTGCTGTTTAACAGCCCTTTGAAATGAATCAGTAAGCTCTAGTTCATTCAAAAGGGGTCCTGAGCTGGCGATGAAAAACATCCAAAACGGGACAGTCTCACCTTGCCATCACTCAAAAAAAAAAAAAATCGGGGTCTGGCCCAAATCTGGAGGCCGACATGCAGTTGACCTTTCCAGGCTCAGAGTTCGGTGCCCTGGGATGACGGATGGAGGAGACCTTCTGGAGTTCAAGGCTCCCTGGCGGACACACGTGTCAGCGGTAATGATCCTGATGAGCGACGGAAGATGCGGCTATGCCCGGACAGTGAGACCGCGAAACCCACTAGACCATGTTGAGCTAAGGGCAGACACGGACTTGGGGGCCTCCGGCCCTCACTTTCTTTCGCTTTCGCCTCTTTTGGGAATATAAGGGCGACACCTGAGAGAATGGCCTGCAGGTAGGACAGGCCTCGGGTGACCCCAGCCCAGTGCCTTTTCCCCTACACTCTTAGTCCTGGAGCTCCGTGACCCCAACCCCCCCAGACAGCCGTCGCCCCTGCACCTGGCGCCGAGCAGGGCGGGGAACCACCTGCCAGGTGAGCGCCTTCCCAGGTGCCTCCCTCTCGCGGCGCCCTTCCGCGACTCACCTGCGTGAAATACAAGTTCATCAGCGTGAGGGTGAAGAACTGGAGGCACACGGGGAAGCAGTAGAGCAGCCAGAAGACGAAGGGGCTGAGCGCATTGGCCGCCACGAAATCTTTGAAGTAGAAGGAGAAGAGGACCGTCCGCAGGGAGGCCCAGAAGAGGCAGAGGAAGAGGAAAACGCTCTGGTAGCTAAGCCGCTTGTGGCGGTAGCGCAGCACCAGCCAGAGCTGTACGTAGATGAACACGAAAAGCAGCGAGTAGAACACGGTGTAGACGATGGTGAGGCCGAGCTTCACGTAGGGGGGCACGGCCGGGGTCAGCGTGGGCGGCAGCGAATCGTNTGCTTCCTCCAGCTTCCTGCTAATAATTACTTTTTTCCCTAAAGTTAATTCTTTTATTTCAAAAAAACAAACTCTGGAAGTCCTTTATTAAATTAAAAAATAAAACTGTACGACTCNTGATATTTATTTCTAAATCCAGAAACTGCCCAAGATAAAGTTTGTGTTTTTGAGGTCACGTGTACCCGGAGTGGGGAAAGGGATGGTTCTGTGGCTGCTTCCGGGTCCCGGTGACGCACACAGCGTGCCCCTCACAGCGCCCCTCGCCTCGCAACAGCGTGGTTGGTACAGTGAGGAGCGTGGGAGGCGGGTGGGTCAGCGCCTCGGAGGCCGCAGGACTCAGGAATGAAGCGTGACCGACTGCCCCGGGCGTGCTGCCTCCCATTCCAGTCCAGCCCACGACGGGCTGGCCTGTCCACCAGGCCCCCAGGCCCCTCGTTTGCTGCGCCCCAGAGGGTCGATCCTGCCAGACAGAAAACTTGACTTAGTTTACACCCCAGGCCATCTCTCTCTAGGTTACCCTGGGGTGCTGTCACTTGTGGAGTGCTGGGGACAGAGAGGGGATGCCAGGCTGACCTCTGGAAGCACTCTAGGCAAGCAGTTCCGGTAAACAGAAGAAAGGGGCCCGAAACTCCAAGGCTCCAGTAATTTCTTGTGACTCCTTTTCTCATCTTTATAGTCAACTTCGTGTGGAATTGTGTTTTTCTCAAACGATCCCCTGGAGCCTGGATCCAGCCCTGTTTTTCTTCCAAATTAGTGTTTACACTTTCCCAATCTATTTCAGGAGCTTCGCCAAGGCCGAGTGTACCTTTGGTGTCGGCTCCTATTCCAGCCTAACTTTTCTTTCTCATCATCATTTAAAGAGGAAATATCGGGGTGCCTGGGTGGCTCAGTTGGATGAGTGTCCAAACTCTTGACTTCTGCTCAGTCCATGATCCCAGGATTGTGGGATCAAGCCCCACCTCAGGCTCTGAGCTGAGCATTGAATTTGCTTAAGATTCTCACTCTCTCCCTCTTTCTCTCCCCTTCTGCCCCCCCCACTCACATGCTCATGCTCTCTAAAATAATAGATAAATAGGAAATATTCCCCCACCTCTGATCTTGTTCCCCTCAATCCCTTCCGCACAGAGAAGCTGGAGTAATTTTTCTGAAGAATAAGTCTGACCATGTCACTCCTAGGATTAATAACATTCACTTGCCCCTCACTGTTCTGAGGATAAAGTCCACATTCCTACCCAAGCTTACCTCCCTGACTTGTCTCTCTAACAGTTGTTACAGAGTGTTAAACACCTTTTAACTCTGCTACACCTAGAAAACTCTTTCCACCCCTTCCTCCAACAACTAGCCAAATCCTATTCATGTAGAAGGAGGTTACTTCCTCCTGAAAGTCTCCCCATACTACTCCACCATCCACTCAGGATTAGGTTAGATGTACCACCTGTGTACTTACAGAGCAACCCTGAATAATTTGTCAGTCACCCCACTTGTTTGTAAGTTTCCTTTGGCTAGAAATTATGCTTTGTTTAACCAATGTCTTCTGTGTGTTTGCCTGGAGATTTAAAAAAAAAATCTGTTATTATTTTATTATGCTGAAAGAATATAGTTTGTCATCAGAGGCCCAGGCTCTGATATTTCTCTTTCACATGTGAGACCTCTATTCATGAGGCTACCTTAGGACCCAAGATGGCTGCCAGCTCTCCAGCCACTGCATCCACCTCCCAGGCTGGCATTAGGAAGAACGGGGGAGATCTAGAGGGCGCTTGTCCTTTCCTGTTAATGGAACCTTCCCAGAAATGTCACAGAATGCATCCACTTTCCCCTCATTGTTAAAACTTAGTTTTAACCTTAAAGAGGCAACTGCAAGAGATTGGGAAATGTAGTTTTTATTCCATATGCCAATATGCACAGCTACAAGTCAAGGTTTTGTGATTATGGATGAAGAGGAGAATGCATTTGGGGAAGAATTAGCAGTCTTTACCAGCATCGAATGTGCTTCTTACTATTCTTAACATTTTTGAAAATAAAAACTATAGAAAATTAAAATGCTTGAGCTTAATAGAACGCAACATGCCTGGGGCACCTGAGTGGCTCAGTCCTTTAAGCATCCTACTTTGGCTCAGGTCATGATCTCGCTGTTCGTGAGAACTGGAGTCTGTTTCAGATTGTGTCTCCCTCTCTCTCTGACCCTTCCCTGCTCACGCTGTCTCTCTCTCAGAAATAAATAAAACATAAAAAAAAATTTTTTTAAAGAAACATATTTCCCATACTATGATTTGCATGTTTCTTACCGACATATCTAGAACATTTATGATGTGTGCTGTTGAACCTCTCAAGCATGATATCATCAGTGCAGTAGTCACTCTGATGTCCTAAAGAATGTTGAGCTGGTACAAGTTCTACAGACCAAACTGTGGCATGGAATCAGAGTTGACGTAATGCTGAAGCAAGATGGGAAGCCATCCTTGCCAGATGAGACAAAACAGTTTTGGAGTTCTTTGCTTAATGGGAATGAGAAAAGAGCATATTCCTACCAGGAGCTGTGTGGATTTGCTGTACAAGGTCACCACCTTATTAAGCTCATGATAACTCATAATCAGTCTCTAAGACCCATCCATCTTTTACGTCAGCTGGACTGTTAAATGTGGATGTTGTGGGAAGTTAGCACTTCTGTAACATTCAAGTTCAGGCCTAAGAATTGCATATGGGTACAAGTTGTGTGTTGGTGACGTGTCTAAGCTGGAGCATTCTAGTTTGCTTCTGCCATCTGGATTACGTAGGGCCATGGAGGACTACCCATCTATTTTGGTGCTAGGACTCATGGTCAATTCGTTTCTGCCAAAGAGATCTGATGTGCAGAGAGTTCTGATTCCCAGACTGGCCCTGCACCAGTCAGCATGCCTTCCACGGAGATGACCTTGCCTCTCCTGGTGGCCACTGACCTCTGGCACCCGGAACCCTGGCAAATGTGAGGGAGTCTATTTAACGCCGGCAGCTCTGAACAGCATCCCTGGTGGACATAAAAGAACCATGACGGTGCTTTTGAGAGGTGGTGGCATGTCCCTCACTAATGTATTTCTCAGTGCCTTGATGAAAGGGGTATCTCCTGGTCCCTCTCAGGGAACAGAGTTAGGGGATTGATGAATGGCTCGTACACAGTGTATCCACACCAACGTTCCTATTTCTTGGGCGCCTGCTTCTCCATTACGCCAAAGGAGTTAACGCATTTCAACCTCTCATGGTGTGGGCCACTGGGTTTCATTCAACCAACCAAGCATGCACAAGGTTAGAACCACTCTCCCTGCTCCAGGAAGCACATTGAGCAAGAATCTCTTGGAAAGGAAACCTATTCCCTCCTCCCTGGGTTAACACCCTCAGAATTGATCCCCACATGTATTCCCAAGACTTTTGCCAAGATAAGGAGCAAAATCTTGCACTTACTTCGATTTAGAAGTCTCTTCCATCCAGGTTTGGCTTTATTACATGAAGGACATGTTGGCATTTAGCTCTGGTTTTAGTCAGAAGACCATGAGAAGTTGCAAAGTGACTTCCTCAGGCAAGAGCATTATAGGTCTTCAAGCACGTGATAAACAGCAGGGAGAAGGGGCTACGTCCTAAAACAAGGGAAGCTTTGTGTCCTGCGAGTCCTCCGCCCCACGTGTCCCATTTCTCACTCTTTCCAAGCAGTTCCCTAACGACCAATGAGAGACTAGAGGAGGTTGTGAAGCTAACAGATGTTGCAAATCAGAAACCCACAGAACCTGGCTGTTGGTTTTAGTTGTAGTTGCAAAAAGATAAGATGTTCTTTCCGTGGTCATTGAAAGACCCATGTTTTCAGACTGTGCCTTGAAGGACAGGTTAAGACCTTGCCATTCATTTCTTAATCTTTCCAGCCATTAGGATGAACCACTCCACCCCCAGAGTTCTTGAATTCTTTGTCCCCTTCTTGCTGTTTTCCGGAAACAACTGCTTGGTTTCTCAGTGCCCTAACCTCGGTGGGACCTTCGCTATACTGGACGACCCGACCGCTGCAAGTGACACAAAGGAGTCATTTGTGCATGAACTGTCTTAATGCTTCTTGAATTTTCTTTGTCGTTAGATCCAACCAGGCTAGATAATCAACCTCAAATTCTCCCCCATTTCCTGAGGGCTTGTTGCTGCCATCACTCCTCATGTCAATTTCTGTATTTCTCAGGGTTTTTGATCGCAAGCAATAGAATAAACTTTGGTTAACTTTTTAATCCTGATCTCTGCCTTCATTCTCCTCTGGTGTTCTTGGTAGGCAATCTCTGTACAGCTTTCCTCCTTTTGTGAAGACGCCGCTCATATTGGACTAGGACTCACCCTAGGACCACATCTTTCTCATTTTTTTATTAAAGGTTGGTTAATTTCAGCAGAAAAAGAATGTATTAGAAGGCATATCATGCAGCTGACAAAATCTTCAGGACTCCTGAAGGAATCTGGAGGCTAAGAAAGACCCCCAACTAATGCTGCGGAACATTACTACTGCTACTACCGCCAGCTGTGACGTGGAAGTTTGCGTCACAGGCCATACCAATGCTGGACGCTGGAAACCGCCTGTATTCATTGGGAATGAAAACAGTGGCAAATAACAGAACACCTGGTTGATAAATAGGTTAAAAATAAACGCTTATATTTCTCATATATCTAGAAGTCAGTGGTTGCAAGCACGGATTCAGCTGTCCAAAAAATCTGCCAAGGACTCGGGCTCTTTGGATCTGTTCTACCACCTTTAGTATATTGGCTGTGACGACTCCTGAGAGTTGTGCCCTCATGGCTGCAACATGGCTGGTGAGGCCCTAGATAAGACATTTGCGTTGTCAAGGCAGAAACCAGGAGAAGACAGAAAGGGTGCTTCTCCTAACAGGAAGGGAAAGTTTTCCCAGAAATCTTGAGACAAACCTCCACCTATATTACCGCGGCCAAAAATGTGCCCAACAGTCATCTAGTGATAGGAAGGAAGCTAAGAATGCACACATTTGGCAGGACCAGGCTCTAGAATAGGGGCAGGCAAGGGAAAGGGGCTGTGAAGGCTGTAGGGGTTGTTGGGTGAGGGGCTCTCTCTCCCAAATAGATGCTGCAGTTCATGCTTCTTTGAGTCAAGAGCTTCTAGTTCAAAGTCTGGGGCAAGGCCATCTGTTTGGCAGAGCCTTGACCACGTTCCCACATCCTAGCAGCAATGGTGGCTGGAGGCATAAGCATCTGGCATCTTCGGCGTCTATGGTGGGAGTTTCTGCTTCCTAAAGCAGGACGTTCCCCAGTGTAAGAAGGGAGTTCAGATGCTGGAGGGCCAACATGGTGACAGACATCTTGCTACGTTGCTGCAGGCCTTCCCAGATTATCGTTGGCACGCAGTTACACGTTCAGAACGAACTTTGTGGGAAACAGATAGAATATTTGCATAAAATTATTATTATTTTTATTATCTGTCAGCTGTCCTCACAGAGTCTTTTAAATACTTAACGGGTGAGAAGGAGGCAGTCAAAGAGGGAAATCTGTTTCGCACCTCAGCTTGCTGCTGAGGTCCAGCTTACCACCAGGCTTTTCTCCTGGCTCTGAACTTCCTGTCTTGACTGAGGGTGCAGACATCCGGGAACCCCCAGCCGCACAGCTGCTCCAGGCCTCCTGACCACAGCGTGCCCACCCTGCAGACCTTCGCAGCACCCCACCCACGCTCCATGCCCCATAAAATGCAACCGTGTTCCACTTCAGAGGCCTAGTACTTCCGAGGTGGTAAGGAGCCTGTTTACATAAACAAATCCTTGCTGGTACTTCCCTGGGAGAGGGCATACTGATTACCCGAGACTGCTGATTCCAGCTCTGGAAATGCATGAGAGTTAGAAACCACATAACCACCACGGCCCGATCAGTCTAGGGTATTAATAAAGGCCCCTGGAAGGCACACACACTAACAGGGAGAAGCCGTCGGTTGGAGAAGGCGTGGCCCCTGAGGCAACAGAAACTATACTTATTCATATTAATAGACGTGAGCTGTTAGGTGAAAACTACCTCAGCGGTTCAGTAGCTCCAGAATTATTGCTGTGTCGGATTTTTAAAACTCAACCCCCGAAAACTTTGCGTCGTGTGGCTTTCGGTCTCCGGATTCCACTCCTGGAGGGTTTTGTTTTGCTCTAAGAGACGATAGGCTGGTCCTGCTTCACCAAACCTACACTTACAGGAAAGCACAGTGATCGCTTCATTTTCGTGATCAGCACGTACTAGGTGGTTGATTCATGACTGAATGAGCAACTAATTCGCTGGCTGCAGTTTTTGTTCTTAGCCATTTCTTGTGGGGTCTTTGCTCTAAATTGCAGTCTTAACCTTTGAATGCTAAGGGTTTCAAAGATTTCAGGAATGCTGAGATTCAAGGAGGAGTAGGTGAAATCGCATGAATGAGAAAGGTTATACTTGGGAGTACAGGAACTGACCTATTTGAACAAACAAATCTCCCTTTTTGTGAGATACGAGTGACTTATACACCTTCCTTTTATTTTGCTCTCATGCCTGTACTTCCTAAATGAAAAGACTACAACGTATATCAAATTTTTTTTAATGTTTTTTATTTATTTCTGAGAGAGAGACAGCATGAGCAGGGGAGGGTCAGAGAGAGAGGGAGACACAGAATCCGAGGCAGGCTCCAGGCTCTGAGCTGGCTGTCAGCACATAGCCCGACGCGGGACTCGAACCCACGAGCCATGAGACCATGACCTGAGCCAAAGTCGGACGCTTAACCAACTAAGCCACCCAGGCGCACCAGATTTTTTTTATTTTTTCCCTTTTTAAAAAATTTATTTAAATGGTTCCCCATAGGAGAACTTAATTCTTTGATGTCGTTTTTAATCTACAAACTTCATTAAAAAGTCAACTTTAGGGGCACCTAGGTGGCTCAGTCAGTTAAGCTTCCGACTCTTGATTTTGGCTCAGGTTATCATCCCACAGCTCATGAGTTCAAACTTCACATCAGGCTCTGTGCTGACAGTATGGAGCCTACTTGGGATTCTCTCTCTCTCTCTCTCTCTCTCTCTCTCTGTTTCTCTCTCTCTCTCTCCTGCCTCTCCCCATTTTGCTCTCTCTGTCTCTCTCTCACAAAGAAATAAACTTTAAAAAAAAAGTTGACTTGACTTCGTATGAGACACAATGGCTTATATTTTGTTCTTATTTTAAAAACTATCAGTTCTTTTTTTTTTTTGCCCCAGATTTTTAAAAACAATTTTATTGGATCCACCAAATGTATGGATTTTAAAATTCACCCATTTCAAACGTATAATTCGGTGACTTTTCATCACCTTGTGGCGCAAGTACCTCCATAAAACTGTGTTCGAGTGTTTCATCCTTCCCAATAAGCAGCAATCAGACTTAAATTCTGTCAGGTAGCCAGGGTGGGATTATGTGTAACAAACTCCAAATCTAGGGCAATCCTGAACCGGTATCTAAGCAAACAAGCAGATGGTGCAGGCTTCCCTGGTTATTCAGTAATCTCATTAAAACTTTGGTATTAAGTGGATCTGGGGCAAAAAGGGAACTTAGTGCAAACTGAGGCCCACAGGGGTCAAGAGCATGGAGTACTGTCTACTCGCCTGGAAACAGAACTCCCAGCAACTCCCCAAAAGCCTGTCAACATCACACTCTGCTCCAGGGAAGTACTTTCCAGTGGTTTGCTCAAGTTTGGGCGACCAGAGAAGGGGAAAATAGATCCAGTGCTTTCCAGGAGTTCTTGGAAAGGTGCTCAAGCTGCCTGCTGTGCTCCACATTCTTCTTCGTAGCCCGTTATTGTCTCCAGAAAAGGTAGTGTTTCAAGCAGGACACGCAGAAGCGAATGCAGATTCCGCCTGTGGGACCTCTCAGGGCCTGAGAATAACCACATCTTATTCTCAGGGGCGGAAGTTTCATGCACAGCAGGGAGAACGAGCTGTTAGGATAAGACCACAGGTCTCCTGGGCACACACACGTTTAGCCATGGAGGGTGGCCGGAATGTCTGTTCCAGTGGACTATGTAGAAAGGCTCGCCGAGAGCCACAGGGCAGGGCAAAGGGGTGACGGGGTGTGTTTGGAGTCATTCTGAGAAAGCCGTTCCAGAGGCTGGGCTCCATCCAAGGTTTTGTGGGTTCTGAAGCTTCCTCAGTGTTAGAAACCCTCTTTAAGGAAAGAAAAACAAAACTACTAATACAGAACAAGGGAAAGTGAATATTTTTTTAAAGTTTTTTTTAATTTATTTCTGAGAGAGAGACAGGGTAAACAGGGGAGGGTCAGAGAGAGAGGGAGACACAGAATCTGAAACAGGCTCCAGGCTCTAAGCTAGCTGTCAGCACACAGCCTGATGCAGGGCTCGAACCCACAAACCGTGAGATCATGACCTGAGCTGAAGTTGGATGCCTAACCGAGTGAGCCACCCAGGCGCCCTGGGAAAATGAATTTTTATTCAGAACAACCAATTACAAACCTTAAGAAGCCAACCAGTACCAGAAATATCACAAAATCCAGAAGAACAATGCAGTGATTTTACTAATTGCCTGAAGCATTTTAAATCCTCTGTTCCCTTTATTTTTCTGGGTGGGCATGCCTCTTCACATAAGAATGATTCTGCAGTATAATCTTCTGTGGAGAGAATAGAAAGATAATTCTTTTCTCCAGCGTGATGGATCAAATACTGTTTTTATTACTGAAGTTCGGGAGAGTTTCAGCTTCACCACTTGGTAATTAAGTTAGTCATGTAGATTTTTAGGATTCCTGTCCATTTGGGAAAACTTCAACCAATTTTTCTTTCACTTACAATCCATAGCTTGCAGAACATCTCCGGCTTTCTCCTGCAGTGCTGAATGTTAAGTAGTCTTTGAATCAATGGCCCTTGTCACCCGGTTGGTTGTGATGTCCTTCCTGGGGTGTATTAAAAGTTTTAGGTTATCTTTACAAGTCAGGTCCAGCCTGCTGAAAGCGAAAACAAAGGCCACAGTAATAAAAACTGCAGGCCAGCACTTGGGGCCCCAGGCTTTGCCACACCCAGAGCCTCATTTGCGTTTTCCCTGGGAGGCAGTGCATAGTGATGCTTTGTGCTTGGAGAGGGAGGCCTGAGCTCCCAGCCCATGGTGCCAGGGAGCAGCCTCCACCATCGGCCATCGGAGACCAGGGCAGGAGGGAGCGAAAGGGGAGGAAGGCAGGCAAACTGAGGACCCTGCAGCAGGTAGGGCCAGGCCATTGGAGGTCCGCACAGTCAGGGTTGGTAGGATGTCACCAGCAGGGACCTCGATCTGGACACATGCCCTGAGAACGGACCCACCCTTCTAGAGCAGGTAGAGAATTGAAACCTGGCGCACGAGTATCTAGCAGCGGGTCGTAAACGAAAGGCTTGCAAATCGTGCTCTTGAAACGGGAAGCAGCACCAGGGATGATAATTCCAACACCAATCATGCCCGATCACTTGAGCTGAACTGAGGATGCGGAAACTAGCGTGTTTGTCCGCTCCGGCTGCCTTAACAAGGCACCACAGGGTACGTGGTTTAATTGGCAAAGTGTCCCAGAGGCGGAGGGACCAGGGTGGGGTTCTGGTGAGGACGCTCCCTGGCTTGCAGATGGCCACCTGCTTGCTGTGTCCTCCCGAGCCGGGGTGAAAGTAAGCTCTGCTGTTTCTTCTCGTAAGGGCACTAATCCTACTGTGAGGGCCCCACCCTCATGACCTCTCCTAACCCCCATTATCTCCCAAAGGCCCCAACTCCAAATACCATCACACAGGGCGGAGGGGGGACTTTTGACATGTGACTTGTGGGGGAGACACCATTCTGTTCATAGCAGCAGTTACATGAAGAAAAGGGCAGAGCCCAGGAAATCACAGGGCTCAACTGAGTTGGGGAGATGTGGAGTCACAGGCGTTGAGAGCCAGTTTGGGGAGCTGGTGGGTGGGTGAGCCACCCCCCTCTGCCCAGAGGAAGAGCACAAAGCCACGCCACAGCCCCGGCAGCCCTGGCCCGTCTGCCAAGCACTGCCTCGGAGCATCTGGGTCACAGGAACACTGCCAGCCTTCTGCTTGGATGAGCTCAACAACCAAGCTTCAGAGCCATCTTCCAAAGGGCGTGCAATGAGCTGCTGCCCATCAGCTGAGTAGACGGCTAAGCCGGGTGGCCTTCTGGGGCACACAGAAGTCCCGGAGGAGGAAGGAGGGCATTCACAAGCCCGGTGCTAAGCTGCTGAGGCCAGGGACGGGCGTCTTTGGGGCCTGTGTGGGATGGACCAGTACTGTGCCTCATTACCTTAAACACAGCCTTGCTGGGTGCCTGGGTGGCTGTTGGTTCAGCATCTGACTCTCGATTCGGTTCCTGTCATGATGTCACAGTTTGTGAGTTCAAGCTGACAGCGCAGAGCCTGCTTGGGATTCTCTCTCTCCGTGTCTCTCTGCCCCTCTCCTCAACTCATGCTCTCTCTGTCTCTGTCAAAATAAATAAATAAACTTGAATAAGCACAGTCTTGCTGATGACCATGGCTCTTCTTGTCCAAACCCACAGGGCTACTGTGAAAAAGTGAAATAAAATATGCATATGAACTCTTTGCTCTGTATCTGGAAGATTCTGCCAGTTGGGAGTAGTGAACGGTGCTGCCACTGAAAGTTCCAGGATGGCCATGGGGGGCCGTCAGTGGGGAGAGATGTATGCTGCTCTGTCCGTCCCCTCTGACCTCATTCCCACTGTGATGAAAGCGACTCAGCCGTGTATGCCCTGAAGCGGGCAGTCACGTAGGAGACTTATGATCCCTCAGCTCCAGGGCTGGGAATCACAAGGTCAAGGGAAAAAGACAAGGAAGTGCAGCATGAGGGAAGGCTCAAGGGACACGTAAGAAATAAGAACGAGGAGTGCATAGAACAAGGTTGGTGGACGGAAGGGAAGAAGGGTCAGTGGGCTGCGAGTGGGGGATGGGAGGTAGGACCGGGGTCACCAGAGGAGGCTGGAACATGAGAAGGTTGGAGTGGGGGGAGGCCAAGCACAGGAATTAAAATTGGTTGAAGAGAAGGGCGCCTTGAAGGGGGGGCTCAGTCAGCTGAGCTCAGGTCATGATCTTGCAGTTCACAAGTTCAAGCCCCACATCGGGCTCTGTACTGACAGCCTGCTTCAGATTCTGTGTCTCCCTCTCTCTCTGCCTCTCCCCCACTTGTACTCTGCCTCTCTCTCTCTCAAATATAAATAAAACATTTTTAAAAACTCTTGAGGAGAAGCAAACAAGCAAACAAACCAGCAATGATCATCTCTAAGGTGTCAGAGGAAAACATTTTCAGGCACAGTACTCATGCATTCCTAAGCATCTCCCCATTAATTTAACATATGGTTCTTTCTGGGTGATGAAAGGCTCAGAGAGGGTAGGAGACTCCCTGAAGGCACACAGCTCACCGAGGGCAGAGCTGGCCCGGGAAGCCTGGCATCTAGCTCTGAAATGCTGCATGGTTCTGCCCGAAAGCACAGTGATGATCACCCCACACATACGCACCCCCCCATCCCAGGGCAAGACCACAGCCGATTCCCTGGGTCACCGGGGCAGGTGACTTTATAAACTGTAACTTGCCCCCACCTAGACTGCTTGTCCTTTAATACGTAGCCAACATGCTGGACTCTGGTCAGTGCAGCAAGGGCTGGGAGCCCCAGGGCCCTAGGAGGGGCGGGAGGGAAGGAGGGGGGGTCAGCCCTATCTGTTGCGCTTCAGTAAGAGCTGCTCAAGTGACCACTTGGCAATGGCATTTTAACTATGAGCTGCTTTACAGGCTTGGCCTCAGTCTGGATCCCATGTGACTCTGCCACAGCAAGTTATAGAAGGCTTGAAACTGGCCTGTGGGCTGCCTCTGTGCACCCTGCTGGGGTCCCCGGGGCCGAAGGCAAAGCCATCGAGGACGAGCTGGCCCGCCCAGCTGACTACCTGCGACACAGGCTGCAGGCACCGAGGCAGGTTCTGAGGACGCAGACGCGGTTACTGCACGGGCCTTGGCCTTGAGGAGCCCAAGGCAGAGACGCTTGCGCACACCGCGTCCTGGGGAAGATCAGGGGCGGGAGGTTCAGCCTGCGGGCGAGGCAGGTGGCAGACTCACCGGCCAGGGCGGCTTGGCACTTGCAGGCACTTGCAGAACTGAGGGTGGCGGTTCTGCTTGGAGATGCATCTGGGGGCTCAGAGGTGAAGGGAGCCTCCCTCTCTCCGGCCCGCATGAGAGGGAGCAGCAGTGAGAGGAAGAGCCCCGCTGGCAGCACCAAGCGAGCTGCTGAGTTAGGATCTTACTCTGCACAGACGGTATTAGGTATTAGTCAGGACCCTCTAAGCTGCAACTGTCCCAAACCACCTCCGATGAACAGAGTTCAGGGGGGCAGAGGTGGGGTTGGCCTTAGGGCTGTTGGGGTGAATGTGGGACCCTGGGCGGGTACCCCTGAGGTCCCCTCTTCTCCCCCCTTCTCCATAGCAGGGCCGTGGCTGCGGATCCGCGCACACACCTTCGGACAGTTGGCCTGGAAGATGGCTTCTGTCCCCTGGAAGATGGCACAGCTGGGGCACTTACCCCTCCCGCCCCCCTTCTGGACGGAATCACTTCACAGGTGGCTGGTGGAGCCTTATGTCTCAGGGTGGCTAGCGCCTGGCTCTCAAACACAGAACAAGGAAGCTTCTCTGGCTGAATAGCTTGGGAAACAAGCTTGAACAAGCTGTTGGTAACAGAGTAACTAAGTCCCACAGAGGGGGGTGGCTTCAACCATAGAGGTTCAGTCCCTCACCTTTCTGGAGGCTGGAAGTCCAAGATCAAGGTGTCCACAGGTTTGGTTTCCTCGGAGGCCTCTCTTCTCGGCTGGCAGATGGCCACTTCTCACTGTGTCCTCACTCAGTCTTTACTCTGTGTTGTCTGTGTCCTACCCTTTTCCTATAAGGACACCAGTCATACTGGATTACGACCAACCCTTATGAGTTCTGTTTGCCTTCATCACCTTTTAATGAGCCTACCTCTAAATACAGTCACATTCTGAGGTACAGGGGGTTAGAACTTCCACATATGAATTTTGGGGGGACCGGAATAACAGGGCATTTGAGGTGAATCGTGGCTAGGAGGTAAGAATGGCTGTGATATCAATTCCTAGCGCTTATTGGGTTGTCTTTGTACCAGATGGTGGTATAACACCTTTTCATGAAGTAGCTAGTTTTATCCTTGTAACAATCAATGAATTAAGATTTCCCAATAAACTGCTGACATCCATTAAAAAACAAAAAGCAAGGGGCACCTGGGTGGCTCAATTGATTAGGCGTCAGACTTCAGCTCAGGTCATAATCTCACGGTTCGTGGGTTCGATCCCCACGTCGGGCTCTGTGCTGACTGCTAGCTCAGAGCCTGGAGCCTGTTTCAGATTCTGTATCTCTCTCTCTCTCTGACCCTCCCCTGCTCATGCTGTCTCTCTCTCAGAAATAAATAAAACATTAAAAAAAGAAAAAAAGAAAAAAAAAGATCTACAAGGAAGAAAAAAGAGATGCCATGAGGAGGGGAGAAGAAGATGGTGGAGTAGGAGGACCCCAAGTTCACCTCAACCCATGGACGCATCTAGAAAACACTCACATCAGTGCAACCAACTCAGGAAATGACCGACTTTCCATGGTTACTCCCAGAGAGGAGGCGAGTGGGGAGGGAGGGGTTCCAGACATGGTCAAGAACCAAACTCCTGAAGGGACTTAACCACAAACAGGAGGGATACCCCAAGCATGGAGAGAGATGAGGAGCAGACCCCACACCTGGGGGGACCTGTGCAGGGAAGACAAGTTCCCCTACCATTTGGCTTTGAAAACAATGGGGTTTGGCTTTGCCAGTTCTTTCAATCAGCAGGGCTTAACTCTGGGTACTTTATTTTATTTTCAATGTTTTATTTATTTTTTGAGAGAGAGAGAGAATGCAAGCAGGGGAGGGGCAGAGAGAGAGGGAGACACAGAATCCGAAGCAGGCTCCAGGCTCTGAGCTGTCAGCACAGAGCCCGATGTGGGGCTCGAACCCACAAACTATGAGATCATGACCTCAGCCAAAGTCAGATGCTCCACTGACTGAGCCACCCAGGTGCCCCAAATCCCGGTACTTTAAAAATCAGGGGGCTTAGTGCTGGGAGCTGCACCAGCCTTGCTGGATAACAGTCACAGCGAGGAAATGGCAGCGTTTGCACAGCTTCTGCCATGAGAAATGAAAAACTCCTTCTGCTACCACTGGCTCATGTTGGAATTGAGCCTGCTGGTATTGACCAGGCCTCACAATATTCCAGATCAGACCGATATTCCCCACAGATTCCTCATAAGGAAAAGCATATTCCTGCCTCTTCAAAAGAGATTTTAGTTGGAAGCACTGTGGATGATTGTCAAAAGGCTCTTCCTATGGGCCTTGCAGATCCAAGACTTAGATAATAAAGGGGGTTAAGAACACAAGAGTTACAACTGAGCCTGGCTCCTAGACGAAGAGCCTAATTTAGAGTTAGAAACAGATAAGGGCAGAATTTAAGTTAATACTTAATCCTTTTCTAAGCGGTGATGTATGGCAGTCCCTTCCCTAAAGCCTACTTTCCACAAACACCCTCCCTTACACTGGTGGTTGGGATGAGGATAGATAAGAGTAGCTGAAACATAAACCCAAAAACAAAGGCTAACACATTTAGGGCATCCATGGTGTTTACACATTCAGCATCAAGTCAAAAAAGTTTCTACAAACAACCTATTAACCACCTCAAAAACATTAGTCCTCTTGTGAGCCAGACAGAATAACTCCTAGCCTATCTATATACAACTTAACCTACGTCTTAATCCTAGCGTTATTAACTTAGAACACATATGTATGTCATCCTGTTTTTCCCTAAGAACATCCTGTTATTTCCGGAGTTGTAAGATTTTCTCAACCTCACTATGATTGGGGTAATTCTGTAAGAATACTTCCAAAAAACCCGTTTTGGTACACTTTTCAAAGCATCTTATCACAAAGAGTTTTCCATTGTAAAAATTCCTTTTTCTGATGCCACGTTATCATTGGACCTTTAAATAAAGACACCAAAACCGATGGGAGAGAGATGCCTGCCAGGTGATCAGAAAAAATCTTGGGGCTCTCTCTCTCTCTCGCCGACACCGTCCATCCTTCAGGGACCCCTGGACCGTCTGGAGTGGGTCTCTAGCAGCTTAGCTCTGGAAGAGCTGGAGGTTGATAGGAAACTGAGTCCCTACCGTTACAGAAAAAGGGTAACAAACAACTCTGCCAAGATCCAGCATTAGAAGCACAGTCTGAAAAGCACTTGTGGTATAGGTGAATATTTATTTACTATTCTCGGAATGTGTTGCTGGACGGGAAGGGATCCTCTGGAGACTTCTCCAAGAACAAAAGAGCTGGAGGAGGCCCTTTCTCCCCCATCCAACCCCCACGTGGATAGACTGACACTTCCAGAAACCACGGGAACACCCTCCACCCATGCTGCCAACACCACAGCCCTGCCCCAAGGCTCTTCTCCTTGGTGTCCATCCAACTCACCTCACTCAGCAGGTGTCCCCCAGAAGTGGCTCCGGCTGCAACACATCCTGCAAACAGCCCCGGCGGGGCTCAGTCACTCCAAAGTGGCCCCCGCCCTGGGTACAGGGGAAGATGACCGCACACACTGTGACTGCAGCCCCAGCATACAGGTGAGGGGCAGGCATCTGGTCTGACTGCTGACATCACCCGGCTGCAAGCCCACGGCAGCCTCAGGCTGGCCCTGTAGCAGCACAGGCACCAAACCCTGCCCAGTGTGCCTAGAAAAGGCAAAGTGGGCCATTGCAGGTGACTAGACTGAAGGCAAATGTGGCTCAGTCACAACAGGAGAGCTCAGTCAATCTGCACAGGAGACACCCCGGAGCACGTGGTTCTGGTGAACGGGGGACATTGTGCTGCAGGGCACCCCAGGACCTCTTCTTCATAAGACCACTACTTTCAAGATCAGGAGACACAGCTGAAAGTCAGACAAAATGAGGAGACAAAGGAATGTGTCACAAATGAAAGAACAGGACGAAACCATAGCAAAAGAGCTAAAGAAACAAAGATAGGCAACAGGCCTGCTAAAGAATTCAAAGTAATGATCATAAAGATATTCACTGGGAAAAAACAAAAACAAAAGATAATCACTGAACTTGAGTGGAGTGGAGAACCTCAGTGAAACAAAGAGAAGGAAAATAGAAAAAAGAACCAGTCAGAGATGAAAATGTCAGAGATGAAAGTAAATACATTAGAGGGATCAAGTAGATTACAGGAGCTGGAAGAACATATCTGTCAGCTAGAAGACAGGGTCATGGAAAGCAACCAATCTGAACAGCAAAAAGAAAAAAGAATAAGAAAAGAATAAGAAAAAGTGGGAATAGGTTAAGAGAACTTAGTTACATCATCACATATAATAACATTTGTTTGATAGGGATCCCAGGAGAAGAGAGAAAAGGGGGCAGAAAATTTTTTGAAGACATAATGCTGAAAACCTCCCACACCTCGGCCAGGAAACAGACATCCAGATCCAGGAGGCACAGAGAACCCCCAACAAAATCAACCCAAGGGGATCCACACCAAGACACACAATAATTAAGATGACAAACAGTAGTGATAAAGAGAAAATTTTAAAAGCATCAAGAGAAAAGGAAACAGTTACATACAAGGAAAATGCCAGAAGGCTATTAGTGGAGTTTTCAGCAGAAGATTTGCAGGCTAGAAGGGAGTGTCATGATATATTCAAAGTGCTTAAAGGGGGAAAAAAAAAACAACAACTTGCAAGCGAGAATACCTATTCGTTCAGAATGGAAGGAGAGATAGAGTTTCCCAGACAAACAGAAGTTAAAGGAGTTTATGGCCACTACACCAGCTATACAAAAAATGTTAAAGGGAATTCTTTGTGTGGAAAGAAAACGCCATAATCAGGAGTAAGAAAATTAGGAAAGAAAAAAATATCACAGGTAAATGCAAACATAACACAATAGTAGATTTATCACTTACAATACCACTATGAAGGTTAAAGCACAAAAGCAATAAAATCAATTATATCTATAAGAATCAGCCAAGAAATTCACAGAAAAAGCAGAATGTAAACTACAATATCATATGCATAAAACATAATGGGGGGGGAGTAAAAATGTAGTTTTTAGAATGGGTTCAAACTTTTTTTTAAATAATTTTTTTAATGTTTTATTTATTTCTGTGAGAGAGAGAGAGAGACAGCATGAGCAGGGGAAGGTCATAGAGAGAGAAGAAGATACAGAATCTGAAGCAGGCTCCAGGCTCTGAGCCTGACGCACAGAGCCTGACACGGGGCTTGAACCCACAAACTGTGGGATCATGACCTGAGCCGAATTTGGACACTTAACTGACTGAGCCACCCAGGTGCCCCAGAATGGGTTCAAACTTAAGTGACCACCAATTTAATGTAGACTGCTGTATGCATAAGCTGCTATATATGAACCGAAAGGCAACCACATCAAACACTGTAATAGATGTACAAAAAATAAAGCTCCAAGCATCTCACTAAAAAAAAGCCATCAAATCACAAGGGAAAAAGAGCAAGAGAAGAAAGGACCAAAGAACTAAAAAACAGCCATAGAGCAAGTTACAAAATAGCAATAAGAACATACCAATCAATAATCACTTTGAATGTAAGTGGACTCAATGATCCAATCAAAAGGCAGGGCGACTGAATAGATTAAAAAGAAAGCAAGACCCATCTAGATGTTGCCTACAAGAGACTCACTTCAGACCTAAGGACACATGCAGTTTCAAAGTGAAGGGATGGAAAAACATTTATCCTGCAAATGGAAGCAGAAAGAATATTTATATTGGACAAAGTAGGCCTTAAAACAAAGACTATAACAAGAGGCAAAGGAGGACACTACCTAATGATAAAAGGAACAATCCAATAAGAAGATATAACAATTACAAAAATTCATGCGCCCAACATGGGAACACCTAAATACATAAAGCAACTATTAACAGACATAAAGAAAGAAATTGACAGTAATACATAATAGTAAGGGACTTCAACACCCCACTTATATCAATGGATAGATCATCTAGACTGAAAATGAACAAGACAGCAGCAGCTTTGCATGACACATGGGAACAGATGGACCTAACAGATATATTCAGAATATTCCATCTGAAAACAGTGGAATACACATTCTTTTCAAGTGCACATGGAACATTCTCCAGAACAGACCACATGTTAGGCCATAAAACAAACCTCAGTAAATTCAAAAATACTGAAATCACATCATGCTGTTTTCTAAGCATAACAGTTTGAAACTAGAAATAAATCACAAGAAAAAAATCTGGACAGGACACAAATACATTGAGGCTAACACGCTACTAAACAATTTTTTTCAATGAGGAAATAAAAAACACACACAGAGACAAATGAAAAAGAAAACTCATCAGTCCAAAACAGCAAAAGCTGTTCCAAGAGTGGAGGTTATGGCAATACAAGCCTACCTTAAGAAGCAAGAAAAATCTCAAACAACCTAGCCTTACACCTAGAAGAGATATAAAAAGAAGAACAAACAAATCTCAAAGCCAGTAGATGGAAAGAAACAATAAAGGTTAGAGCAAAGATAAATGAAATCAGAATTTGAAAAACACAACAGATCAATAAAACCAGAAGCTGGCTCTTTGAAAAATTAAACAAAATTGATAAAACTTTAACTACACTTATCAAGAAATAGAGAGGACTAAATTAAATAAAGTCAGAAATGAAGGAGGAGAAACAAAAACTGACCCCACAGAAATATAGTGTTATAAGAGAATACTATAAAAAATTATATGCTGGGGTGCCTGGGTGGCTCAGTTGGTTAAGCGTCCAACTTTGGCTCAGGTCATGATCTCATGGTTCGTGGGTTCAAGCTCTGTGCCGGGCTCTGTGCTAACAGCTAGCTCAGAGCCGGGAGCCTGTTTCGGATTCTGTATCTCCCTGTGTCTGACCCTCCCCTGCTCATGCTGTCTGTCTGTCTCTCTCTCTCAGAAATAAATAAAACATTTAAAAACTTTTTTAAAAAAAGAAAAATTATATGCCAACAAATTGGACAATCTAGAAGGAATGGATAAATTCCTAGACATATATAACTTTCCAAAATGGAATCAAGAAGAAATAAAAAGTTTGAATAGACCAATTACTAGCAATGAAATAAAAAAAAAAAAACCCTCCCAACAAACCACAGTCCAGGACCAGATGCCTTCATAGGTAAATTCTACCAGACATTTAAAGAAGAATTATAACCTACTCTTCTCAAACTATTCCAAAACATAGAAGAGGAAGAAAAGTTTCTAAATTCATTCTGTGAGGCTAGCATTAACCTGACAACAAAGCCAGATAAAGATACTACAAAAAAAAAAAAAAAGAACTACAAAGCCAGCATATCTGATGAACATAGATGCAATAACCCTCAATAAAATATTAACAAACCAAACTCAGCAATACATTGAAAAAATCATCCACCACAATCAAGTGGGATATATTCCAGAGATGCAAGAGTAGTTCAATATTCACAAATCCATCAACCACATTCACAAGAGAAAAGATAAAAACAATATGACTATATCAATAGAGAAAAATCTGGCAAAGTACAACATCCACTCATGAAAAAAACTCTCAACAAAGTAGGTTCAGAGAGACCACACTTCAACATAATAAAGGCCATGTATGAAAAATCCATAGCTAACATGACATTCAATGGTGAAAACCTGAGAGCTATTCTCCTAAGATTAGGAACAAGACAAAGATGTCCACAATCATCATTTATTCATCATAATACTGGAAGTCCTAGCCGCAGTAATCAGACAAGAAAAAGAAATAATAGTCATCCAAATTGGTTAGGAAGCAAAACTTACGCTATTTGCAGAAAACCCTAAAGACTCCAGCAAAAAACTACTAGAATTGATAAATTCAGTAAAGTTACAGGATATGAAATTAATATACAGAAACCTGTTGCATTTCTGTGTACACTAATAATGAAGTAGCATACAGAGAAATTAAAAAAAAAAACTGTCCCACTTAGAATTGTACCAAGAACAATAAAATACCTAGGAAGTAACTTAACCAAGGAGGTGAAAGGCCTATATTCTGAAAACTATAAAACACTGATTAAAAAAAAAATTGAGGATGACACAAACAAATGGAAAGGTATTCTAGGTTCATGGATTAGAAGAACTAATATTGTTTAAAAGTCCATATTACCGAAAGCAATTTACAGATTTAATGCAATCCCCATCAAAATATCAACAGCATAAGGGCATCTGGCTGGCTCAGTCAGAAAAGCATGTGACTCTTGATCTCTGGGTTGTGAGTTCAAGCCCCACATTGGATGCAGAGATTACTTAAATAAATAAACATTTTTAAAAATGTTAAAAAATACTGACAGCATACATCACAAAACTAAAACAAATAATCCTAAAATTTGTATGGAATCACAAGAAACTCTGAATAACCAAAGCAATCTTGGAAAAGAATGAAGCTGGAGGTCTCACAAACCCAGACTACAAGATATACTACAAATGTGTAGTAATCCAAACAGTATGGTACCAGCACAAAAATAGACACATAGACCAACAGAACAGAATAGAGAGCCCAGAAATAAATCCACGATTATATGGTCAATTAATCTATGATAAAGAGGCAAGACTACACAATGGAGAAAAGACAATCTCTTCAACAAATGGTGTTGGGAAAACTGGACAGCTACATACAAAAGAATGAATCTAGATCACTTTCTTACACCATTCACAAAAATAAACTCAAAATGGATTAAAGACCTAATATGAGACCTGGAAATATAAAGTTCCTAGAAGAAAACATAGCCAGTAATTTCCCTGACATCAGCTGTAGAAACATTTTTCTAGGTGTGTCTCCTTTGGCAAGGGAAAGTAAAGCAAAATTAAACTATTAGGACTACACCAAAATTTAAAAAAAACTTCTGCACAGCAAAGGAAACAATTAACAAATGTGCAGCCTAGAGAATGGGAGAAGATATTTGCAAATGATATATCTGATAAGAGATTAATATGCAAAGTATCTAAAGAATTTATACAACTACACACACACACACACACACACACAAGCAAGATTAAAAATGGGCGGAGTTCCTGAATAGACATTTTTCCCAAGAAAACATAAAGATGGCCAGCAGACACATGAAAAGAGGCTCGACTTCATTAATCATTAGGGAAATGCAAATTAAAACCACAATGAGAACCACTTTTTTTCCTCTAGTCAGAATGGCTAGAATCAAAAATACAAGGAATAGCAAGTGTTGGTGAGGATATGAGAAAAAGGAACCTTCACGCACTGTTGGTGGGAATGCAAACCGGTGTAGCCACTGTGGAAAACAGTATAGAGGTTCCTCAAAATAATTAAAAATAGAATTACCATATGATCCACTACTGGGTATTTACCCAAAGAAAATGAAAACAATAGTTAGAAAAAGATATATGCACCCTTCTATTTATTGCAGTGTTATTTACAATAGCCAAGATATGGAAGCAACCCAAGTGTCCGTCGGTACCTGAATGGATAAAGTAGTGGTGTAATATATACAATGAACTACTACTCAGCCATAGAAGGGAATGAGATCTTGCCATCTGCAACAACATGGATGGACCTAGAATCTTCTAGGAGTCTAATTCTAATGCTAAGTGAAATAAATCAGTAAAAGAAAAACACTGTATAATTTCACTCATGTGGAATTTAAGGAAACAAAACGAACAAACAAAAAAAGAGAAACAACAAAAACCAGACTCTTAAATACGCAGAACAAACTTGTGGTTGCCAGAGGGGAGGTGGGAGGAGTTATGAGTAAAACAGATAAAGGGGATTAACAGCACATTTATCCTGATGAGCACTGAGAACTCCATGGAATTGTTGAATCATTATATTGTACACTTGGAACTAATATAGCACCGTGTTAATTATACTTCAATAAAAACATAATTTAAAAAAAGAGATGTCTTGAGAAAACGGCAAAGTAAATCTGCATCCAATGCAGTGATCTAGATGCAGGTCATGGTCACAGGCGAGTGAAGCAATGGGGGTAGCATCCTGATCTGTGACAACTGGTTTTAAGGAAGAGACTTTTAGCATGTCAACAGACAGTGCCACTTAATAGGCCTAAGCACATTTCTGGGGAGATTTTTTCCCAAGCAGAAAACATCAAAGGTTTATTTTGTACTTATTAGCAATATTACAGTGGGTGCAGACCCCAGCACTCTGTGGATGAAGCCTATCAGCATGAGAAAGGGAGGCTGTTGTTACAGCAGAGGCTATTCGGGACAGCCAGGAGCCTATCAGGCAACTATACAAAGAAACAAAACAGACAGACAAACAGTCAGGACATACTATAGGGGAAGAATGTTCTTCTGCTCATCGTAGATTTCAGATGACATTGTATAATAAAAGCAAGGCAAAAACAAAACTCCCCAAACCCGAGTTTATTAACACGTATATCTCACGTGTACATGGGACAGACTAATTCAAAGATGGGGCTTAGAACTCTGGGTTCTATAACTTAAACAAAGAACAATACAATACATTTGTAGAAAAATTAGAGACACAGAGAGAGAGAGGCCTTGAAAGGGAATAACCAAGGGTCACACTTGAAATCCAGTGGTCAGGAGAGACTCTGGTGGAATGGCATTTTGGTTGACATCCTAAGAGCTGCAAGAGGGTCTGTGAGACACAAGCATGACTGTGGGAGAGAAAAATGTTGAGGGCACAAAGGGAAGAGTCATTCCATGAGTCAAAAATCTGTGGTCTTTGAACAACATGTCATTTGTGGGTTCTGCGTTGGCCCATTGACCATCAAATGTGCCCAGCTTGGTATCTAGTGGTTTGGGATGAAAAACGAAGTAGGGAACATGCTCCTTGGCCTCAAGAAACTTACCAGGTAGTAAGTAACCTGTGAAATAATCATAGAGTCAGAGAGAATCATGAGATTGGGGAAGACAGAATGAGGGATGGAAGTGGGTGTGATCTGTTTGGTAGATGGTGAAATGTAGGGAAATGAGGCAGGTGGATCTGGCTATCAGAGAGGCAGAGCATATTCTCCGGGTCAGGAGTGGTTTTGAATCCCCAATTGTTTAACAGTGGGTGATTTCTTTTTTCTCTCTGACCCTCAGTTTCCTAATCTGGAGATTAAATCTTATGTTTTCTACCCCTTTTGTGGCTGTGAACATTAAGTGAAGTAGATACGTGCATGACTTTGGACAATGAAATGCCCGTACCCCATGGCCATCTAGGACGTGGAGGTGGACCATGTCCCCGGGGCAACACTTGGTGAATTTCCAGTGTTTGCTGCAGCCACCGGGTCAGCTTCCTGGTTAATAACCAGCTTGGGGGCTATAGACAGCAGTCCACATCTATGCCCCCTCATTAACAGTCTTGACTAAATGATAGGTGGGTTTTGTGGAAACTGCTCACAACCACTAAGGAAACCTTCTGGGTTTGTAAAAGGTAATCTCTCTCTGTGTCTCTGTTTTTCTGTGTGTACTTTCCCTCTCAGCAGTGGCTCTGGCCAGAGCTCTCATTCAGTACAGCCATCTTTCAAGGAACTCTGAGTGGGTGCTATATCATCCAAGTGAATCAATTATGTCATTTACCCCAACTCATAACATGTGAAAATAGTTAAAACCAAGAGTGCAATGAAAGTCCTTTCTTCCCGAGAAGCACCTCAAAGAAACTGGGTATTTATATAAGCAACAGTGATCAAGACTCAGGTCATAGTCATGGGTGAGTGGAGAGGAAAAGTCTGTGACTACCTGCTCCCTGAGAGGATTCAGCCATTAACTTTGATAGTTTGGAAAGTGTGAATCAGCCTAGCCTTAAAAGTGCTGAACAATCTTTAACTGCCAATATTTTCCTCTTTCTGAATTTCAGGGTTGAAAGATCTCTAAATATCCCTTTATTGTACACATGAAGAAGGCTCCCGGGCATTATAAGGTCACGCAGCCAGTTAGTGGCAGATCTAGGAAATAGGACTTGAGGACCCAGATGTAGCTAACTAAGATCTCTTTCAGCTAGAGCACTCTGCCTTTCTGTCTTGTGTGAGCTCATATGCAGTAGCAAGCTCTTGCAGGCTGTGATCGGGGGGCAAGCAGACCCCCTTGTCTGGGGGAAGACAGAGTGACATCCCCTCCCGCCTGCACACTGCTGCTCTTCTTCCAGAACATACAGCAGGAGGCAGGAGAGGAGCTCCCACCAGATGCTGGCCTCCTTCACTGTTTTGGTGCGGGTTTATAATACCAGCTGTAATAAAACTCCTCAATTTGGGCTGTTTGTAAAATGATTCCTGGTAATAAGTCTTTCTACCCTAGTCCAGGGTTGCAGCACTTACTCTGTTTTCTTATTCTCCTAGGACCGTGCAGGAACGACATCCATTTCCTCTCGGTATCTTGTCCCTGACATCCCAGGTTGCTCGTTACTGAGAATGTTTACAGTGAGAAGGGCAGGACTTCTGAAGACCTGGCTTTCAGTCTGAGCTGTACCCCCTCAATGATTTTGAGCTCTCCATCAAGACAGCAATCCATTTTCTGGAGTTGCTTATATTTATTATTATATTTATTACCAACTATAAGGTATTACACTAACCACCAAGCTATAAAGAGTGCAAGTAAGATCCCTGCCCTCCAGGAGATTTCCCTGTGGTGGGAGATGGCCACACAAGCAATCATAACCTACATTCTAGTATAGAGTGACTACGTGTGTGCGGATGATGCATAGGCAGCCTGGTCCTCCAACACTGGAGAACAATGGTTCTTTGCCACAGACTTTAAAGAGGTGCTGGAAAGGATAATGTTTGAGGTCATGGAGAGCCAGATTAGAAGGAGCATTCTGTATCTAACTAAGGAGGTTAGATTTTTATCCTGTCAATTCAGGCCACACTTGTAGACTTGAGGGGGGACCCGATTTCCTCTAAGAAATATCATGCTGGCTGGCAAGGCAGGCCTCGAGGCAGGGAAACCAGACAGGTGGTTCTGGGAGTGGAGGGGAGTTCCCGAGCCTGCATGAGGAGAAGCCAGTAGAAAAGATCCAAGAGGTATGAGGAAACCTAAGAAAGAGGGTGTTAAAGAAATTTCAGAAGGAGACAATTTCCAGGAGGGATTAGAGAACAGGACTGTCCAATCCCACCAGAAGTAACACAGGTCCAGGTGGCAGCACAGGACATTGGGCCACCAGGGTGTACTGACAGCCCTGTGACAGGACCAGTTCCAGGGCAGATGGGGGCAGAAGCCAGCCTGCAAGTGTTGAAAAGAAAATGGGAAAGGCAGGGAAAGGAGAGCCAGAAAGTCCCGGTTTCTTTACCTGACCATTAGGACGGGAATAAAATGTGTTATGTGACTATCCATTCACCCTTCAAGATGGGATGGATGAAAAGTCCTGGGGGCGGATGGACGCCATGGCTGCATAACAGTGTGAATGCACTTAAGGCCACTTAACTGAAATGTAACTTAAAAAACGGTGAAAATAATAAATCTTATGTTGTATCTATTTCAATGTTTAATAGGTAAAAAAATACAGCCTACAGAAAACTGTAGCATTCTGTACAAATTTTGTTTATTTATATGTAGGCTTACAAGCAGCATGCACTGGCCTTTGGCTGCAGATTTGGACACGTCCTTTAGGACACGCTGGCTGTGCAACCAGAGTGGGGAGGCAGCATCTTCTCAGAGCCGCACGGCTGTTTTCACCTGTTCAGACTTCCTTTGAGGTCAAGCTATACAGGAAAACACTGAGTAACATACTGCGTGTAAAACGATCAAGGGGCTTATTATTATTCATGCTCCTCTGATCTTACTATTTTGTATTGCAGTAATTATTACAATTTAAGCTCATTTTTATTTTCCCTGAGAATTTGGAAAATATAGAAAGCCACTAAATAAAATAAAACTGAACCATTACTTCACAACTTGAAAATACTGAATTTAAGAAAAAAAGAAAATACTGAATTTTATAACACGACTTTGAAATAACTTTTCTTATAGTTGATGTTCATATCCACTGTTGAAAATCTGGGGAATACAGGAAACATAAATCTCCTGTAATCCCACAGTCTAGAGATCATTTGGCGTATTTATTGATAGTTTGTCTTTTCAGTGCTCTTTAAACTAGATTGGGGAGCCTGGGTGGCTCAGTCAGTTAAGTGTCCAACTTCGGCTCAAGTCATGATCTCGTAGTTCAAGGGTTCAAGTCCCACGTCGGGCTCTGGGCTGACAGCTCAGAGCCTGGAGCCTGCTTCAGATTCTGTGTCTCCCTCTCTCTGTCCCTCCCCCACTCGTGTTCTCTCTCTCTCTCTCAAATAAACATTTAAAAAGTTTAATTAAGCTATATTATTTTGTAAGCTGTTTATTTCACTAAATATAACATGTTTTCTCATATTATGAAATATTCTTTTAAACATTTATTATTACTATTATTATTTTTTATGTTTATTTTTGAGAGAGACAGAGACAGAGGCAGAGTGTGAATGGGGAAGGGGCAGAGAGGGAGGGAGACACAGAATCCGAAGCAGGTTCCAGGTTCTGAGCTGTCAGTATAGACCCCAACGCAGGGCTTGAACTTACTGAGCTGTGAGATCATGACTTGAGCCAAAGTCAGCTGCTTAACTGACTGAGCCACCTAGGTGCCCCTAAACATTTTAAATGACTATAGTATCCCACAACGCAGAGTACTAACCACCAAACGATCATGGCTAAATGACTATAGTATCCCAGTAATGCATGTAAAATTCTACTTTTAGACACTTAAGTTTTTAGTTTTTAGAAAAAATGAATTATTTTTGCTTTTTAAAATTAAGTATGATGGTTCTGTGCATAAAACATAGAAAAACAGAAACAGAGGAAAAGCCACATGGAATCCTACCACCCTGATAATCACTGTTAGCAGTTACAATTTTTTCCCCGTCTTTTCCTCTGTGTGTGTTGTGTGTGTATTCACTCAACAACAGCAATTCTCTCTTGCTAGATATTTCAATCATCTATCATTTTTCAATATTAACAAGTTATATCCCATAGGATACTATGTAATCATTAAAATAATTTTCTAAAATAAAATTTCATAACTTGACAAAATGCACACTCTGCACTATAAAATACTGGACAAAAATAAGTTACAAAATGTTATCATAATGATGAGTGTATACATGTGCCAGAATGTATCAAATTGTATGCTTTAAATATATGCAGTTTGCTTCATGTTAATTATAACACAATAAAGCTGTTTTACTTAAAAGTAAGATAAAGTACACTTCCTAAAAAAATTTTATATTGACATGGCAGACATCTTTTTTTAAAAATTTTTTTTAATGTTTTATTTATTTCTAGGAGAAAGACAGACAGCGTGAACAGGGGAGGGTCAGAGAGAGAGGGAGTCACAGACTCTGAAACAGGCTCCAGGCTCTGAGCTGGCAGTCAGCACAGAGCCTGACGTGGGGCTCGAACCCACGAACCGCGAGATCATGACCCAAGCGAAAGTCGGACGCTTAACCGATTAAGCCACCCAGGCGCCCCGACAGGGCAGACATCTTAATGAACGTATCTTTATCCTCAGAGCAGGTCCCCAGGCTGGAATTCCTGCCTCCAAGTTTCTTGACATCTCCTGACAAATGGCAGGGAAGGATTAGCAATGCATATTCTGAAAGCTACTTTTTTCATGCACCAGATAGCTAGAGAAGAGGACATGATGATATTTTTCAACAAGGGCAAAAATATTCTAAAATATATTTGCCTATGTTGGGTGCTGTTAAAAAGAGGGAGGGAAGGCCGAACTAAGTGTAAGCAGGGAACAGGGGAAGAACAGGAGCCGCAAGGTTCCTCCACCTGTGTGAGCCTCGGCGCCCTCACCTGGTCATGGGATGCAGGTGCACCCTTTGCAGATGGAGCTAAAGCCAAGAATGCTAGATTGCAGCCACCCCCAGCAGCTGGAAGAGGCAAGGAAGGACTCTCCCCCAGAGCCTTCAGAGGGAGCATGGCTGTGGACACCTTGATTTCAGACGTCTCTCCAGAGCTGGGAGAGAATACGTTTCTGTTGTTTCAAGCCACCAAGTTTGTGGTACTTTGTTACCACGCACTGGCAAACTTCTATGCTGAGTACGTTTCTTCGCTTTCTTTCCTCACTTCTAACTAGTGCCCAGTTCTCCCCTGAAACACTTGTCACTGTTGTACTTTACATATTATTTGTATCCTTTAGCCTCAGTCATGGGGCAGGTATCCTGAACCCGGCTACCTGCCAAAGTGCACGTGACACAGGAAGCTACTTGGGGAGTCCGTGTGCCGCCGTCTACCCATCGTCCTGGACGCTGGGCTGTATCACTGCTTTGGAGACGGTGACACCATTGAGCATGCTTGATTCAGCCTTGGCAGGTACCTGCTACTCTGCGAAGCATTTGGCCACTATTGTTTCACTTAATCCTCACAACAGCTCTACCCATCGGTCCCTGTGTGGTTCCCACTTCACAGATGCAGAAATTGAGTCTTGGAGGTGGCACAGCTAGAAAATAGCAAAGCCAGAACTTGAGTTTAGATTTGTCTGGCCCCGAATCCTGGCATGAACGTCAAGCATCTCTCAGAGTTCTTGCTTCATTCTGTTGACTGGGCAGGTCTTAAACTCTGGGGGTTACCCCCTTTGGCTAGACTTGAAATTTAAATTTACAAAGAAGCATACAAGTGGGAGCACACCCAGGCAGGGTCCCCGTTTGCCCTCCATTCTGTGTCCAGGGTGTGGGGCAATGTAAATCAAATCCCTTCCTGTCAATCACCTGCTTAAAACCCCATAGCCCTTGGGAGTAAACCCTTGGCTCTGTGCCCTTCACTGACTTCTCTGCTTTCAGCCCATGTGGGCCCTATATTAGCCACCTAGAGACATCTGCAGTCCCCAAACAGCCTCCCTTGACACCTTCCTGCAGCAGCTCTCTGAGTCGGCCTTTCCCTCGGCTCCGTCATCCTCAGCAGACTCAGTAGGCTTCAAGAAGCTGTCCCCAACCCAGTCTGAACTGGATGCCCTTTCTTAGTGTTCTCACATTGGCCTTGAGCAACCTTATCATACTTGGTTACTTGCTTGTCTTCCACCAGGCATCCAGGACATCTGTGTGGTTGGAACGCTGAGGGTGTGGGGGAGGGGAGGCCTCTGCGTTCTGGCACCAGACAGACCTGGGTTTGCATCCTGCCTCCTCCAGTTGCTCCCCAGGGCACCTTCAGGTGGCCATCTAGACCACCTGAGTTTCATTTTCCTCACGTGTAAAGTGAGAATTCTCTTACTCATCTTACACGGTTGTTGGGAATTTTGATTTATAAACAAAAATAATTGCATATATTCATAATGCCAGGTATGTAGCAAAATTTCACTCCCTGTATCCAATTCCATGTAGGGGACATCTTTAATAAAATTAAATATACCTGGAAGTCCCATTTTATATTCTTCTCCATCTTACAAACCTTGGCAATTCATATAGATACACCGCGAACTGTGCTCTCCAATGTGTAGCCACTAACCACACATGCCTAATGAACCCTTAAAACGTCCGAATTGAGATGTACCCTCAGTGTGGAATGAACACTGAATTTCAAAGACTTGGTAGGAACAAAAGGTTGTAAAATATTTCGATAATAATTTATTTTACAATTCATTACATGTGACAATGATAGTATTAAGGATATACTGGGTTAAATAAAGTATATTACTAACATTACTGTCACATTTCATCTTACTTTTTTTAATAAGGCTGCTAAAAAACTTGAAATTACACATGTAGCTTACCTTACACACACACACACACACACACATACACACATACAGAATGAGAGAGAGAGAGAGAGAGAGAGGAAAAAAATACAGAAATTTATTTGTACTTGATAGTGTTACCCTTGACTCTGAGAGAAAACCTGAGAGCTTACATCAATTCATTTACTCTGTGTGTGTGTGTGTGTGTGTGTGTGTGTGTGTGTGTGTGTGTGTTTTAAGCCTCATGAATGGCTACAGACAAGGGAACAATCAAACTGTAGTCATAGGTGCCCTGAGCAGGGTAAGTGGGTATGGGAACATCAGGCAGAGAAGAGGCTTTAGTTAAAAAAAAAAATTCAAATTCAAATTCCCTCACTCTGACATTTGGCCCCAGCCCTTTGGGCTTCCCCCATGTACAGTCCAAGGCGCCATATCTTGAGAGGCAGCTCTGATTCTCTGGCTTCCATCACACCCCCTGGCCCAGATCCATTCACTCATATGCCATTTAAGGAGTTAAGTGTCTGTCGGTTGAGGCTGGAAGGGCTTCAGATTTTCTAAGATGTTTTCAGTAAGAAACAGTCAGCAAGCCAGTTGAGGAAATATCTGCCTAACAGACGGAAACTGAGGCCCAGAAGGCAAAAACCTTTGTATTAAATAATACAAAAACTCTTACTTGAGCGTGCATCAGATAAAGAAAAAAAATATTCTGATTCCAGGAATGATTACTTTGAGGAATCATGATTCATCCTTGGAAGTTTCTGAGAAAATTAGTTGGTAGAGACCAAAGGGCAAAGGTGAGAAGATATAATTAAAGAGGCTACTGATTAGGATAAAATGCTTATTTACCTCAGGAGTCTTTCAAAGACAGAAGTCAAAGAAACCAAGCAGCCACTTAAAAAGAAATAAAGAAAATAATAAAGACAGACAGACAGAAAGAAAGAAAAGAAACAAACAAGTCAAAGGAAAACTACCATACTAGGGTAAGTAGAGACATCCAAAAGTCAGAAAGATAATTAAAGATGGGAATCTAATTACAAAGCACATAGATTTAGACTAATAATCAAGGACTCTGCAAACACATTTGGAAAGAGGGGAAAGGAAATGTCCAATTTACAGAAGGAAGCCCAACCAGCTCAGTTATTCATCTCCCTGGACCTCAGTTTCCTCATCTGTAACAATCTCTAAGGTGCCTTTCAAATCTAAATTTAGTATTTTATAAAACAAATAGCTAAATGAAAATTTTTTTATGTTTTTCTTCATTTTTAACTCAAAAAATACATAGGTACTGTTTGTAGAAAAAGTAAAATTACATCTGAGCAAGACAGAAAAATCAAAATCATCAATCTCACCACCTAGAGAAAGCTACTATGAATATTTTATTGTATATTCTCTCAGATTCATATATACAGGAAGAGATAATTTTGTACAAATTTTGCTATTACATGTTTCCAGTCAACGAAATATTTTAAGGATATTTTCTTGGCCCAGTTTGGTTTCCATGCCTTTGTTTGTGATGGCCACCATGTACTGTAGTTTAAACGAAGGCGTCAGAGTACAAGGAGCTGCAGGATGTGTGTCGTATGGCAAATGTGAGCATATCCAGACTGGAGACATGAAGAAAGCCGAGGGGAAAAAATAATGTATGACGCCTTCTAATTTATAAAGGACTGTTGTACAAAAGCCTTATAATCCCAGCTAGCACAATGTCTAGCATATAGGAAAAATCAATAAACATTACTGAATAATTGAAAAAATAAATATGCATTGTCTCCTGTATTTCTCATAAAACTGGGATGAGACATGCCTCATTTTACAAATTTTACAGGTTACCTCTGTCACCTTGGTAATGAGCATAGAATTTTAGTCCTATGAGAGATGGAAACTGAGGTTAGGGTCAGATGGTCAATAAGTGGGAGAGCTCGACCTTGAATGCAAACCCACAACACTCTCCATTGCTTCCCAGCCTTGAATTGTCCCGCTCCCCTTTTATTTAAGCAGTTTGTGTTGTGGGAGAAATCATCTGTGTGCTGGTAAATGGTTAACGTTCAGCTCTGGGGTAGGAGGAGCCCTGATTTTCAGTGTTTACTGATTTCCCTGGTGTAAATACTCCCACCATGGCTGATATGAAGCTACTGACATGAGATTACTGATCACAGGTGTCCACAATTAGTACACAGGTGCCAGCTAGCTCTAAATACTTCTAGTATTTAGAATACTGGAATAATCTTTCCCTCCCCCTAATTATTAATTCCTGGAGGCCAGGGACTGCGTCTCTTTTCCATCTTCATAATGCCAAGTACCTAGATAGCAAGTAACATGCTTAGGCTTGGCATAAATGTTTACTTAGCCTGGCTTTGCAATTTCTCATTCTCTTTGGTTTCTTCACCTACACAGTCCTTTTCCCCAGACTTGGGGGAATGTATAGCGACAATCCTGTCATTTGGATAGTTTCCCTTTCTTTCATCTCCATTTGTGTCCTTGTTGTCGCCCGGGGCAGATACATGAGCCTGAAGACAGAAGCGGCAGCCACGGGGGCTCAGGATCTCCTGTTTTATATTTGTAGTCTCTTAATCTCAAGTTTAGAGTCTTCTTCTGTCCTGGGGTCCCAGTAGCTCACTGTTAACCAAAACATCTGACTTCCTTGAGGCTGGTGGGAGGTGGAAGTGGCAGATGGGAAGCGAGGCTGACTTTCACCTGCTGGTACATTTCTTCAACCCTAAATTGGCACAAAATCCACCAACAATTGGGAAACCTGAAGTTCCTAGCTATGTCAAACACAACTACAACTCTTGAGGCTATTTTCCCCCCTCAACATCTTACTAGGAATTTTCTGCTGTGGATCTTAACTAGAGTTGGGCTGGGCTTCATTTTCTTGAGAGCGAAATGTGCAGACTGAAAAGTGTAGAGTGAGAAAAAAGGTGGAGAAAAGGCAGACTTTGGCACCACCTTCTGGAAGCTCCTGTTTTTACATGCCATGTATGAATTAATAAAGTTGGTAAGATAGATATTTTGTATTCTGTTCTCTGATACATGGCCAATTTTGAAAATTTCTTATAAGAAAAAATATGGGAAACAAATTTATTAAAACGGAAGTTAAATACTAATTCTCCCCTCCTAAAATATTTATCAAATCCACTGTCAGATTGAAGTTTAACTCTACTTAATGTTCCCCTCCAATCTACCTTCCCTTCAAGTACTACCATCTAGTAGAATGGCCAAAGACTAGAGAAGGAAAACTGGAAAAGTATAGGCTACTGGTCTGGAGAAATTGACAAGTGACTCCACATGCAAAGCCAGCACAACTTTCTCTCAGGAGAGAGAAATGTACTTCCAGCAACTTCTAATATTAGATAACCACAGCAAAATGAAAACAAGGAAAGGCACACCAGCCGTGTGTACCAACAAGCCACACGCCAAGCAGCAGCTTTGCTGGACGGCTTCTCCCCGCGCTCATCTGGGGCACTGGGCCTCTGGGGTCAGGGACAGGCCTTCACAATTGGTCAGGGCAAGTCACATCTGGGGAGCCTGATCTGTCAATGCTGAGACCTTTGGCTTCATATCCACACCAAGGAGCAGCTTCAGAAAGGTTTGGGATTTTTTTTCTTCTTTTCCTCCTTTGAGTTTTACTTCATTCACATTCATTTTCAATGGCTCATTTGTAGGACACTGATAAATACATTTTTCTCCCCTCAAAAAGACCAGACTGATTTTCATAGTGATATTACTTGGTATTTGTGCATCACTTGATGCTTTTTATTTTTATATTTTTTATGTTTATTTATTTTTGAGAGAGAGAGTGCACACAGGGGAGGGGCCAAGAGAGAGGGAGACAGAGGACCCAAAGCAGGCCCTGTGCTAACAGCAGACAGCTCAATGTAGGGTTTGAACTCACAAACCATGAGATCATGATCTGACCCAAAGTTGGTCACTTAACCGACTCAGCCACCCAGCCACCCCTCACTTAAAGCTTTTGAAAAGCTGGCATTGCTGTCACTTCCCAATACCCTGTGATGCAGATAGACAGGGGCTGATCCTCAGGCCACCAAGGAGAAAGTGAGGTTCCAGGAGGGCTGATGTGTTGCCCAGACCCCACAGACCAGCACCTCTGGCTCCCAGGCTGGGCCTTCAGTCACCTGGTGCCCTGTAAGCCCCGGGGGCCAGGTGGGGCTTCCGTCATGTGGGTCGGTAAGGACAGAGCCTGGGTGGGCAGCTGTTGCCACCCCGCTCCAGGCTGCCTGAGCAGTGCTCTGTGGAGCTGAAGGGGCAGATGCAGAGACAGAAAACTCTCCAAGGCTGTTCTGAAGAACACCTGTAGCTAATAAGCATAGGATGGATTCAAATGTCATGACATACCTGTGTGACAAAGTGTGCTAGGAGGAGACGCAGGGGTGAGGTGTCCCTTTGGTTGGCAGGGGAGACACAGAGGAGTGCTCAGGTGGCCTTTAATAGGGCCTCTAAATGAAAGAGCAGACGTGAGGGATGATTTGAGATCAGAAAGTTATACCCACACACACGCTTACCCTCACTCACATGGACATGCACACTCACAGAGGAAGAGCCTCAGCTCAGACCCTCTCTATCCCTCAGGTTTCCGGGGAGGCCCCAGAGGCCCGCCTCGACCTGAGACCCTGAGGAGCAAGCCACATAAGTACTGAAGAGGCTGAGATTCGTGAAGGTTTTCTCGAAAACACTGGGATGCCAAAGGACTGTCTCTTCCTACTTTTCCACACTCTAGACTTGTTTTAGCTTTGCTGGGACCAAGCTGGGGGAAGCCAGGGGCTATCCGGTGTCACTGGCTTCGGCCAGTGTGACAGCTGTGCCTATTTTCTGGCACCAAGGGGCTTGAGGGTAGAATATAGTCCTGGGAGTTATTTCTGTGTGTCCTGGGGTTTCCCAACCTTCCTGGAGATGGGACAGTGGTCACTGAAACTGCTCCATGGCAATGGCAGATACTCTTCAACTGGCTTGGCCTAGATGACACCCTGCCAGTGACTGACCCACACTCTGATAATAACTGTTTATCCTGATAATGACCCCACAATGACCCTGATAATGACCCACAAATACCAATGAGTAATTCCTTTTAGGTTTTTAGAACATGAGAACCATTATTTCAGGGGTTTGGAAGTAAACTGCAGGTCCATTTTTTTTAAGCTTATTTATTTTGAGAGAGAGAATGAGAATAAGTGGGGAAGAGGCAGAGAGGGAGGGAGAGAGACAATCCCAAGCAGACTACACACTCAGCATGGAGCCCAATGCAGGGCTTAAACTCACCAACTGTGAGATCATGACCCGAGCTGAAATCAAGAATCAGACACTTAACCACTGAGCCAGCTAGGGGTCCCATGCAGGTCCCATTTTTATGTTAAAGGCTTCACGGAGGTTAATATGTTCTAGACAGGAGAAAGCAAAATCCTACCCTTCCATGGTTTATGAAAGTCCTATTCATTGGCATCACGATCACAATAATTTTATCTGGGTCTCAAGCCAGGGGCCCCTAAATAGATTATGTGGGGGTCACGTGCTGCAAGCGTTGGTTCTGAAACTGTGCTTTGGGTTTTTGGAATCCTCTGAGGATGTTAATTGGAATGCAAGACGTCAGGCTCTGGAGAGAGATTTTATCCGTATTCCTCACTTCTATTTTCAATCCATAAATTGGACCAGAAGTAGAATTCAGGTTCATTCATTCGACAAACATTTACTTAACACTTGCCCTGAGTACACCTTATAGTAGGAATTGGAAACACATATGTAATTAGAACTGCATCCCTGACCTATGAGATAAGGTACATAATAATAAAAGTGTATGAACGTGAGCTAAGAGCTCTTTAATGCATGGTTCCCTGTATTACTAATTTTCTACCCCCCACACTTAGCACTGAGATTTAAGTGAAGGAGCGGAGTAAAACTTTATTGAATGAATAAATGGCCCATGATTAAGAATCCACTTGCAGGGGCGCCTGGGTGGCTTAGTCGGTTAAGTGTCCGACTTTCGCTTAGGTCATGATCTCACAGTTCGTGGGTTCGAGCCCCGCGTCGGGCTCTGTGCTGACTGCCAGCTCAGAGCCTGGAGCCTGTTTCAGTCTGTGGCTCCCTCTCTCTCTGACCCTCCCCTGCTCACGCTGTCTCTCTCTCTCCTAGAAATAAATAAAACATTAAAAAAAAAAAAAGAATCCACTTGCAACAATGGCAAGGTGTCCACTATAGAAGGGACATGGCAATGTATGTTGTCAGCAAGGACTCTATGGTAACATGCAAATAAGGGAGTTATTGCTGCAGCTTCTTAAAGAAATAAAAGTAACATAGGTGCAGAGGAAAGAACATTTCATTCTGCCTAGGAGGGCTGTGGTGTTGAAAGGCAGAAACTCATGGTTTCTCTTCTATTTACCACTCTACTCTCAATACTTCTGGCATCAAACATGGGGAGTGTGTGGGGGGTTCTCATACCAAGCAATTCCCCAACACCAGCGAGGTGTCCTACAATTCACTCAATCCTTACACTATCTACCGGGAGATAATGTCAGATCCCACAGGTTAGGGGCTCAGTCCCACAAGACTGTCCTCACTTCAGACATCAGTTGCAAGTCCAGTTGTCACCCATGCTTCTGACTGCCTCTTCCTTCTCAAGTTTGATAATTTGCTAGAATAGCTTGAAGAACAGGAAAACAGGCTGCTTATCATACTACTGGTTTATCAGAACAGGATACAGTACAGGAACAGCTAGGTGAAAGAGATGCCCAGCACCAGGTATGGAAGAAGGGCCATGGCGCTCCCACACCCTCCCAGCACCTCCCTCTGTCCACCAACCCAGAAGCTCTCCAAATGCCTAGCATGAGGCATGTTCAGAGCAAGTGTTAAATGTTTATCAGATGAATGAAGGAACTCTAAATTAGAAATTTTATGGAGATTTCATTATGCTGACATGATTGATTATATCATTGGCCATAGGTGATTGATTCAACCTCCATCCCCACTGGAGTCCCCAGAGATCTGGAGGTGGGACTGAAAGTTCCAACTCTAGTTATAGTTGGTTGACCTGGCATCCAGCCCCCATCCTTAGGGTCTTTCAAAAGGTCACCTTATTAACATAAACCCAGTGTGGTTGAAAGGAGCTTGTTATGAATAAAAAAGAATCTTTATGGCTCTCATCATGTAGGAAATTCCAAGGGTTTCAGGAGCTCTGTGCCAGGAAATGGACAAAGACTAAATATATATTTCTCATTATAAACCACAACATCACAGATGCCTTTATAGGGAAGTTGCCTTTTGAGCTGAATTTTAAGGGACAAGTAGAATTCACAGATGTGTAAGGTAAAAAAAAGGCCAGTCCCCCGAAAAGAACAAAGGGCACAAAGTCCCTAAGAAATGAAAGATCATGACCCATCATGGAGTAGATGGAAATACAGCACATGTGTGGGCAAGCAGAGAAATGATGGCAAAAATCTGAGTGAAGGGCTCTATTTTCCTTTTGCCACACTTAGGAGGTCAGGCTGTCTCTTACAGGCAATGCCAAACCACTGAAAAGTTTTAGAACTCTGTGCTAGCCATATGGAGGTGCAGGCTGTAAGCTGCAGACATTAATAGCGGGTGGCATTAGTCCATGTGAGAAATGATGAAAGTACCAAAAATGCCAGCCCAGGGCACGGGGTTGAAGAGAGAGATGCAGACGTGAGAAGTGCTTAGGACATGTGATCAGAAGTGGTGCAAGGTGGCAATGATGAACTCAAGTTTTAGAATTAAACAGATCCAAGTTTCAGTTCAGCTGTCTATTCACTCTGTGATCTTGTGCAAGCAATCTGTGCCTGTTTCCTCGTCTATAAAATGATGCAAAGAGTACCTATCTCATATAATTGGTGCACTAAATTAAAATATTAGGGATTAGTATAATGTTTGGCACTTAGGATGTGCTCAATCAATATTAGCTATAATTATTACTACTGATTAGGCATGGGGAGTGGAGATGGAAAGGGAGAAATCAAAGACTTGGGTTTCTAGACAAAGCATCTTTCCCTACTCCAAGTAGGGAATGATTGTGTCATGGACCCAGATGAGGAATTGGGTGGAAGAGCACACTTGCAGGACAGAAATTTGATTTCCAGTTTGGGGAATGTTGAGTTTAAGATGTCTATGGGACAGCAATGGAAATGTCCATTGGGCATTCAATAGAGAGATCGGGGCTGGAGTTGAAGATTTGGAGGACTCACAGCACAAATAAGGACGTTTAAGCCAGTAGAAGACGTGAAATCATTTGCAAAGGGATATTAGAGTAGTAAGAGGAGGGAACTCTGAGAACACCAACGTGCAGAGGGGGTACGAAGAAGGGCGCCAGAAAAGAATCCTGGGGATTGTCGCAGATGGAAGATGTCCACTCTCAGTGCTTCCAAGGAAGAAGACAGTTCAGCCAGAATCCACTGTGTGCCTGCTTTCTGCTGAGAAGCTCACGAAGGTAAGACACCAGCTGGATCCTCACAGAACCTACAAGAAAGCTTCAGGAGCTTCAAAAACCGCATTGTACTGGACTGCAATTCTGTTTCAGTTGCCTCTTTTCCATCTTTTCTCTTCTTGTGGATAAATAATTTCACTTGCAATTTCTCTGCCCATCTCTGTCTTTGCTTATCGGGTAGAGGCTGTGTGAGCCCAGGGGCCCAGCCCTCATGCAGATGGCAGGTCTCCTGAAAGCACTATGTGGCCAAGCCGGGCCAGACCATATGTCCTGTGTTGCCTTCCAGTTCTGTGGGGCTTCCTCCCCGGCCACTGTGGTACACTGCCCCAGACAGCCAGGGCTTTGAGAAGTGAGTCAAATACTCCGGCCAGGAAGGAAGGAAGTGTTGGAGGTCTGTGGAATGTAATGTAGCTACTTGAATGACAATCTTGGGCATTGCAAAAGATACATGGATTTCAAATTAAGTTTTAAAGCATGTCTAGTTTTGCAACAATATGCCATACATATCTAGGGTATGCAAAAAGCTGTATTTATGTAATTTGACTGATCAAAGAGAGCCACATGTTCAGAGACTGAGTGGGAAGTAATGGATGGGAACACTTAATATTTGCTCACACACTCAGCAGGTTAGTGTAGAGGTATACTTCTGCCCCCTTGCCAAATTCTCCCCCACTGTGATGAAACGACATTATCAGTGCAAATACGCAAAAACATGCTCCCGACAGCTCCCTCTATGGATCAGACAACTTTGTTCCAGAATCAAAGACTGGGGTAGGAACCCTATGATAGCCCTTGTCCCCCATTCTCCTGAGACTGCCTACTCTGTGTATCATCCAGTTATTTTTGGTACTTGGCAAGGAAATCTCAGAGTGCCAATGAAATCCAGTTTGGTTACCTTATAGGGATACAGTAACAAGTGATGAGGATGATCGTGAAAGAATAATACCAAACACATCCCTAATGCTTAATGGACCAAGCATTGTTTTAAGTACTTTACACACAATAACTTAATCCTTGAAAAAACCATAGGAGGTAGGTGCTATTGTTGGCTAGCCAATTTAACACAAAAGGAAACAGAGAGAGAGAAGTGGCTGGGTGGAAGACAGAGACTGACTGTAAAACAAAAACAAACATCACAAAGGATCTTTTTGGCGCCATGGAAATGTTCCATAGCGTAATTCTGACGGTGGTTACATGACTGTATCTGTTTGTTAAAATATGCCAAGCTGCATTTTTAAGGTTACTGAATCATACTGCATGTAAATAATACATCAATAAAGCTAATTTAAGAAGAGAAAAAAATAAGGAAAGCTTCTAAAAAAGAGGTAGCAAAGAGAGGGAAGCAAGGCCTTACTAGGTAGACAAAGTAGGCAAACTACGTAATGGCTCTGTGCCTCTACTTCCATATATATAATAATAATACCCAGTCCTCAATACAGGTCAGGTTTCGTCCTCCTTTCTTCTGTCCCTTTTCTGTACCATCAGACTGAGCCCACTATAAATGAGGACTATCACTTATGGGTGGGGTGGGGGGGTTCTCGCCACAGTCCCTCTAGACAAGGCTGTCGGATGGAAATGGTTGTCTCTCTAAAGGGGCGTTTTCCCCTCTATAGAGAAGAAGACAATCACACATTATTGGAGAAGCTCATATTGACAAAGTAATTTCAGAGTAGAATTTTATAGCATGTGACAACATTTTAAGCCCGTTTACACTTCTACAAACCTATATTAAAGAAGTACAAGAGGGGCACCTGGGTGGCTCAGTTGGTTAAGTGTCCAACTTCGGCTCAGGTCATGATCTCATGGTTTGTGAGTTCGAGCCCTGCGTTGGGCTCTGTGCTAACAGCTCAGAGCCTGGAGCCTGCTGCAGATTCTGTGTCTCCCTCTTTCTCTGCCCCTCCCCTCCTCGTGCTCTGTCTCTCAAAAGCAAATAAATGTTGGAAAAATTTTTTTAAAAAGTACGAGGTACAAGCAAAAAACTTGCAAAAAAATATCTACGTAGAACGATGCACATGGAAGCCTTGTAAGAGTAAGAATTGAAAACAGTCTCAATGCCCATCAGTAAGGCTTGGTTCAGTGAGTTAATGGACCTCTAGCCCCTGGAATACAATGAGCTGACAGGCAACATAATGAAATATTTGTATACTGACAGAGGGAGTCCTGCCCAACGTATTGTTAAGAGGGAAATCTACATGCAGAGCAATACGCATGAAATGACACCATTAAAAAAAGAAAGTGTGTGGGGTAGAGCTGGCTAGTTGTTTGTCAGTCTCCCTGCTTTATTTCATTTAGTAACAGAATTCTGGTCTCCTGCCAATCCGGTACATTTTAAATGGGCAGCTAAAGACTACATTAGCTTGGGTGGGTATGAAGACCCCAGGGGGCAATGTAGCCCAATCCTGTATGTACATGGAGACCAAAGCCTCCCTGTTTAGCCAGGTTTGGCAGAGGGTCTAAATTCTCGCCAATGGGCTGTGAGCAGAAATGATGCATGAAACTAAATGGTCATATCCTCCAAAAGGAAGTTGGTTGTCTTTCACTTCCTCTGTTTCCTTCCTGCAGCTGGACCCCAGAGATAACCCTTTGATGCAAACAAGGACCCTCTCTAGGAGATGAAACTTCATGGAACACAGGCAGCTACTGTTCATTCCTCCAAAGGCTTCTAGAAAGAGGAAGAAACCTCTACACTGTTTGAGCCACTGTAGTTTGGAGTATCCAAAGTAACAACAGTACATGTTTCTAGTATTACTACTGCTGAGAATTGTAATGCACACATCTAGCGGTTATTCTGTGCCAAGCACTATTCCAGGCACTTCACGTGTAATAACAAATTTAACCCTCACAACAACCCTATGAGGTGAAGTTCCATAACTGTCCCTTTTCTACAAGTGAGAAAACTAAGACACAAGGAGGTCAAGGAACTTGCCCAAGGTCTCCTAATACAAGTGGCAGAGTTGGGACATGCACTCCAGAGGCTATGTTCCCAATATAAATCCCAAATTACCTCTGGATGTGGAATATATGGAAGAGAAAGGAGAAAGTCTCCTTTTTACATTGTGCTTTTCTGAATGTTTGATTTTTTTATAACAGCCTTGCATTATTTTTATAATTTATAAAAGGTTTTGCTAAATTTAGATATTTTGGTAAAAAATAACCACAATGGAGTGGTATCATTAATTTAAAATAAAACTTTAAAAAGGAAGAAAAACTTCACTTTTCAGGCCTAATTGCTCCGCCTCAGAGACAGCAGGAAAGCTGATCTGTGCTGAGTCCTATGTCACAAGACAGTGGTAAAGGATGGATGTGATGCAAAGACGACAGAGTAAGTCTGAAAATGCACCACAGATGGGCCAAGCCAGCCAGCTGATGCTGTTGTCCAAACAAGCAGTGGGACACACTTCTCATTTTTCACCATTTGTTTTGCCATAATATATCTTCAATGTAAACCTAGAGAGGAGGAAAAAAAAAGACCCTCTCAGTCAACCACTCCTCCCTTGAGAGGGTCTCAGACGTACAGTCTCTCTTTGCCTTTGTAAATATTTAGCCCTCTGGTTCCTGGAAGAAGATGAGTCTTGACTTTTGTAAACCTTCATGTGCTGCCTAACAACCCTGTAGGGGGTGTGTGCCGAGCCAAAACGTCACACCATATACAAACTGAAAAGAGTGGCTGGCTGGTTGCTTTAGTCTCAGATCTTCTAACTGGAATGAAGGATATTAGGTCCACACAGTTACTGGGTTTGCAAGACTAAAAGGACTCAGGAGTTTCTGTCCACTTATTTATCTGCAGAGCTTCCGGGTTGAGAGGAGTTGTGTGTGCACTACACAAGACTCCATGTAAGTCCCAAGCTGCAGGTTTTAAGCAAAAAGTACAGTTTGAACCTAGGTTAGACTACTTTCAGAAAATAATATATTCTTTCTAGGTTTTCATGTTAGGTTAATAAACTCTGCCTATAGAGGAGCTTGAGTGGCTCAGTCGGTTGAGCGTCCGACTTTGGCTCAGGTCACACGTGTGGGTTCGAGCCCTGCATCACATTCTGTGCTGACAGCTCAGAGCCTGGAGCCTGCTTTGGATTCTGTGTCTCACTCTCTCTCTGCCCCTCCCCAACTTTCTCTCTCTCTCAAAAATAAAGAAACATAATTTAAAAAATTAATAAATAACTCTACCTATAACACATTATGCCGGTTTTTAAAGATAATGTTAGTAACAGTTTCATAATCGCTGTTTTACTCATTTGCTTTTTTCCCCAACAATATGACAATCAGCTGTGTTTTATTTCTTAGTATTATCTATGGAATATCATCTTAACAAATGAAGATACTATTTTGTGGGCAACAATTTAAAATTACATATTTTTTAAATGTTTTAAAAGTTTATTTATTTTGAGAGAGAGAAAGGGAGAGAGAGCCAGAGAGGGGCAGAGAGAGAGGGAGAGAGAGAGAATCCCAAGCAGGTGCCAGGCTGTCAGCACGGAGCCTGATGCTGGGCTCAAACTCATAAACCACGAGACCATGACCTGAGCCAAAATCAACAGCTGGATTTAACCAACTGAGCCACCCAGGCGCCCTAAAATTATATTTGTTTTAACCCTGTATCGACACCTATCACTTCTCTCAAGACCCTTCTGAACACTGAGACTAATTACTTGGTCTCTTATTATGTAGGATTTGATGTTACTACCCCAGGAAGGTGGTTTTGTTATCTAGCTGACTCATGTCTGAGTCATTATCATTAAGGAAACTTTGCTTTGAATAGGACAGTTTTTGCTCCAAATCAGTTCAGTTTGGTAAGAATTTCATGAGCACCTACTATGTGCTTCCTTCTGTGACAGGACCTAGAGATAAACCAGGAATATTGAGTCTAGTAAGGAGAAGGACTCTCTCTTTCTCTCTCTTTTTTTTTTTTTTTATCAATACAATGACAAAGATATACAAGTGATACTATTCGAGGGCATAAGTGAAAAAAATCTTTTTTCCCATCTTTTAATTAATTTACTCGTATAATTTAAAATAGATGTTGATGGTTTTCAAACTACCATTAAATTTCAATTTCTCTCAATATTTTTCAGAGTGATGTAACATTTTAAAATGCCAACCTTTATGATATTCTGAATGTTACATACTCTGCTACTGTTTATATTTTTTTATGTTTATTTAGCTTTAGGGGGGAGGGAGAGAGGGCGCTCATGAGCAGGGTAGGGGTAGAGAGAGAGGGAGAGACAGAATCCCAAGCAGGCTCTGTACTGTCAGCATGGAGCCCCACGCAAAGCTGCATCTCAGAAACCATGAGCCTGAGCCAAAATCAAGTTAACTGACTGAGCCACCCAGGTGCCCCACTGTTCAGGTATATCACCAAAGTTTTACGTTTTGAGTTTGTTTTGTTTTACAGAAAAAATAAACTTGTATTTATTCTGTCCAAAGAGGGGGATAGAAATCACCTTAATATAACACTGCCTTTCCTTTTGTTGCAGTCAACAGTCCCATCAACAGGCCAGAAAAGCCATCCCATTCCTGCAGTAAGCACTTGTGAATGGGGAAAGGGAACCCATCTTGTGGTTGCAGCATCAAATGGCTGCTCTGATGTGGCAGGGCTGGCTGGCATTGCTGTAAGCCTCAACACCACAGGCCGAAGCCTCTTTTTGCTTTTGCTTTGCTTGGTTCTAGCTGAGTCTTAGCCAGCACTCCTATTCCCTTGGGATCCTGATGTGGTTTTCCCCGAGTGCTGCGATCCAGATGACGGAGCTGTTGATGTAGGAGGAGGTGTGTTCTCAGACTCCAGGTAGGACTTCATGCAAGACCCCTCAGCAGAGCTGTGACCCTGGATGAAGGCTGCAGAAGTGATGTGGCCACAGGAGTCTCCTGCCTCGGTTACCATGTCCTGCCTCATAAAAGCCAGATGCACTAACTGTGTCAGTTTCATAAGCTGAATATACAAAACAATGTGCAATGAGGGATGCAGTTTTGTGTAACTGTTTTTAGAAAAATACATGCAGGAGCGCCTGGGTGGTTCAGTTGGTTGAGCATCCAACTCTTGATTTTGGCTGAGGTCTTAATCTCAGGGTCTCTGGGGTCGTGGGATCGATCCCTGCAATGGGCTCCATGCTGAGTATGGAGCCTGTTTGGGATTCTTTCTCTTTCTCTCTGCTTCTCTCCCAATTGCTCGTGCACATGCACACACACACTCTCTCTCTCAAAACAAACATTAAAAAAAAAAAAGGAAACGCGGAGGTGCCTGGGTGGCTCAGTTGATTAAGCATCCCATCACTCAGGTCATGAGCTTGCAGTCTGGGAGTTCACACCCCCTCACTCCCACCCCAGCTGTGCTGACAGCTCAGAGTCTGGAGCCTGCTTGCGTTTCTGGGTCTCCTCTCTCTGCCCGTCCCCCACTTGTGCTTTGTCTCTCTCTCTCTCTCAAAAATAAACATTAAAATAAATTTTAATGCACATGAATACCATTATTTCCAGGTTGTGATATACAATAGGTTCCAAATATGCATTTTTAGGTAAAGAAAGGATACTCTAAAAAGTAGTCCTGTTGTAGAAAAGCACTTTTTTCTACCATATTACAATAATATGGTTATTCCATAGAGTTGCCAGGCTTTCTAATTAATGGTCTCTGTTCTGTACAAAAGCAGGAATACATAGCTATTCTTCCAAAGACATATCCTAATGCTGTTATACAGCAGAAATAATCACACTTTTAAAATCATAAAACAGGCTTTTGGGGTCACACCTGAGTTAGGTCCAGGCTCTACCCCTTACAGCCTGGCTTGAGACATAGGCTCCTAACCCTGGCTGAACCCTNGCGCTCAAAAGTAGGACCCAAGGTAGGAGGTGATAGCCTTACATTGTCCTCAATGACTTCCTCGGTTGACTTAGGGTGTCAGGCTATTTTCCTTCTTCATCTGTATAAAAGATGCCAATGCCCACTTCACAGAGTTGTACTGCCACACAACACAAGCTCAACGAGTGCTACTCGGGACTGCCAGTGAATTTGCACTAGCACCACCCAGTCAAGCAAGCCGGTGCCAGAAAGTTCAACACCAGTAGATCCTACTAGAAAAGTGTTTGGCCTCCATCTCCCCACCACAGTCGTTCTCCAGGAGAAGGGGAAACTTGGTGACAGTTGGCAAAATTGGGTACATTTACGGTTCCCTAGCATCTAGCAGGTGGAAACCATGTTTGCTGCTGACCATTCTAGACTGCGCCGGGCAGTGCCTCACAGAACCCTGCCCGACGGCAACAGCACCGAGGATGAGGGGCCCTGGGTCTCTGACGGGAAGCTGCTCCAACGGGCCGTCGCTTTCCAAGGTGTGGCAGGGACCCAGCCCTCACTCTACCTCCTTAACAGGCAAAAAGAACTACACCTTACCTCGTGAGGCAGCCTCTGAGGCGCACAGCTGGCCAGAGCTCCTCACGCGCAGGCGCAAGCGGAAGAACGTGCCCCACCCAGAGCAGCACACGGCCGGCGCGCGGGGCCTGCCGGGAGCAGCACGCGGCCGCCGCGCAGGGCCCGCTGGGAGCTCGTTGAGCACCTGCCCAGTCAAGTCTGTTTTCTAAGAGACAGAGGCAAAGAAACCCCGAGAAGGTAACCGAGCAGGCTTTGAGGGATGAGCAAGAGCTCACACAAAGGCTGGGAAGACAAAGGGTGCGGAGTGGCTGTGGCCTCCGGTGTGAGATGGGGCGTGGAAGGGCCTCGTGGGCTGTCGAGGAGCTCGCACTTGCCTCGGTGCTCGTAGGCACTGTTCTGGGGCCAGCTGTGTTCAGGTCTCAGTTGTTGGATTCCTCGGGAAGGATTTACGTGACATGCCTGCTCAAATACAGCCAGAAGGAAGGTGGCAAGCACAAAGCAGCTTATTGAAGACAGTACACTCTCAAGGTGGGAGGGGGCAGGCCCAGAGGTGGCATCCGCACCGGGGTCATATGTTTGCACAGGTTATGCGTCATAGCTAGGTTGTTTCCAATCATCTCAGGGGCGCTGCCCAACCGGTTGGGAGGGGGAGATTTGGGCCCTACAAGGCCCTTGCCCAAAGTATCATGGCCAAGTTCCCCTACGGGTT
>NW_027551579.1:1055676-1067916 GCF_008692635.1 Crocuta crocuta | reverse complement strand
AACTCTAAGTAAATATAATAAAGCTATAGGTTCCTCTGGGACAAAGGTTGAAGAGGACGGTGCATGTTCTGCACCTGTGGCTCCTGGTCTTTTAGCCCCGTGGTCTTGGAAGCCACAAAGTCAGGATGTTGTGCCCCCAGGCTTCTAATGTGTAGCTTATTTATCACTGTGCTAGCTTCTACCTCATGTTAAACTGCCTACTCTATTAGTAAGATTGTCTAAAATTATATACATTATCATTCCATGTTATATGTATAATCACAATGTGTAATTATCCATATAAATATGAAATGAATTTTATATAAATATATAAAGTGAATTTTTCATGGTTAACCATATTCAATTTAAAAAACTCTTTTTTTATTCTAAGACAACACCCTTCCTGTATTTTGGTGTTAAAATGTCCCATCATTAAACAATTGTAACGATAAAAAATTGGCAATTCAACATTGGGCCCCTCAATTTTGGCTTAAAATTTCATAGGCTTAGGGATTCTACCATTCTGGGAGTCACTAAAAGAGATAGGAGGGGACAATTGAGGAAACATGGGACCTGGATTGTCTTTTCTGAAAGCTCATGCTGGCAGTGGTATGGAGAATGGGTGGTAGCAGGCCCACTGGGGATAACTTAGGATCAAGACCAGAATTAATGAGGGCTCCAAGTCCCCGAAGTCCATTTCTGTTTGTATTTCAGCATAAGATCACACCCTCTTAAGCCTGAACTCTGGCAACCCAAGTCACAGCTGGCCTGGATATGCCTAAGGACGCCCTAAAACAGAGCCACCTGCTTTCCCTTCCTCATGATACATTGGTTGGGGGATGGAGGGGAGGGTCTTTCCTTTCCCAGGAAGTGGTTTATTTTCCTTCCTTCAGTAAAGATCCTATAAACAACCACCCAAAACATCTAGTCCTTTCTGATGAGGTCCTTTGAAAGCCAGAACCTTCCAGCTCTACCAGAAAATCCTTTAGTTTTTTTTCCCTTCATTTCAAATCTGAGAGGTTACCTGAATGTTCTAGTGGAGTTTTCAGTTCTCCCTTAGAACCAAGGCCCTGCTCAAAAGCCTGTATTCCCACCTTGGGTCAGGAGCCGTGAAAGGCCTGGGTCTGGCCATGGCAGAGAATCAGGTGGAATGACTCTGGACAGCGGCTGATATCAGATCCTTTCTGGTTTAATTGGGAAGAGAAAAATGGGATCAGGCTCAGGATGTAAGACAGAGTTCAGGGACCAGGAGGCACTCCTGAACATCCTTTTGCAACATCTCCTCTGCTAACATCCCAAACACAACACAAGCCCATGCACACACACAGCACATGACTACACACCCTGACCTCACTTATCACTCTCGTCTCTCATTCTTTCTCTAGCTCCTCTGGCCACTTCACGTACCAGGCATATTTTAACCTCAGGACCTTTGTACCAACTGTTCCCTTTGCCTGGTATACTCTTCCTCTGTACAGCTTCATGGATCATTCCTTGACTTTGAGTCTTTGCTCAATTGACACTTTTTTACTGAAGCTTTTCCTCACCACTTTATTTAAAATTCATACTTCCCTCCTCCCACATTCCCAGTGTTTCTACTTTTCTCTATTTTCCCCGTAGCACTAAGCATTTCTTACATATTGTTTATTATATTTATTTTATGTCTCTCTCAACCATAATGTAAGTTCCACAACAGAAGGCATCTATTCCATTCAGTGTGTGTCACCATTGTCTAAAACCAGGGGTCAGCAAACAATATCCCAGGGTCAAATCCAGCCCAACCCTAGTATTTCTATAGCCAGCAAGCTAAGAATGATTTTTACCATTTAAAATCTGAAAAAACAAACAAAAACACACATACACACAAGAACAAAACCACTACTGACTTTTTGGTGAGAGAAACTGCTTGAAGGGTTGAAGACATTACTGGGGCACCTGGATGGCTCAGTAGAGGATGCAGCTCTTTACCTTGGGGTTATAGATCAGAACCCCCCCTCCCCCACCATGTTGGGTAGAGAGATTACTTAAAAATACTCTCTGGCCCTTTACTGATAGATTTTAACTACCCCTGCCTGAAACAATGTCCAGCACATAGTAGATGCTGAAAGAACCAACGAATGAATAACTGAATGACTTACATTTTACTTTCAATTTAAAGAACTCAAATAGGTACTATGTAGCTGTGTTCAGGAGGAATTTGATTTTCAGATTAAAAAATTTTATAGCAATTTGATAGAGTCATTTTATGTCTGTTCAACCTAATCATTAAAAGTGTGAGATTTAGCACTTAAAAATTTTTTTTATTTTAGTTGTTTTTTAATAAAAGAATCAGTCCACTACAGATTGGGCATTTAAAAACTAATCTTTGGGGTGCCTGGGTGTCTTGGTTGAGCATCTGGCTTTAGCTTGGGTCATGATCTTGTGGTTTGTGTGTTTGAGCCCCGTGTCAGGTGCTCACAGTTGACAGCTTAGAATCTGGAGCCTGCTTCTGATTCTGTATGTGTGTCTCTCTGTCCCTCCTCTGCTGGCGTTCTGTGTCTCCCTCCCAAAATAAAGAAATAAACATTTTTAAAAATTAAAATAAAACAAAAACTAATCCTTCACCATGGGCAGATTGAGAAGCATTCCTCCAGGCACGCACCTGCACTAGTACCTTAGTGACCATGTAGGTTAGGTGTTGCTTCCTTTCTACCATACCCTCATTCCAGACTGGATCCTATTCAAGGGCTCCTATCAGACCAAAGTCCACATCCAACCTTCAAGCATTGGAAAAGATGAGAATTAGGATGTACGCTGCAGAGGAAGCTTGCACCATCAGCTATGAGGGGTTGGGGTATATTCCGTAAGGGAGACTCTCTGTGATTGATCCCCTATGTTGGGCTTGGCCCTTCACTCTGATTGTTCACTCACATCAAAGAAGTCCAGAGGTCACCAGTGCAGGCACTGGGGCAGTCCATGCAGCACTCTTTCTGGGTGTGCCTCATGGTTTAAGTCAACTGCTGAGCTCCAGCTAACACATCTGCATTCCAGACAGCAGATGAAGGAAGGAAGAAAGTAACTTCTCAGCAGGCTTTCAGTAGGTAAATATGGAGAATACTTTTAAGAACCCGTTGGTTTTCATGTTCATTGGCATTCATGATTTCTAGGTCAGCCATTTTCCCACTGGGCCACTCAGCCATTAATTAAATGAAGAGGGGCTGAAATGCCCTTCCTTGATCTGCTCCCATTGTATTGGTTCAAATTTTCTTTATTCTTTCACCTTTTTTGTGTGTGTATAGGAATAAATAGTTTGTAATCAGAATTAAACAGGCTGTATGCATAAAATCCCATTGTAATGGGAATTGTCCTAAATGGAACCAGGTGAGCAAAGGTAATCACATGGACAGTTGTCAGATCTTAAGTTTTGATTGATGATGGTCCATCTGGGCTCCTTACCAGATTCTCTGAAGTTGTAAGCTGCACGTGTCTTCCCACGCCCTTCCCAGTTCCAGGCACACCCCCAGGTTTATCAGGATCTGTGGAAGGTGATTCTGACTCTTGCCCTCCTCCCTGCCTCCCACCTCTCAGTCCATCCTGCCAGGAATCACTGTTCTAGAAGACAGCTGGATGTGCTTTCTTGTCCCTGGTGGAGTTCCTGAAAGCTGAGAGGCTGCCCAACCAATCATTCGTGTTGGAACAGATCTGCATTTTGGAAACAAGCATTATGGCAGAACTGAGCGTGCCTAAATTCAGTAAGAAGACAGTAGAATTTTGCTCTTTGTGCTATTACCTTTCCAATGATAAGGTCTCATTGTGTCTCACACTGGAATCATTTTCCTTCTTGGTTCTCTGGTACAAGATTTGTACCATTTTCAAGGGCAGCCATTGAATTCAGCCTTGGAAGTATTCCAGCAATCTGGTTGATTACTTCCAGTTTTGATATTGCCTGTTGAACTACTTTCAGGCGCTTACTGTCAAAAGCCCTTACTTTGGCCAGTAGGACCAAAGGGTCTACCCCTGCTCACCCAGCTCTCCCCATCTGACCTGACTGGTCTCTGAACAGAGGGAGCCCATTCTTGCTGAGGAACTTTACATCTGCGGTCCCCATGCCCCAGATGTAGCCCCATCCAGACATCCACTTATAATGCTCCTTCATCCTGTCCACATATGGTTCCCTCACTTCTTCAGGGCTCTCTTCCAAGGGCAACAGGCACTTCAAGAGGACTTCCCTGATCTTCCTAAATAAAATTATTCTCACAGCCACTCACATCACTCTACTCTTAAGGTTTTTCCTAATTTGTTTTCATTCATTAGCACTTTTACCCATCAACACTTCTTCACAGAGTATTTAATTGCCTATTCTTTCCTTTCTTGTCCATCTCCCCCCACTGGAATATTTTGTTCTCAGGTGTTTACCAATGCTTAGAACAGTGTCAGGTACATAGTAAGTGCTCAATAAATAGTAATTGATGAATGCATGATCAGTACAGGTTTATTGAAGGTATATATATAAATGCTAGGTAAAATTATTCGGGGTCAATTAACCCATCAAAAAAGTCTAGCACCAAATGTGTGCCTTGTCTTCAATACTTGATGGCTGACGCTGGGGGAATGTGAAACTGGCCAATTGTGTCTTGAGCACCCTGGTTTTCCCAGTCTCTGTTATTTCCCCATCCTCAACTGTATCCCTACATCTAGTCTCCTGAAATTCTGCTTTATGAAAACATGCTTTTACATAACTCACAAACTTATATGGCCTCGGATTTTAATTGGAAGGAAAACCTTAAGTTCGACAAACAAAATTAAATTAATTAAGTTAATTAAAATTAAATCCAGTGGGTAAATCAGAACTTCAAGAAGTCTTTTGTATCCTCTAAAATAATCCCCTGAAGCTAGTTATCTAATCTATTTTATAGAAAGATGATATACCAGAGAACACTTTATAATGCATCCTTGCACCCAAAAGTATGGATTCTAATTGCAGCATCGAAGCACTGAGGAGATGACATGTAGTCTATACCACTGGCCTGGATTGTCTAAAGAAATTCTAATTAAACATAGTCACTTACTTTACCCTGCTAAGCACACTTGATCTCCTAAGGATCTTATAAGGAAATGTGTTACAATTTTTTTATTTTGAAAGATCTGATGCCTACCCACTTTGCTAAGTTGTTTTTGACTCTCAGCATTAAACATAGAGCCAGAAGCCAAATGGTGATTACTGCTCAATCCCATTCCAACAAGGAGAATTTTACAAATATAATTTTATAAGTACTTGTCATCTAATTAGCTAAGACAAAGTAATGAGCCATCATGGTCTCACAACCTTCTTGCTATATGACTGAGTGCAGTCATATAGTGAAGTACATTACAATCAATCGTCGTCACAATTTATGCTGAATTTATTTATTTATGCAAATTTGAACTCTTGCCAAATTTACGCAAATTTTCAAGTTTGGTTACATTAAATTTACCACATGGGAATAGACTTTTTAAAAAAAAATTTAATGTTTTTATTTATTTCTGAGAGAAACAGCATGAGCAGGGGAGGGTCAGAGAGAGAGGGAGACACAGAATCTGAAGCAGGCTCCAGGCTCTGAGCTAGCTGTCGGCACAAAGCCCGATGTGGGGCTCGAACCCACGGAACTGTGAGATCATGACCTGAGCTGAAGTCAGCCGCTTAACCGACTGAGCCACCCAAGCACCCCAGGAATAGACTGTTTTTTAAGTTTATTTATTTATTTTGAGAGAGAGAGAGAGAGAACAGGAGACAGGGAGAGGCAGAGAGGGAGAGAGAAAATCCCAAGCAGGCTCTGTGCTTTCAGCATGGAGTCCCATAAGGGCTCAATCTCAGAAACTGTGAGATCGTGGCCTGAGCCGAAGTCAAGTCAGACGCTTAACTGAGTCACTCAGGCACTGTAGGAATAGGACTTTATGAAGATTTATTAACAAAATTAAGAAAAAATAATACCTTTATTTGCACTTGACTCAGATTGACTGTTGTTTGACAATCTTAGGGAAAAGATAGTATGACCTATTACAAGTCACTATTATTTTCCAGTTATTTATTTATTGAGTATATTTGTTGGCACACAATGTTATATTTGTTTCAGGTGTACAACTTAGTGATTTGACAAGTTTATACATTATGCTGTGTTCACATGAGTATAGCTACTATATGTCACATTACATCACTTTTATAATAGCATTGACTATATTCCTTGTGTTGTGCCTTTTTATTCCCATGACTTATTCATTCCATAACTAGAAGCCAGTATGTCCCTCTTCCCTTCACCCATTTTGCCCAACTCCCACCCCTCTTCCCTCTGGTAACCATCGGTTTGTTCCCCGATGATTAGTGATGTTGAGCATCTTTTCAGGTGTCTGTTGGCCACATGTATGTCTTTGGAAAAATGTCTATTCAGGTTCTCTGCTCATTTTTTAATCAGATTGTTTGTCTTTTTGGTGTTAAGTTGTATAAGTTCTTTGTATATTGTGGATATTAACCCCATACTGGATATGTTATTTGCAAATATCTTTTCCATTCAGTGGGTTGTCTTTTTGTTTTGGTGATGGTTTCTTTTGCTGTACAAAAGCTTTTTATTTTGGTGTGGTCCTGATAGCTTAATTTTGCTTTTGTTTCCCTTGCCTTAGGAGACAGATCTAAAAAAATGTTGCCATGGCTGATGTCAGAAATTACTGCCTGTGTTCTCTTTCAGGATTTTTATAGTTTCAGTTCTCACATTTAGGTCTGTAATTCATTTTGAGTTTTTTTGTGTGTATGGTATTTAGGAAGTGGTCCTGTTTCATTCTTTTACATATAGTTGTCCAGTCTTCCCAGCCCTATTTATTGAAGAGATTACCTTTGCCCCATTGTATATTCTTGCCTTCTTTGTCATAGGTTTTTTTTTTTCTTTTTAATGTTTATTTTTGAGAGACAGAGAGACAGAGAGCAAACGGGTAAGGGGCAGAGCGAAGAAGACACAGAATCCGAAGCAGGCTCCAGGCTTCAAGCTGCCAGCACAGAGTCCAATGCAGGACTTGAACTCACAAATGGGGAGATCATGACTTGAGCCAGTCGGCTGCTTAACCAACTGAGCCACCCCGTGCCCCTCCTTTGTCATGGTTTAATTGACCGTATAATCATGGGTTTATTTCTGGGCTTTCTATACTGTCCCATTGATCGATGTGTTTGTTTTTGTACGAGCACCACACTGATTTGCTTACTACAGCTTTGTAGTGTATCTTGAAACCTGGTGCTGTGATACCTCCAGCTTTGTTCTTCTTTCCTAGGATTTCTCTGGCTACTCAGAGCCTTCTGTGGTTTCATACAAGTTTAGGATTTTTTGTTCTAGTTCTGTGAAAAATGCTGTTGGTATTTTGATAGGAATTGACATTGAATCTATAGATTGCTTTAGGTCATATGTACATTTTAACATTATTAATTCTTCCAGTCCATGAGCATGGGATATTTTTCCATGTCTGTCATCTTCAGCTTCTTTCATCAGCGTTTCATAGTTTTCAGAGTATAAGTCTTTCACCTCCGGGTACACTTATTCCTCGGTATTTTATTCTTTTTTGGTGCAGTTGTAAATGGTATTGGTTTTAAATTCCCTTTCTGGTACTCCATTATTCATGTATAAAAATGCAACAGATTTCTGTATATTTATGTTGTGTTCTGTGACTTTGCTGAATTTTTCAGTTCTAATAGTTTTTCTGGTAGAATTTTTGGGATTTTCTATATAAAGTATCATGTCATCTGCAAGTAGTGACAGTTTAACTTCTTCTTTACCAGCATGGATGTCTCTTATTTGTTTTTCTTGTGTGCCCCTGTGGCTAAATCAGTATTATTTTCAATGAAATATTCGTTTGGGCCATCTAAAATGAATATGGGTCACAATATTCTTTCTAGAAGCAGAGAGTAGAATGGCAGTTGCCAGGGGCTGGAGAGTGGAGAAAATGGGGAAATATTGGTCAAAGGGTACAAACTTTCAGATGTGAGATAAATTCTGGGGATATAATATACAACATGGTGACTACAGTTAACACTATATGGTATACCTGCTAATTTGCTAAGATAGTAGATTTTAAGTGTTCTCACACACAAATATGGTAACTTTGTGAAATGATAGATGTGTTATTTACCTTTATTGTAATCATTTCACATATGTACATGTATATCCAGTCATTACATTGTACACCTTAAATGTATACAATTTTTATTTGTCACTTATACCTCAATAAAGATTGGAAAAAAGTGATTAACATGTGAAAATCCATTGTTAGAATAAGATAATTAAAAATAGGATCTCAGAAGCCATAAACTTTTTGGATTGATTTCCTAATAGTTTCCTATAATATTGTCTTGGGGTGAACATTGTTTTGGAACATAACATAGTTACAAAAATATGCTCACAGTTATCATCCTTTGTTAGTAGATGGTTATTTAACTTATGCTATCTTTATCCGAGATAAGAGTGGAGGTTAAGTTGTTTAAAATAGTGATCATCTTATTCACAAATTAGGTAATTACCCTGGAATTGAAACACTAACACATTTATTTCTACATAGCATCTAGTAAATAAAGGAATCTTCTATGTGGTCAGTGGCCAAACCTCACAGGAGAGTGAGATTAGAACAGACATCTTTTTCAGTGAAATAGCCAGTTGAGCTATTTCTCCACTCAATTGCCTGGACTTTTGTTCTAAATAAACCAAATAGAAAGTTTAACTTGGTTTCTTATAGATATAGCCTGCTTCCTGAATTTTGTCTTCCTGTCTCACCCGGATGACAGCAGTGAAAAAGTACATCTCTAAAGTGGCAGGTTTAAAAAACGATAAAAAAAAAATCTGGTATAATATGTCATTGTGGGTTCATATGCTACTGCAGATATCAAATAGTTCTTAAAAGTACTATTGAGTTTTCAAACTGTTAACTTTTACTAATGTACACACAGCATTAGTGAGGCTCTGGGGACTCTGGAAAATAACTGAACACATGAGCCTTTCCCCAAAGAGCTTATATCGGGGAAAAAACACTCAAAACAACTAGAGAAAAATATTTAATTATTATATACACTTACGAAATGACCAGGGTACAACATAAAATTAATTCTATGATGAAGATTATGCATTGAAATGTATTTAAAACTAGAAACCCTAGTGTGTGGCTGGCATCCAGCCCACATTGTCCTATAGCAGAGGCACAACGTAGATGTCACATTCCCCAGCCCCAAGCAGAGTTCACTGAGTGCAGGGCTATAAATAGAAAGCGACAGACAGTTTACAGTACACACGAGACTTACTTGAGCAAGACCATACTGATGAAATAAGTGAACAGAAGCATATATAAATAGAGCATGAACATTATGTATAAACAACAGAGCAGATATACCTGGTGGTTGGAAACTGAGGGAGAAACCTCTCCTTTTATAGAAAGGCAAGAGGGTGTGGAAGAAAGAATATTAGCTTTGGTTTCAGATACACTGAAATGTGAAAGCATTCAAGTCCCGGCTCTTCCACTCTGGAACTGGGCGCATTATCTGACTTCAGCAAATCTCATTTCCCCACATCTACTCGAAGCTACTAACTTAGGCAACTGTTACTAGTATTACTTCTGTTAAAACTAGTTAACATCCCACCATGTTGCTGGGATGCACACAAGGGATCGTGTCTTAATGGTCTTGGTACTTGGAACCAGTAAACTGGAGAACTGCTCTTGCTCCTCTATTAGCGGAGGAAAATTCCGTGAACCAATAGGAAGTTCAGAAGCTGTCTGAGTACCAAAAACGGAGAGAATTCGTGAGAGGGGTGAGAGCATTCCAGGCACAGGCAACAGCTTCAGCGGAGCTCTGAAGGGAGGCAGAAAGTGGGGTGGGGGTTGAAGGAGGAGAGAGTCTGAGGCACAGGCAGGAAAAAGCGAGCTGGGTGTTTGGGGGCCCATGCTGTGTGCAGGTAAGCAGAGAGAGGAGAGGAGCCTCCAGACAGAGTTCCTGGCAATTTGAATTGGCAGTGCTGGGGCCTGGAAGCCAGAGGGGCAGCAGCTGAAGCTAGGAATGGCAGGGGGTAGTCAGGAAGTGCTTCTGGGGCAGGGAACCAAGGCAGAGTGCACGGCAGTTCCTGGAGGGAGTTGAAGGAAAGCCACTGGATTGCCACAGATTGCAAGCAGCATTAGTCACTTTAACAACAAGACCAAAAAAACCCCCAAAACTAAACAAACAACAACAAAAATAAAACATAACTACAGTAATACAGAAGCCATGTATTGCTTCAGGTTAATATAGTGGTTAAGGTTGTCCTGGAGCTGGTCCTCGACCAGCTTGGGTCACCCGAGGGCTTCCAGCCATGTGACCTTAGCAGAATGATATAAGCCTCTCTGAATCTGTGTGCCCCTCTTTCGTAAAATGGGGATGTTCTCTGTCTCTGAAAGTTACTGTGGTTGCAAAGCCAATTAATACCTGTAGAAACTTAATATTTTCTCTGATGTCTAATGAAGTTAAAGGAAAAAGATGTCGAGAGTAGATCAAAGATTTTATGTTCAGAGGGAGGATTTCATTTGCTTTTTATGTTTTCTACCGGTTCAGGACTCATGCTGCTTATATTACATTGAATTTGCTGTTTATTGGGAGAGTTATTTCAAATTGGGTCCTAGGTCCTTAATTTTAGTTGGCAACAGGCAAGAGAAATGCCCTGTTGACCCTCCAGGCTTTAACAGGTCTGCCAGCCGCATATCCAACACCCACTGTGCTGGGTCCTCCTCCCTGACTTCAAAAGGCAGCAGTGTTTGGAAATCCTCCAGGCTTAAAACCTTACACCGAATTTTAAGTTCTCTCTCCAACCCCCATATCAAATTCAAAACCAGGTCTCATTCCTTCGTTCATTGTGATGCCTCTTAGATTCAGTTCTTCTCAGTTCCACCTTTTCCTTTCTCATCCTCCCCTCCCCCTCCCATTTTCCTTTTCAACAGTCCTGGATCTCCTGTCTCTACTTTCAACCCGTGACAAATTAATGATCAACCCATTGGTCAGGACACCACTTATCTCCCTTTGTCAAGAACTCTCAATAGTTATCCTCTGAGTGTTAGGGTGAGTTCAGATTCCTAGGTTTGGTATTAAGCCTTCCTCCCAAATTCTCAACTTTCTTTTCCCAAATTCTCAACTGGCGGATGGCGCCTTGGTTCCACGTTCCAGACCGTCCCTTCCCCAGCCTCCTGATGAAATTCCATGCCTTCCAGAGGACTCAGTTTGTTTCCCACACCCCCCAGGAAGCTCTCCTTGGGCAATTATTCCAGCCCCAATGCCCTTTAGCCCTTGGGGCATCCCACCCAACCCAACACTGAATTATTTTACACCCTTGTGAGTTTGTCTTGGAGGGTAGGACCCCATGTTTGGCCGAATGTCCACATCACCAGGCTAGGATCCCTCACCCGATAACGCTGGAAAACTGGACGGATGTGTTCAGGAACATGCTCCTGGTCCAGTCCCTACTTGATAATTCCCAGCTCCTACCCCTCCTCCAACCAGAGTGTGACCCGGTGAGTCCGACCTCCGGACGCCCCCGAGCAGCACTGGAGTGGACTGTGTTCCCGAATCCTGAGCGTTTCCACGTAGCCCGCCCTCCCACTTAGCCCTGACCCGAGCCGAGGACAGTGGTGCAAAGCCCCGCGCTCTGCTCTTCGGAGGTTGGTTTCGGGTACCTCGGCCATCAGCGCCCAAGACCACGCAGGGGTCGAGGGTGACGCTGCCGGAACCGCCGGGGGTTTTCAGTGTCGCCCCTCGCCCTCCCCCTCGCGGCCATTGGGCAGCCTCGGCGGCGCGCCCTGTGGACGGGGCGGGGCCCTCCCCATCTCCCCTGTTCCCCTCCCCTGTTTCCAGGGGTGGGATCGTCGGGAGGCAGGCAGGGGGCGTGGAGGGGCTGCCGAGGGGCGTCCGGTTACGTCTCCGCCTTCCTCAGCCGTGTCCGCCGAGCCGCTAGGTTTGCGGGACAGCAGTTCGTGAACATGCTGGCCGCGATCCGCCGGAGCGGGGCTGCGTGGACGCGGGCGCTGCTGCTGCAGCTGCTGCTGGCGGGGCCCGGGGGCTGCCTGAGCCGCCAGGAGCTCTTTCCGTTCGGCCCGGGACACGGGGACCTGGAGCTGGAGGCTGGGGATGACCGAGTCTCCCCAGCCCTGGAGCTGAGGCAGGCGCTCCGCTTCTTCGACAAATCCGACATCGACTCGGTCTACGTGAGTGCGACCCGGGGCGGGCGGCGGGGTCCGTCGGGGCGGAGGGCGTGGGAGCCGTGC
>NW_027551579.1:1028902-1055664 GCF_008692635.1 Crocuta crocuta | reverse complement strand
TCGCTGGCCCTGGGACTTCCGTAGGTGCCGGGGCAGGAAAAGACCGCCAAAGCCGGCCTCTGCCCCGGGAATTTAGCCGACAGCCTGCATGCGTGTGCGTGGACTCCGGATATGTCTTGGCAATGGTTCTGCTCTCCAGTCGAGCTCGTTTCAGTCCAGAGTTTGGCGCCGTTAAGCTGGGCGACCCGATGATCCAATTTCCTGTAGCAGAGCATTCTCACCATCGGGGTGGGGGTGGGGGCAAGTGGGGAGCGGGCCCCGGTGGCCGTTAGCTCTCGGGCGCCTTCTCAGAACTGGCCGGGCCCGGGGACGCTGTCAACTTGGTAAAGTCCTTCCGTGCGGCCGCCTTCCCCAGCCGCGCACCATGTGGATTTCATATAAAGCCGTGCGCATTCCAGAAGTGGGGGGAACAGCACAAACAGCGGCTGGAGCCGGTCCTGCCCGTGAAATGGCTGTGCTCGTCGCCTGGCCGGCGCAAACCGCGCCTTGGACGACACCCACGTGGAGCCTGTAGGCTTTGCCTAAAAAGAAGGAGTCTTTCAAGTCTCCACCCACAGAGAGTAATGCCCATTACCAAGGAGGTAAGTGGGCCGCCTGGTGAAGCCTGTCAGCCCCCTTAGAATAAGATTTTTAATTACACAGAATAAAATCCGCAGGATTGCCAAGGAAATCAGTTGTGCTCAAATACGGATACAAATATTAAAAATCGTATGAAGAAATATATGCGGGTGTTTTTAGCCATTTTAAATGTCAGGTGTAACAGTGGATCCAGTGATGGGGGAGGGTCCCATAATTACTGAACTTTCAAGATCATGAGGACTGTGAACAGTATTTGAAGACACCCGCAATGACTAAAATGTGAGATGAGAATATCAGTGACTCCTACCGGTGACAAGGTCATCAAGAGTTCTTACTACCATGCTCTGTTGCCTGCATTCATAATGGAAAGAAATGCCAAATATCACGTTAGGGATTATGGAAAATAAAAATAAAATTTCTTTTTCCCTTCTTAACAGACCCTCTGAATTCTATTCGTGAGTCCCAAGTTCAGAACCCCTATGTTAAATTTGGCATCTCCTTTATTTGTGGCATCAGACTAACCACACTGCATTCTGAAGACCTAGAAAACCTATTGCTGAGAAAACAATTCCTGTCAAACCATACCTTCCAGGTCTGTTTGGGTTTACTCTGCACTTCAGGGAGAAAGAATCCCAGAGCTCTTTTGGTTGTTGTTTCTGCCCCCTGCTGGGTTCCCAGGAAGCTGACTGTGAAATGGAGATTAGCCAGTGGGTGATTTCTTTGGGGAGGGCTCCTCACTTCCACCTAGGGAGGGAGGGAGGTAAAGGACTGAGCAGAGGCTGAGCGGCCAGTAAAGTTCTCAGCCAGCACCTGGGAGCCCTGGAGGTGGGGTGGCTTTCCAGAGCTGTCTCGAGTTTGCCTGAGAGGCCTCGGCCTCTGTGTCCTCACAGCGATCAGTCCTTGGGCTAGGGCTGCCCTGGAAAGAAGCGGGATCCTGAGTCAAGCAGTTTTTCAATGGAGGCAATCCTCAAAGAGGGCCGATGGCGGAGGGTTCCATTCCCAGGGCACCTAGTGTGTGAGTGAAAAGGTGTATGCACAGGGATGTGTGGCTGAGCTACATGGTGCGCACGGTCCTGGGTACTTGGCTAGGACCCAGGTACTTGGTGAGTATTGGGTGAGTATAACTACGTGTGTCAGGGGACTTGCTAGTCTTACGTTATTTAATCCTCAAAACAGCTCGCCCTTCTTATCAGATGAAGAAATAATAATAAACCCTGGCCCCAGAATTCCAAAATCCTACCAGATGTTTCCACCCAAATGCCCATCTGTCACTTCAGATACCACGTGGCAAAGTGAAAATCCTCCCCTCAGATCTTTCACAACTTGCTTTTCCTTGTTCATGGTACCTTGTTTATGGTACACTGACTTGAGGCTGCCTTACCCCTCCCTTTTACTCATTTATTCTACAAATACGTTCCAAGTGCCTACTATGTCCGAGGCACTATTTTAGGCACTTAAAATACAAGTGAACAAAACAAAGAATCCTGTCTTCAGGGAATTTACATCCTAGCAGAGTAGTGGGACCAAGAAAATAGCAAATGTAATAATTAAGTAAATTATATATTATAGTAGGAGGTGATATACTACCTAATGTCAAGGATCTGGGATGGTGTCGGTATATGAGTCTGGAATCTAGAAGAGAAACCTAGGCTTTAGGTGTAAATTGGGAATCATTGGCACATAGATGGTATTTAAAACAGGATAACTAAAGTAACCCCAGCAGGGGAGCATATGCAGATAGAGCAGATGGCCATGGGAGCCGCCATCCCAGCAGGGAAGAGGAGGAGTCAGCAGTGGAGACTGACTGGGTGTGGCCAGTGAGGTGAGAGGAAATGCAAAAGATGAGTCCTAGAAGCCTAGTGAGGAAAGAGTCTCCAGGAGGAGGGAGTGAACCCTCAAGGTTAAATGGGCTCAAAAGGTGAGGACTGAAGAGTCGCCCATTGGCTTGAGTGACATGGTGGTTAGTTCCCCGTTTCACCTTCGCAGGAGGCCCTTGCGTCTGTATCTTTCTTGTCATGTTGCAATGACATTTTCCAACTATTTTATGTTTCTTTTTCTTAAATGTTTATTTATTTGTGGGGGGGTGGGAGCTTGGGAGTGCTCTTGTGCTTAAGAGAGGGAGGAGCAGAGAGAGAGGGAGAGAGAGAATCCAAAGCAGGCCCTGCGTGCTGTCAGCCAGAGCCCGATGAGGAACTTGACTTCACCATTTGTGAGATCAGGGCCTGAGCTAAAATCAAGGGTCAAATGCTCAACAAACAGCCACCCAATTCCTTTAGTGCCCTCCTCCCATCCTGGCTTCAGAGATCCCTGGACTCCTTGGCCTGGATTCAGGGCCTCAGTCTACCATTCTAGCTTCATTTCCAGATTTGCCTTAACACTTTTTTTTTAATTAAAAGAGAAAGAGAGACACTGTGAGTAGGCGAGGGTCAGAGAGAGAGGGAGATACAGAATCTGAAACAGGTTCCAGGCTCTGAGCTAGCTGTCAGCACAGAGCCCAACTTGGGGCTCGAACCCATGGACCGTGAGATCATGACCTGAGCCAAAGTCGGACGCTTAACCGACTGAGCCACCCAGGCACCCCTGCCTTAACACTTCTAAGACAGTAGAATATGTCTTAATTTGGTCCTTTACTCATTCTTTTATTCTTCCACTTTATCCATCTCTTACCTCTCAGATTGTCTCCCATTCTCTAGGCCCTTCCTCCTTCCTAACTGACTAGCAATAGTGGACTGCATTCACCCCTCAGTCCTTAGAACTCTTCTGTCACTCCAGTATTGTCTGACTTGGAACTTAATATTTATAAATGTTCATATACCTTCACTTTATTTGTTCAATGGGAGTATCAGTAAGGAATGTGGAAAGAGTGGGGTCTGGAGCCCAATACATGTGGGCTTGAATCTCTCTTCTACTACTTATTTACTGTAGATCCTGGGTGAGTTATCCAACCTCTGAAAGCCTTGGTTGGTTCATCTGCAAAACAAATATCATTGCTTTTCTCACGGAGTTGTGAACATTCACTGAATTAATGTATTTAGACAGCTTATCATGTAGTAGTGTGCTCTAAAACTGTGAGTTTTCTTTTTCATCGGGAGCAGAGATTGTGTCTTTTTTGAAAAAGCCCAAAACCTTTATTCTATACTTTATTCTGTAGTACTTTGGTGCTATACAGTTGATGTAGCTTTTGAGAAAAGATGTCTCATATGTAACAAGCTAACGCTAGCTTTGTCAAAGGCGTCTACAGAAATATGCCCCTGTGCTTTTACATATAACCAACCATAAAATCTGTCAAGGTGAAGACTCCCTGGAATTTCTTAATGTACTAGGAAGTGCAGCAAGGCAGGAGAAAGCATTCCACACAAATAGTGTTTAAGCTTTCTGGCCATGCACAGTGTTCTTAGTGTAATTGAAGTGTAACTTAGCTATATAAACACACAACATAGTTCGGAAGCAAGTGAAATTAACAGAAGCACCTGTTCTTTACATTACTCTTGATCATGAGCCAGGCTGTGATAGCTCATCCTGTTCCCTCGGAAGCAACTGGTTGTATGTGGAGATCAAGGCCAGTTTCGTGGGTCGTTTCTTGCAGCAACATACGGGTATTGCAGCACTGCAGTATTGTTAGAGCAGTGGCGCTCCTCCTGAGCCTACCATTTGCTGCATTGAAACATCCAGCATTGTGCATTGGTGTTAATGTTTGTCCATCAGAGCAGGAATCTTACAAGGTTCATACCCCTCAGTGTAGCATCCATACACTTAACCGCAATGGCCACGGCCTCTGTTCTCTTGCCCTTCGTTCCTGCAGTTTGAATCCTTGCACCCACAGCATCAACCCTAGCACTCCTGCCGTAGAGATTAATTGCTTGGTTCTTTTGGCGGATTTCATTTTCAGTGTATGTTCTTGAAACATTTGTGTTGCACTCCTGAATGGACTTTTTTTTTTTACTCTCAGCTTTTTCAGCCTTTCCTTCTTCTTGTTTTTCTTAAGTTTATTTTGATAGAGAGTGTGTGTGCATGCACACTCAGGGGAGGAGGTGGGGAGGGGCAGAGAGGGGGCAGAGAGAGAGAATTCCAAGGACATCCCACTGATGGTGCAGAGCCCAACGCAGGGTTTGACCTCATGAACCAGGAGATCATGATCTGAGCCGAAACCAAGAGTCAGATGCTTAACCGACTGAGTCACCCAGGCATCCCTCAGCCTCTCCTTCTTTATCATATTTTTGACATTTCTATTAAGCTCTTCCACAGAAAACTTTAAGTTAAATAGGTGTTTCTCCATGTTCAACATAGTCTCATGACTTTCTTTAGAGGTGGTAGCCCAGAGCAGTGGCCCCAGTTTGCTAGGAGGACACTCAGGGTCACATCCTAGTCCTGAGAGGCAGCCTGCACATCTCCCAGACCTCAGGTCCCATTCCTGTTGCTGTCACTCATACAGGGCCACACTGACTGGCACACGGGAAGTTTATGAATCTGTTGGTTGAGCCCAGGGCCAGCACCTGTGGTCTAAAGGTTGTTTGCAGCACAAGGGCCATGACCAAGGGAACAGTGAGAGCTAGAGCGCAGCCCACAGGCACTCACCAAGCCCTAAACCTGAGCCTGGGGCTGGGGCCACTCCGAGGAAAGGGTACCTGCATTTGATTTGCCCCAAGGTGCCCGGTGGTCTAACAAAGGCCCTGGTTGAATAATAGAAAACTTAAAAGATGATTAATTTCCAGTTGGGACTAAAATGAAACTGAGTCATTATGGTGATGCAACTTTTATTTTTTAAGATTTTATTTTTAAGTAATGTCTACACCCAACATGGAGTTTGAACCCACGACCCTGAGATCAAGAGTCACATGCTCTATCGACTGAGCCAGCCGAGTACCCTTGTTGAGCAACTTATAGTTGAGGTCAAATCACTTCATTTCTTACCCTCTTGTTTCTGGTCTTGTTATTTCTAAAATGAAGAGATTTGACAAGAATACCCTTGAGCTCCATTTTATCTTTTTAAAAAATTTTATTTATTTTTTTAAATGCAGTGTACATTAGACAAGCTCATGCATTTTATTTTTTTTAAATGTTTTATTTATTTCTCGGAGAGAGAGAGACAGCGTGAGCAGGGGAGGGTCAGAGAGAGAGGGAGTCACAGACTGAAACAGGCTCCAGGCTCTGAGCTGGCAGTCAGCACAGAGCCCGACGCGGGGCTAAAACCCACGAGCCGTGAGATCATGCCCTAAGCGAAAGTTGGACGCTTAACCGACTAAGCCACCCAGGCGCCCCATATCTTTTTTTTTTTTAATATTCTTTGAGTGTCGAGGGATTGAATTAATGCATTTCTATTTCAAGACAGTGGATATTTTTTCTAATAAAATGCAGTGTAACACGAAGATAGGTCGTCTAATCATTCAGCAAACATTTAAATTCATTGCCTAATATGCCAGGCACAGTGCTAGGCTTCAGTGATCCAGAATGAAACAAAATCAGTTTCTGCTCTCAGTTTGCAGTGGCAGACATTGCACCAGTGATTATACCCATAATTGACCAATTGCCGCAGTGACCAGGGCTCTGAGGGAGAAGTCCGTACACTGTGGTGGCACCTGAACGGGGTGGAGGGGTCAGGTCCCCCCTGGAACTACAGAATGAGGTGAGCCCTGTGAAAACGGCAGGCGGGCAGGACTGCTGCAAACTGAGGCAACGTTACTGTGCGCAGCACCATGAGTGTAGAGAGAAGGATCGTGTAATGTCACAGGAACGGAAGCCACTGTGAGCGAGGGCAGCACTGCCCGACCCAGGAGAGCTAAATCTGACCTTGTCACCCAGGTCAGAACCCTCCAGGGGTTTCCCTCCCTCTCCAGGACGTCCCGACTTCCCGCCACGCCCCTAGAGCTCTTGTGGCCCCGCCCAGCTGCTGTCTCCGCCCCCATCCGCCCCGGGTTCTCCCCCGCTGCCCCTCCCGCTTGCCTTCTCTCCCCACCGCAGCCAGCTTGCCCCATGGCGCTCGGCTTCCCTCTGCCTGGGACACGTGGCCCTGCTGTTCTGTGTCCGCGCCTTCCTGTTGTGCAGCCGATGCTCACACGCAGTCCCCCATTTGTGATTTTTTTTTTTGGTGGGGGCATGCTGTCTTATTTACATCATGGCATGCGTCACACCTAAAACCAGGTTGTTCGTTTATTAGTTTACCTGTTTATTGGCTCTCTTATCCGCTGGAGCCTGGGCCCTGGAAAGGCAGGGTCTGGTTTGTCGTATTCACCCCCATTTCCCCCATTCACTAGTGGCCTGCGGCACATAGTGGGTGCTCTGTTATGACTTATTGAATGAATGAATGAATGAATGAATGAATGAAGCCTAGGCGTTAGTCATAAGCGGGATGCCATTAGAGCTTTCTAAGTAGATGAGTTACGTGATTTTTCTAAAAGATTCCCACTTTCTTCAAGGAATAGATGGCGTGGGAGAAGAAGGGGGAGAGAAACCTATGGATTAAGAGATTTAAGAGACGTGTTAACCAAATGCCAGGGGACGACCTTGTCAAATACTGATTGAAACAAAGTGGCCATAAAAGGACATCTTTGAGACAAAGTGCTTTCCTAGAAGAGATACATGTGGAAATATGGACAGGTGAAATAATTTGATGTCTGAGCGTCCGACTTCGACTCGGGTCATGATCTCACGGTCCGGTCCGTGGGTTCGGGCCCCATGTCGGGCTCTGTANGGACAGGTGAAATAATTTGATGTCTGAGCGTCCGACTTCGACTCGGGTCATGATCTCACGGTCCGTGGGTTCGGGCCGCATGTCGGGCTCTGTGCTGAAAGCTCGGAGCCTGGAGCCTTCTTCAGATTCTGTGTCTCCCTCTCTCTGCTCCTCCCCTGCTCACTCTCTGTCTCTGTCTCTCAAAATAAAATAAAGACATAAAAAATAATTTTAAAAAAGTCTCAAAAAAAAAAGCCCATGTGTGGGAGGAATTTTTTTAAAAATCTCAAAAAAAAACAAAACAAGCCAATGTGTGTGTAAAATGGAAACTGAAGCACGCTGGTAACTGTGGGAGCCGCTTCATGAGTATTTGGATGTTCGTTTTGCTGTTCTGTGTGTGTGGAAATTTTCCCTTTAAGTAGTCTGGTTTTATTTATTTATTTATTTATTTAAGGTTTTTTTAATGTTTATTTCTTTTTGAGACAGAGCATGAGCATGAGCAGAGGAGGGACAGAGAGAGAGGGAGACACAGAATCTGAAGCAGGCTCCAGGCTCTGAGCTGTTAGCACAGAGCCCTACGCGGGGCTCGAACCCACGAACCGAGATTGTGTCCTGAGCCAAAGTCGGACGCTTAACCGACTGTGCCACTCAGGTGCCCCTAAGTAGTCTGGTTTCAGAAAGTTTTAAAAAATTACGCTGCCTCCCAGCCAGAGGATTTTGAGGGGCAAGGTAGAGGAGAAAGAGTGAATTCCAGGTCAGAGAGTCCTGTTGCCAGGGGTCAGAGAGGTGGCAAGTGGATTGGGGGGGGTGGGGGGCGGTTCCAGCTCTATTCGGAAGATGGGAACAAGGAGGCTTGCTCATGTTTTATCTCACTTGAGAATTGCAGCTTTGCAGGGTAGCTCAGGAGGGTCATTAGAGGAGGAAACCAACATGCACAGCTAAGGGACTTGTCACAATTCACTCAGTTTATAAGTATGAGCTGGGGGAGCGCCTGGGTGGCTCAGTTGGTTGAGTGTCCGGCTTCAGCTCGGGTCATGATCTCCCAGTTTGTGAGTTTGAGCCCCTCTCCAGGCTCTGTGCTGACAGCTCAGAGCCTGGAGCCTGCTTCGGATTCCGAGTCTCCCTCTCTCTCTGCCCCTCCCGCACTCATTCTCTCTCTCTCTCTCTCTCAAAAAATAAACATTAAAAAATAATATGAGCTGGAACTTGAACTTGGATCTTCTGACTCTGAGTTCTGCATTCTTTATACTATGCCACATCAGATAGCACGTTGTTCCTTTCCTTTCTGCATTTATTCATTTTGATGAGGGAGCATAATGTGAGCTGTGGGCAAAATACAAGCTGGCACCCTCCCTCCCCACGTGGGATCTGTGTGATATTTCTCAGACGCTCCTGGCTGCCCAAGAACAAAGGAAAGGGGTTTAAGTGCTTGCCATGTGATGTGGGAAACTAAGGCAAATGAATGATTAAATTCCCTTACGGCCTACAGCCCAGTGACAAGTCTTTGAAGCAGGCAGAGTGACCTCCCTCTAGGAGCTCAACTGCCTGGATGATGACACTCTGCTGGGGCAAAAAGGAATCTTGGCTTAACATTATCCTGACCCCCCCCCCCCCCAGGATCCTGTAAGTCTACTTTAACATCTAGCAATTCCTTTGGAAATTTCCTTTATCTCAGCTCCCCCAAAATACATACTGGCAATCATACTCCAAGCTTATGGCCCCGATATACATCTGAAGGGTCTCATGACTGAGGTTTTACTAAATGATAATAAATGGCATTTTTCTAACAACACCTAGTCCCTCAAGGTCCTGGAAACCTTGCTTCCAAAATACCTCAGAGACTTACCTACCCCCCTCTCAACCTGAAGGTATATAATCAGCTACCTGTCACAACTCCAGTGCAGCTCTTTCTGCCCAGGGTCCTGTCCCCATGCTTTAATAAAATCACGTTTTTGCACCAAAGATGCCTTCAAGAATTCTTGCTTGGGTGTCAGCTCCGAACCCCACCGTCACCCCAAAACCCCATCAATTTGACAGTATCATTTCAGCCCCTGTTCTGTATAGACTTTTGGCTAGGTTTGTGGAGGAGCTGTGATGAGTGGCATCACACACGGTCTCTGGTCTCATGAAGCTAAGTTGGGCATTGCACTACCCACCACTGCATGACCCCACTCACCACCGATCAGATTACCCGCCACTGCACTCCACCGCTCATCCCTGCGTGACACCACTCACCTCCGCATTGCTTGTGAAAAAAGTTGGTTCTTAGCCCCTAGGGAGCAGGTTTCTAAACTGCTTTTGCCCTTAGGTACATTGTTTTCTTTTATTTAATTTTTAATTATAAATGTTTCAAACACACACATAAAAGGGAGAAGGTAATATCAAGAGCACCCGTAGGCACATTAGCTAAATGTTAACAGTTTGAGCACTTTCCCTATTTGTTTCGTTAATTTCCCTTTGCTGATGTCTCCAAAGTAAATTACAGTCCTTATGACTTACATCACTACTGTAGTATGCATTCCTAAAATGATAAGAGCATTCCCCTATATAGCCAGCCTACTATTATCACACATAACAAAGTCAATAATAATTCCCTATTATCAGTTTATATCCAGTCCATATCAGAGCTCTCCAGTATTCCCAAAGCTGTCCTTTATAGCTAGACTTACTCAGATGGGTTTAAAGAAAGACAAACATTACATGTGACTGCGTCTCTGTAATCTGTTTTAATCTTGACCTTCCCCCTTTTGAGTCATCAGGCTATTCAGGAATCACTGCCCATTGGCCCGTAGAATGCCCTCACCTTCTGCATTTGACCATTTCTGTGTAGTGTAGTTTGGCTTGTTAGTCCATTCCTGTATTTTCCTGACAACTGGCGATCTTGAAAATCATTCAGGGTAAACATTTTTATCTTTAGAAAGCCCGTAGAATTTTATTTTAAAATTCACTTTGGAACTAGGAAAACAATACAAATGGTTAAAAGAAAATTATAAAATCAGAGAAAAGGGATATCTTCTTCCCACCCTGGCTCCCAGCCCCATACTTCCCTCCCGAGAGACAATTACTATTCATGAGTTGTTGTTTTTTATCTCCTTGCAGAGAGATTCACAAATTACAAACATACATGTATATAAAACTACACCCTGATTTGATACACCTCCTTGATTTTTTAAATACCAGCTTTATTGAGATATAATTCATGTACCACAAAATTCATGTCTTTACAGCAGACAATTCCATGATTTTCAGTATAATCAGGAAGTTGTATAACCATCACTACTGTCTAACTATGGAATATTTTGATTCCCCTCAAAAACGAACCTCATACCTTTTAGCAGTCACACCCCATCTCCTCCGGGCTCCCTACATCCCTGGTCCTTAGCAACCACTAATATACTGTCTGTCTCTATGGATTTGCCTGTTCTGGACATTTCACATACATGCAATCATACAATATGTGATCTTTTGTTACTGGCTTCTTTCACTTAGCATAACATTTTCAAAAGCTTCCTCCATGTCTCAACATAGAGTGGTACTTTATTCTTCCATGACTGAATAATATTCTCTTGTTTATTTGTCCATTCATAAGTTAATGGATATCCAAATTGTTTCTCTCTCTCTCTGTTTTTTTTTTTTTTTTGGCTATTTATGAATAATACTGCTGTGAATGTTTGTGTTCAAGTGGACATCTGCTTTCAGTTCTCCTGCGTCTGTCCTGAGATCTGGAATTGCAAGTGACGGGGTTCAAAAGAAGTCTCTGCAAAGTATGCCACTTTAGTACGTGGATTATTTTGAGCTGAAAGCAATCAAGACTTAGCAGGCTCAAAACATTTTCTCCTCCCTAACTACTTTGAAGAATGTAAGTTGGCGGGTCTTTCCCCGAACGAGAGGTTTTATCAGAGATAAATTTTACCTGAGTGACCCATCAGTGTGGCAGGGCAAACATCTAATTATGACAAATCTGCTCTTATCACCCTGTGAATTGCCCTTCTCATTCTACCTTATTCCTTAGCTCAGTATAGCATATATACTTCATTTTTACCCTCCTGCCTTGGAATGCCCCATGCATGTGGTGTTCCTGTACATTTGCAATTAAATGTGATTTTCTCCTGTTAATCTGTTTCATGCCAATTTAATTCTTATATCAGCCAGAAGAACCTTTAAGGGTGGATAAAAATTTCTCTTCCCAGCACTAGGTCATATGGGAGCCGTGTTTAACATTTTGGGGAGCTATCAAACTGTTTTCCACAGTGGCTGCGCCACTTTACATTCCCACCAGCAGTGTATGAAGGTGCCGGTTTCTTATCTTTTGTCAATGCTTCTTATTATCTGACTTTTTGATTCTAGCCAACTTAGGGGGTATGAGTGGTATCTCACTATGGTTTTTGATATGCATTTCCCTAATGGCTAATGATGTTGCGCACCTTTTCTTCTTTTTTAAATTTTTTTAATGTTTTATTTTATTTTCAGAGAGAGAGAGAGTGGAAGCAGGGGATGGGCAGAGAAAGAGGGGGACACAGAATCCGAAGCAGGCTACAGGCTCTGAGCTGTTAGCACAGAGCCCAACGTGGGGCTTGAACCCACAAACCATGAGATCATGACCTGAGCCAAAGTCAGACACTCAACCAACTGCTGAGCTTAACCCCCTTTTCATGGGCTTATTGGCCATTTATATATATTCTTTGGAGAAGCCTTTATTCAAGTCCTTTGCTTATTTTTTTATTTGGGATATTTGTATTTTTTATTATAGAGTAGGTTAAAGATTATTTAACAAGAGTACTTTGTGAATGAAGTTATGTCATACTGTATAACATCAGGAGGCAGGTGATACCCGGTTATTTCTGTACTACCTGCTACTGTTAAGGAGATGACAGCCAGGTCATGTCTGTCAAGTCATGTTTTTTTCCCTTGTGAACAGTGAGCAAGTTATGGGGTGACACTTTGGTTTTGTCCAGGGGCCCCCATTTCCACCAACCTTTCAACTAATGCTTAGCACCCATTGATGATCATTGCCTGAATCAATTATTGAATTAAGGGTTGCCAAGACATATTTTAGTTTGTTCTGTTGTTTGCTTCTTTCTATACTTTATTATTTATCTGTTTATGAAAAAAGTTTTCTAACGTTTATTCATTTTTGAGAGAGAGATGAGAAAGAGAAAGAGAAAGGGAGAATGAGTGGGGGAGGAGCAGAGAGAGAGGGAGACACAGACTCTGAAGCAGGCTCCAGGCTCTGAGCTCAACACAGGGCTCCAACTCACAGACCACGAGATCATGACCTAAGCTGAAGTCGGATGGTTAAACAACTGAGCCACCCAGGTGCCCCCTTATTGATTGATTGATTGATTGATTGATTGATTGATTGATTTTTAGAGTGAGAGAGAGAAAGAGAGCAGGGGAGAGCAGCAGGGGATGGGGGAGAGAGAGAAATCCTTAAGTAGGCTCTATATTTGGTACAGACATAGGGCTTGATGCCACAACCCTGAGATCATGACCTGAGCCAAAATCAAGAGTCAGACGCTCAACTGACTGAGACACCCAGGCGCCCCTCTGTCATTCTTTGTACATTTACTAGCTGGCATACTTCTGTAAAGAGGAGCTTTCCCTCATCTACTGGGGCTCATGGGTGAAAATGACATATGGTTCATTCTGGAAAGGAAGATGGATACTTAATTGTTTCTTTATAATTTCTGATGTTCAAATGAAGGGATTGGTGTTCAAATGAAGGGGCCGGCATAATCCAAATTAGGGGAGTTTCTGGGGCTTCAGAAACTTGGCACGGGGAAACTTGTGGTTATCAATCTGCAAGGTGTCAAAGAAGAGCTTGCTTCTCCCCAGCAACTGAGAGTGTAGACAAGCCCTTCTCCTTTCCCTGACCCGCTCCTGTTCGGGAATACTGACGCACACTTCTACCTCTTCTTTGATAGACACCACTAGAAGCGAACATTTAAAGACCCCGACCACTTTTAAATGTTGGAAGGTAATCTCGGGTAGAAATTTCCTGCAGAAGAGATGGGTAACCAATCCAAAGTCTCTCGTTAGATATTAACTGGATTAAATTGAAACCACTGACACAAGGTCCCTTGTTTTTATGTGCTAAGACTTTTATTTTTATTTCTAATTCAAGCCAGAGCCATTTCTCTGGCCCAGTGGGGTTAATGGAAAAGGTCTGCAATTTGGACTCAAGGGTTTTGTTCTGGCACTTCTAGTGTGTGATCTTAGGCAAGACCTAAAAACTGAAACTCATTTTTTCTCACATGAAGAATGAAGATGATATTAATGACTGCTTTACTGGATTTAATCAGATAACCGGAATAAAGATGCTTTGTAAACTGTAAAGTACCACATAAGTGGGTAAGGCCGTAAGTCCCTTATTGGCCCTCTACTTAGAATCAGTCAACCTCCCCCTTGATTAGATTATGGACTTGGCTATTTCCTGGACTTCTTTACCAAGTTTCTCTTTCCTTAGGCCCTTTTAGTTTCTTAGCTTTTTCTAGCTATCCAGTCTTTATCCATGAAGCTCTCCCATGAAGCTTTGCAATTTCCACAACTGTGGCTCACAAGTCTTCTCAACTAGCCAGGGAATATAACAGAAAGAGCAGAGGTTATGGACACCAGCAAATGTGAGTTCACATCTTGGTTCCCTCATTTACTGGCTGTACGACATTAAGCTAAATTATGTCCCATTTCCTTGTCTTTTTTTTAATGTATGTGAAAAGAAGGAATGGTCATACTAAATTTTTAAAAACGTGGGCAGCTGTAGTAAAGGACTTCAGACTTAGTAGACGCTGAGTTTGTTGCCTTTCCATTCTTTACCCCAAATAATTTTACCTTCAGTTCCCCCTTCCTCCCACCCATGGAGTTTGCTTTTGCAGCTGCATGCAATTTCATTGTCTTCTCAGTACAACGATTTGCATTAGGAAAACGACCACATTTGTTTCTCATTTGTGCCTACCTCCAGTATTCTTAACCACGTCTGTTTTGGAGAAGGCTTTCCCCCAGGATTGCAAGCTGCTTTCTGCCCTGAGGACCGCTCCTAGGCTCATTTATGCCTCAAACGTTGGTTATTTCAGCTTCTTCCCTGTGTATTTGAATATAAGGAATTTAACGTGTAATTTATTGAGTGTCTGCATTCAGACTTTCTGTGGTGACTCATGCTGTCTGTCTTCAAAGACAACAAACATGAAACAGGATATGCGTTTTTAAATCAGGAATAACCCCCTTTATGGGTTAGTTGCTCAGTCTACCCTCTTCATAATGTCAGCTGAGTTGAAACAATTGCACGTTAAGTGGCTCCAGCTGTTAGCCATGTGGTGCTGGGCATTTCACCCTGGGGTGTTTTGTGATGTAAGCGACAGTGTTCTGAGCAGTGCAAATGGATGAAGAGCCTCTTGTTTGGTGTGTTCCTTGGAGCAAGTGAATAGACATATTCTTTATTTTTTAGATTTTTATTTATTTGTTTTTTAAAGTAAGCTCTACACCCAGTATGGGGATTGAACTCGCAATCCCGGGATCAAGAGTCACATACTCCACTGACAGAGCCAGCCTGACGGCCCTAGATATTTCCTTCCTTCCTTCCTTCCTTCCTTCCTTCCTTCCTCCCTTGCTGCCTTCCTCCCTCCCTCCCTCCACACACCCAGCATGGAGCCCGATTGCCCAGTTCAGGGCTTGAACTCAGGATCCTGAAATCAAGACCTGAGCATGAGATCAAAATCAAGAGTCACACACTTAACCAACTGAGCCACCCAGGCACTAGATACGTTTTTTAAAAGGGAGCATTGGGGCGCCTGGATGGCTCAGTTGGTTAAGCGTCCGACTTTGGCTCAGGTCATGATCTCACGGTTCGTGGGTTTGAGCCCCGCGTCAGGATCTGTGCTGACAGCTCAGAGCCTGGAGCCTGTTTCAGATTCTGTATCTCCCTCTCTCTCTGACCCTCCCCTGTTCATGCTGTCTCTCTGTCTCTCAGAAATAAATGAAAAAAAAAAACATTAAAAAAAGATAAAGGAGGCATTAAGTTGTGCTAGTAACACACTGAGCTGAAGTTTAATTTTGCTAAAGGAACTTCTTTTTCCCAGTGTGAACTGTTAAGTAAGATTTCAGGGCAATATTTACATTGGTCAATGTACTAGAAGTAGCTGGTTTCAATAAAGAAGTGGTATGGACAATAACATTATTATTTATTATCATTATTACTCTGTCAATAATTCAGACAGCGTTTCTCAGGAATACATTCAATCCTTTGTTTTGTGGTGTAATCTGTGGAGGCCACTTGTAGGCAGACAGGCTTGAGCACTGGAGTGCAGCAAGGGACACGCTGACCACGTTGGCTCTAACTGCCCAGTGGGCTACTAGCAACTAGATGCAGTTACCACAAAAGGGAAAATTCCACACATCCCCATACCCCCTCGCCTTCCCTCCTTAAAAGCAGCCCCCTCCCAGTGCTTCCTTACAGACCTTCTCTCCTCTGCTGTCCCGTCCACCACACTCCCTTGTGCTGTATCAGTAAACTTCTGGCTCCTTTGTTCTGCCTCAGGGAGATTGTTTTACCTCCTGTGCCACTGGGTGGGCTTCCACCTGATCGTCACCCCGCATTTGGGGACCCCCGTCTGATCAAGAGACACCCCATTTGGACACCACATAATCTACAGCAAAGAATGTGCTGGTGTCATTGGGAGTCAGGGCACCTGTGTCGGGTTCCAAGGTACTAACTGTGACCGTTGTTTGAAGATCAACGGAGGCATATTAAAAACTTTAAGAGTTTACTTGAACAAAAGTCCGTTGGAATTGGACAGCATCCATACTAGTGGATAGAAATGAGCTGTGAGGAGTGTACAAAATGAAAGGCTGTCGTAGCCGGCAGGGAGCAGGAACAAGGAACTTCTAGGTGGAAAATGGATTGCTTATTGTATGGTCCGTTTCCTTTTATGGGATGGTAGGGGTCTGTCGGCAGGCAGATGACCTAGCTAGTGCTGATCAGGCGATTCCTGATTGACTGGTTTCTGATTCCATTTTTGGGGGAGCCGAAACCGTAATTAAGTCTTGGTTTGGTGCTGTGCTTAGCATAAGTGACTCCATTGGGGCTTGTTGTCTTGTGAGGTTTTTTGTTTGGTTTGGTTTTTAACAATTCTTTTCTTTTTTAAAAAAGTTTATTCATCTATTTTGAAAGAGCATTCAACTGGGGGAGGGGCAGAGAGAGAGAGAAAGAGAGAGAGAATCCCAAGCAGGCTCTGTGCTGTCAGCATAGAGCCCGGATGTGAGGCTCAAAGCCATGAACCATGAGATTATGACCTGAGCTGATCTCAAAAGCCAGATATGTAACTGACTGACTCACCAAGGCGCCCCACCAGCAATTCTCTCCTTCCGATCAGGCTCTCAGCCTGAGACACGTGATCAAATTTTAAGACACTAGTGCTTCCCCCAGCTCTGGATTTCCTGCAAGGTTTATTGCCTCATCCTCTGGTGAAATATTCCCAGGTCAGTACGTCTTTTTGCTACATCTCTCTGGAGTGTTTGTAGGTCATGACTTTGGGCTCACATTCTTTAAGTCAGTTATTCTCTTTGTTTCTTCTCTGATAATTTAATCTTAGGAAGATCATCTGCTTGGTGGTTAGTGGCCGTAAACATGCATTTAAAGCTTTTGAGAAAACATGGTGTTTCAGGGAGACTACTATGATTATTGTAAGGAGGATAATTCCCTAGAGTCTAGAGTGTGCTTCGGAGCCATGGCGTCCAAGAAGCAAACCAGTCAGAATCAAATAAAGTCAATGAAAGACCTCATTGAAGGAGTCACATTCTTTTTTTTAATGTTTGTTTATTTTTGAGAGAGAGACAAAACACGAGCAGGGGAGGGGCAGAGAGAGAGACACACACAGAATCCAGAGCAGCTCCAGGCTCTAAGCTGTCAGCACAGAGCCCGACACAGGACTTGAATTCACGGACCGTGAGATCATGACCTGCATACGCTTCACCCACTGAGCCACCCAAGTGCCCTGCAGGAGTCACTTTCTTAAGCCAAGTGCAGCAGGTGGTGTTGGCCATAGCACACACACCTCCTTGCTCAGCTGAAAGATAATTGAGGGCTGTCCTATTACCGAGAACAATTTTGGAGAGGAAGACTAAGGATTTGTATTGGGCAGATACTGCTTTAGCAATAGTTTCAGAGGTAGGTGCCACGGTTAGGGAGCACTTTCCATGCATTCACAGAGAGAAAAAGCAAGTAGTGAAAAGGAAAAAGGGATAAAAGCCTCATAGTGGAGGTGAAGATCTTGATCTGTGACCTTGGGAGGGCCATCCCTCAAGGTGCAGTCTGCTCCTGGGAAGGAGCCTCCCTTGTCAATAGTAGTTTTATATCTCCAGCTGGTGTGCAGTTGCAAGGGTATCGAGGAGCCCGTTTTATTTGGGAGATGTGGACCTGAGGTTCAAGTCCCTGAAGGTTCACTGTTCTCTGGGTGGTGAGGAGGACCTGGTATAGTCCCTTACAAGGAGGTTCAAGGGCAGTCTTTGTTCTTAGTGATTCCAAATCAGAGGGGTAGGAGAAAGTTGGAAATGTTAGTCTAGAGAGTTGTAGCCAGACATTTGCGGAAACTCAAAGAATTCATTTCAGGAAACTTGAAGAATCTGGTCCAATTTAGAGGTATATCACAAAACCTCAAACACAATGAACAGGAGTAGGATCTGATATCTACAAGGTTATAGGGTGCCAGGTGGCTCAGTCAGTTAAGCGTCCAACTTCGGTTCAGGTCATGATCTCAAGGTTCGTGAGTTTGAGCCCTGCATCAGGCTCACTACTGTCAGTACAGAGCCTGCTTCAGATCCTATGTCTCCCTCTCTCTCTTTAAATAAAACTTTAAAAAATAATAAAATTATGATATCCACAAGGATGTGTTATCAGTTTATACTGAATCACTCTTATTTCTATCAAAGATAATCATAGACTAATCTGTTTGCAAAATAAGTTGAAAAGTTAAATTTGACTAGACTGTTTGCATAAGTGCAGCAAGAAAAGCGATTGACTGGCGTGCCTGGGTGTCTCAGTCGTGAGTGTCCAACTTTGGCTCAGGTCATGATCTCACAGTCTGTGGGTTTGAGGCTTGCATCGGGCTTTATGCTGACAGCTCAGAGCCTGGAGCCTGCTTCGGATTCTGTGTCTCCCTCTCTCTCTCTCTCTCTTTCTCAAAAATTAACATTAAAAAAAAAAAAAGAAAAAAAGAATAGTGGTTGACTGTATAGGCTCTACAAATCCGCACTGCTGGAACTTTTCATAAGGAATCTCAGATTGGACTTTTAAAAAGCCTCTACAGACTAAGAAGTCAAGCAAGCCAAAGACTCATCACCAGACTTCGCCTGAAATCCCTATAGATTTGGGTGAATTTCTCTCTCCAAGAGGCCCCCAAGATACCCTGAGGTTCCTATGGCTGCAGGAAGTGACTGTCCTTACTCACCTGGGTAGCCTGCCGGAAATCCTATAGTGAGACACCAGGCTGGCTTTTCCAAGGTGCTGTTATTGGCTCTGCAAAGCCAACTTTAGTTTCTCAAAGCTGTCTGGTCCCATCTGACACTGTGCACATTCTCAAATCTGATATACCAGTCAAAGCCTTGGTAATATAACCAGTGTTTCCAGTTGTGTCCAAGGGAGAACAGATTCTTAATAACTTATGCAAATCTCTATACTGATATGAAGGTAACAATACTAACTTCCCACATTCTGGAGGGATCAGGTACGGAGAAGAGGTAAATGTTTAAAGTCTTCTACGGGCACCTGGGTGGCCCAGTTGGTTGGGCATCCAACTTCGACCCAGATCGTAATCTCATGGTGTGTGAGTTCCAAGTTCCAAGCCCCATGTCAGGCTCCCTGCTGGCAGCGGAGCCGGCTTTGGATCTTCTGGTCTCCCTCCCTCTGCCCCTCCCCCGACTGCATGTGCGAGGTCCGTGCTGGCTCTCTCCCTCTCATTCTCTCTCTCTCTCAAAAATAAAAGAACACTAAAAAATTATACTTACAAAGGCAAACTTTACAAAAGGAAAAAGTAAAAATCCTTTCCTTAAGGCTGGAAAAAAACCCAAAACATTAAGGAACCAGCAAAGTCTCAAAGATAAATTTGTAAAAAAATAATAATAATAATAATCCTCATTAGTTCATTCAGTCCCATGGTATTAAATCTTGTTCTGCTTTCATCCAGTTTTTCCATGAGTTCTGGAAATTCGTACCCAGTGCAGTTGTATAATCTTCAAGTTCCTGGAAATGTGTACTCTTGACACCAGTCTTCCTGATGATGAAGCACTTTTGCGAAAGCGGCAGAGTAGAATAAACATCTGTACGTGACAGAGTCATAAAATGACCATGTTTCAGAATTTCATGGGAGTTATTATAACAGAATTATAATTATAGTAGAATATTTGGTTGTTTCTGTGACTTACAACATTTTAAGACAATAACTGGAATTGGGACTGATAACATCACACCAGGACATTTTTAGCAATTTCACACAATTTCTAGAGCACCTATATTAATAACATGCATTTGTACAATATAACCTAAGAAAGTTTAGCATCTGGGTGCCTGGGTGGCTCAGTCCATTGAGTTGAGCATTCATCTCAGGTCATGATCTCCTGGTTTGTGGGTTTGAGCCCTGCTGTGCTGACATCTCAGAGCCTGGAGCCTGTTTCAGATTCTGTGTCTTCCTCTCTCTTTCTGCCCCTTCTCTGCTTCCCTCTCTCTCTCAAAAATAAACAAACATTTAAAAAATTTAAAAAATAAAACCCTTATTATTTCTAGTAGTTTTAATTACATATATTAATTAGAGTTCTTAAGTATTAGAATCCTTATTCCTGGTGAAAACTAAGAAGTAAGCGATTGTGGACTGACAAATTTATGAATACATTTTATAATTTCTAGAAGTATATTCTTCCTAATTATAAACTTTCCAGTGTGGCACAGAACACATTTACTAATAGAGCCAAATACCTTGAGTTCCTCTAGAAAAGAAAGCCAAGGGAAGATAAATAAGTCTGTGGTCATTAATTACTGTTTCAGTATTTTATCCTACTTGGAAATGATCTAGATAGTCCATGAATATCCATCATTTAACTTATCTCAGTATAACTTTAAGGTTTCAAGTTATGAAAAAGATTTTGGAAGCTATTTTTATGTGGACATATCTTAAAGCATCATTATTGTTGAAAAGTTCATTTATAAACTTTTACTTGCATGTATTTAACTCACTTGTTCTAAACAATTATGTTTAGATAAACCAGGAAAATTTCAGAAGACATCAAGCAGCCTAACCGTTATCTAAAGTTATTTTTTCTTATTGAAAAATTCTGTAACAGAGGTATCAGGAGCTTATCGGACTTTTAGTAAACCTGTGTGCCATAAAAGTATTACATAGTTAATGCTGATAACTCTAACTCTAAAGACAAGCCTGTTTTAATTAAACCAACAAACTTAAACTAGCTTTTATGTACCAAATATTATCCTAGATCCCATGAACTTGAAAAACCTTGGAGTTTCATATTTCTGAGCATGCACATACTTGATTTTATAGAATGCGTTTTTGTCGTTAAGCCAATTAAAGAGAACTCTTTCCAACTTCATTTTGGCATTACCGCCTAGGGGTAGAAGAAAAAATCACCCATTTATAATGTACATACATAAACATGTAGATGGATGCAAACAGAGATCTTCTGGCTTTTATTTTAAAATTTTCGCCGTGAGACAGGCAAAACTCACTAGTTTATAGAAGAACAGTTGGATCCAAATTTTCTTTCTGGTGGATGGAAAGTTTATCTGCTCAGACGGCAGGTGGTTAAAGCCTTTTAGTAATATTTGTGGAAGAGACTTGAGTTTTGTATTTGTCCTTGGCAAGTAATCTTACAGAGGCTGTGGACTACATTTGAGCCAAGGAAGCTTAACTGTTTATGTTTTAAGAAGCCTCCTCCTCTCCCCTCCCCTTTTTTTTCTTTCTGTCTCAGGTGTTTGTGAGCCTTGTTTTACTTACCTCCTGGGGTATTTACATTTCAAAGAAACTTGGTAACATTTACATCTTCAAGGGACCTTGGAAAAAAGCGTTTTCTTTGAGGAGTTTTAGGGTATATTGACCTATTATCAGAAGTCTAGGGTAATTACTACTTAAATTGTTCCTTCATTTTCTGAAATGCAGGAAAAGTTCTGATTCCAAGTTCTGATCTCTTACACATCTGTAGCTATTCTGAGATGAATAGGGGAGTTTAGGGGAATGGTGGAGATAGGTAGACTTTGAATTGTTTCCAGAGCCGCAATTCTGGTTTTGCAAAGATTTGTTAGATAATGACAGTTGCTCTTAATTCTGAAAACTGGCTTGTAGCCTTCAAGGTTTCAAGGGGCAGAACTGCCCATCTAACTACACTAGCTTCGATTTGCTTCCTTGTATCAGGGAGAAAGATCTTCAACCAAGATGAAAATCAGAAGATTCTTGTGTTCTAGATTTTGAGCTGTTGGTCTTTGGACTAGTTTAGTAAATCCTTCCACAAAAGACTTCGGAATGTTTTTGTTTCCCTCAGGGTTACATAGTTTCATTTTAGCTTAGGTGAGAAGGCCTAAAAAGCGTTCCTCTTCATCCCTGAAGATCAACCTCCATGTTGGCCAACTTCTGACCATAGAGCTTCTTAAGAAAATCCTTTCAAATATCTTGTCAGGTTTCAACAGGCATAAACAGTAAATATTCCCGGCAGTAATGAGCAGCCTCTTGGATACAAGAGGCATCCCCAAAAAGGGTGTGGAGAATACTGCCTGGCCCAAAGTTAACCAAAAGAATGAAAGACTTAGAGAGTTCTCCTGAGAGCTGGCAGTAGTTGATAGGACCGTGGCCGCATATGGAGTGTAGCGCACATCTCTGGCCACACTTGGGGGCCTCCCAACCCTATCCAAAGCAAGATAAATAAGGCAGTAGCTGTCCTGGGGAGAGAAAGGATCAACAACTGATGGGTACCCAACAGTAAATTCACGAGAGTCACAATTCAAAGGCCTGATTGTTTGTTACAAATGTCTTTTTGCCTGCCAATCTGAACTTGGAAAGGAAGGGACAACATGGAATTTTACCTTCCTCTCTCCACCAGGCTCTACAGATAGAGATCTGGGAGAGCTGACTTTGGCGAGAATTCTCAACATTTTCTGGCTTTTGCTAGTTTTCCCAGGATCCCATCTGTGGGCTCTGGAGCGAGTGGGGTGTCCCAGCAGGTCATATCCTGGTCACTGGAAACTGTAGAGCAGGAAAAATCATTTTCCCTCCCCCTTTTATGGTCAATGGTTGGCTGAGACCCCTTTTTCTCTGGGATACCTCATAAATGGACAAGCTTATCTAGGTTAAAAGTTCTCCACTATGGGCCACTGTATTTCAAGATTGTCTTTGGTAAGGTCAACCTGTTTGTTCCTCCTTAAAACAACATTTTATTCACCCATGGCCTCATGCTGGACCCAGGCCAGTTTAAATTGGATCCAGTCCGACCCTGAACTCAGATCTGGCAGATATGTTTCTTAGGACTTCTTAAATCTACAGGTTCCCCTCACTGCCTTTTTTCTTGAAATGTGTTTAGTAAAGCAATGGACATTTGCCCTTCATAGTGTCCCATATTCTGGATTTTTCTGATTGTGTCCCTACAGTCTCATTGAACACATTCTTCCAGCCCCTGTATTTCCTATAAACTGGTAGTTAGACCTGGAGATGTGCTTAGATTCAAGTTATCAGTTCATATTTAATGCAGACTCTTTTTTTTTTTAAGAAATCTCACTCCATCTTGTTGTTTTTTTTTTTCTTTAAGCTTAGTTATTTGTTTTGAGAGAGGGAGAGAGAGAATCCCAAGCAGGCTCCACACTGTCAGTGCAGAGCCTGATATGGGGCTCGAACTGACAAATGAGCTCATGACCTGAGCCGAAATCCAGAGCTGGACGCTTAACCAACTGAGCCACCCAGGCATCTTTGTTTTATCTTTGTTTTATTTTTAAAAATAAATTTTTAAAAAATGTTTATTTTTGAGAGAGAGACAGAGACAGAGTGTGAGTGGGGAAGGTCAGAGAAGCAGGCTCCAGGCTCTGAGCTTTCAGCACACAGCCAACTATGAGATCATGACCTGAGCCAAAGTCAGATGCTTAACTAACTGAGCCCCCCAGGTGCCCCCAGACTCTTTGTTTTAATCATTGGTGCAGTGGCAAGGACCACCGTGACACAACCACCATGACACATTACACTGCGATCCTTCTTGCGCTCACAAACGGAGCTCGCACGCCTCTGGGCATTATTTCTGGAACACCTTGGTATTCAGGCCTTCTTCTGTATGAATCTCCCCACCCCATTTTCTGGAGGAAGTCAGGAAGGGAGGGGAATAACACATGCCAGGTGGTGTATGAGCTTTGCAGCTACGGTAGTAACCAAGGTGGACACGGTCCCATCTTTTGTAGGGACATATCGCCTCACGGGGAAAGCAGCGAGGGCCAGCAGATGAGTAAATAATGTCATACACATCGTTTTCCACACTTGGAAGGAAATGAACAGGAAGCGGGAACAGAAATGCGGGGCCAGGGAGTGAGGGAAGAGAGGAAGGAACAGGAGAAGACCATAGTGGGTAGATGGAGAAGCCTCTTTTAGAGGCTGTACCTCACTGAGCTCTGGAGGGTGACAGTGAGCCAGTCATGTGACTCTTTGGGGCCAGGGAGAGGGTGCTGGTGGTGGCAGGGATGGAGAGCATGCCAGGGACCTTGAAGATGGGACACAGGGGACATGGGTGAGAAACAGGAGAGAATCATGGGCAGCTCTCCAGTTGCCTGGCTTAGACAATGGGGTGAATGGCATGAATCTCTGTGTCCCCGCTCTGTTTCCTTTGGAGATTGTAGTGCCCGTGTCTGTCCTCCTGACCTCCTAAGTACCTTCTAGCCCCTTCCCTTTGTGCTCCCTGTGCTTCTATTGCTTGCTCAACTTTAAGAAGGGGAAAAAGAACAAGACAATGGGAGCATCACACACTTGACAGATTTGTGCAGTGAGACTGGCATCCAAATGTAAGAGAATATTGTTGAAGTCAGCCATTAATTGGTGGTCTTAAACAGGAAAAGAAACATTTCCTGGGGAGTTTTTTCTTTTTAAAGCTTATTTTTATTAAGTTTATTTATTTACTTAGAGAGAGAGAGAGGAGAAAGAGAGAATCCCAAGCAGGCTCCACAGAGCCACATGAAGGGCTCGAACTCACAAAGCATGAGATCGTGACCTGAGTCGAAACCACAAGTGAGAAAGCTTCACCGACTGAGCCACCCAGGCACCCCCGGGGAGAAGTTTAAAGCTAAGAGTCAGATGTTACTTCTGGATGTTCTGTTTATAACATTTATACTCTGACGTCATCCCCCTTCGTTATCACCAAAAATTGAGCCAAATGTACCATAAAAAATGGCTGAAAAATACTTGTCCAGGATGAATACTAAAAAGGGTTATATGGTCTGTGTCCAGAGCATTTGCAGTGCTTCTCGATACTCATCTAAAAATTCGATTCCCAAAGCATTCCTTTTGGTAATAGAAACAGTCCCGTGCCCAGATTCTAAACAAGAAAAGACACTGGGAATATCTTCCAAATCGTGGGACTGAAATGTCACCAGAAAACAGCTTTTTGAAACTTAAGTTGTGTGCATGTGGCCTCCGTGTGATCGCTTCCCACTAGCGGCTGGTAACTGGCAGCCTCTGGAGGCTTTGGGAAAGCGAGCTCTTTCCCACGCCCCCACATGCCAGCCCCGCTGAGATGTCCGTGCAGGGAGAGGTGCACATGGGCTGGGGGGGCGAGAGGGTGAGGAACCAGGGCTCCTTCCCCGCGCCCCTTCCCCGCAGCCTGCCAGCATGCCCAGAAAACCATCGCCATGCCAGACGGCACTGGGAATCGTGTCCTAACAGTTAACGGCCCGTGAAGCCTGGTGTAAAGGAAGGGCTTTGCAAAGTCCACGCACACTCCCAGAACTCTTGCGACTTTCTCTTCTGGGGCCCAGATCTGCTCCACCCCTTTGAACCTTTTCACCCAGTTCTCGGCCTGTTGCAGGGTCTGGTCTGAAGTGCTCTTCTTAGTATCTACCCCGCCCCCTCCTCTAGTAATGAGGTCTGTAGTGAGTGGAGGAGAAGGCTGGGGGTGGGGGGATAAGTGACTTGGAAAACCCAAACCCCCTTCCCCCCAAAAGCCTTCTGATCAACTCCTTAACAATAAAGAGCCCCTTGTTTGCATTCATGTTCTTGTAATTCACAGCCTCTTAAAGTACAGACTGAGGTGCAATTTGCAAAGTCTCTCCCATTTGCTTAGGGCATTTTTTTAAAGTTTATTTATTTTTGAGAGAGAGAGAGCAAGCACAGGCAGGAGAAGGGCAGAGAGAGGGAGGCAGAGAATCCCAAGCAGGCTCTGCAGTGTCAGCACAGAGCCTGATGCAGAGCTCAAACTCACAAACGGCGAGATCATGACCTGAGCCGAAATCAAGGGTCAGACCCTTAACCGACTGAGCCACCCAGGCACCACGAGGGCATTTTTATTCACAAATTCTTGGGGTAAAAAGAGCACCGGAGTGGTGTTCTGTGTTGTCACAGGATTGTGCACTAACAAGAAAGAGTGAGGGGGTCAAAGCCTCATGCTTAGCCTGGCTTTGCAGGAGATGCAAGCACCCCCACCACCAAGTGCCTTCAATCAAGGGGCTCCCTTTTTTCCTAAGGAGTGTGGGTTTAGCTGGATAAGAACACTAAGCTCTTTCTATAGGGAGTTAAAACTCATTTCAAGAAGGCTGTACACAGTGATTAAAGAGGGCCAACTTCGGAGTCTGGCTCCCTGGGTTCGAATCCCAGTGCTGATGCTTGTTGGGACCTTTGGACAAATTGATTTAACTTACCTCATTTTCTCCATCAGAAAAACGTGGATAATAATAGTAGCTAGTCTTATGGAGTTCTGCTGAGGATTAAAAGTTAATAAGATGTCTGGAACATGGAGGCACCTGGGTGGCTCAGTTGGTTAAGGGTCTGACTGTTGCTTTCAGCTCAGGTCATGATCTCACCTCTCATGAGTTCGAGCCCTGTGTCGGGCTCTGCACTGACAGTGAGGAGCTGCTTGGGATTCTCGGTTTCTCTTGCTTTCTGCCCCTCCCCCACTCATGCTTCTCCGTCTCTCTCAAAATAAATAAATAAACTTTAAAAAAAAAAAATGCCTGCAACATGGTAAACATTCAGTAAGTGTTAGCTACTATTCTGACATTAAACTAGACATAATAATTAATGATACCGTAATGGGCCATTTAAATGTACTTCTTTTTTTAAAAATTTTTTAAAGTTTATTTATTTACTTTGAGAGAAAGCAAGGGAGGGGCAGAGAGAGGGAGAGACAGACTCCCAAACAGGCTCTGCTCCCTCAGCGCACAGCCTGATGCGGGGCTCAAACTCACCAACTGTGAGATCATGATTTGAGCTGAAACCGGGGTCAGATGCTCAAATGACTGTGCCACCCAGGCACTCCTAATACTTTTTTTTTTTTTAAAGATCTACAC
>NW_027551579.1:962882-1028687 GCF_008692635.1 Crocuta crocuta | reverse complement strand
AAGCTTGACACCCAAAGAGGGGCTTGAACACATGACCCCAGATCAAGAGTCCCATGTTCTACTGACTGAGCCAGCCAGGTGCCCCCAAAGTTACTCCTCATCTCATTACATATTGTATCATCGTCTGTGTCAGTCCTTTCCCGTATCCTTCAGGATCGTGGGATCTTGAAAGGCAGAGACTGGGTGCTACCCATTTTGGGAGCCCCAGCACTCTGGCCCAGCCCTGGTATGTACTGACGGGTCAATTCGCTGGGGATCATAATGAAGGCTTTCATAATGGCTTATGTGTGAGCGGTGCTTTGCGAAGTACAAAGCACGCATACACGGAAAGCCCAAGATTTAAAGTTCAGGACATGTGTCCAAGGTAGGGTGACTGGTCCATGCCAGAGTCAGGTCCTGTGATTCTCACCCCATGCACCTCCCACCGGGCCATCCTGCGAGGAGGGCCGTCCTGAGTTTTCCCATCCAGGATCTTGCCCTTCTCTGGTTCCATTGCATTTGGCAGACGGGGGTACCCGTGGCAGTGTTCTGTGAGTGGCAGCTTAGAGTCCCTGAGGAAGACATTTTTTCTGCATGCCTCTTAACTGTGCTTGGTTTTGGACAGGTCACCACAAATGGCATTATTGCCATGAGTGAACCCCCGGCCAAAGAATCCTCCCCTGGGCTCTTCCCACCAACTTTCGGCGTAGTTGCTCCTTTCCTGGCGGACTTGGACACGACAGATGGCTTCGGGAAGGTTTACTACCGGGAAGACCTCTCCCCCTCTGTCACTCAGCTGGCAGGAGAGTGTGTCCAGAGAGGGTTTCCAGAAATCTCTTTCCAGCCCAGTAGTGCAGTGGTCGTCACTTGGGAATCCGTGGCTCCATACCAAGGCCCCGGCAAGGACCCCACCCAGGAGGGCAAGGTAAGTGCTCACCCCGGGACAAGTGCAAATAGTCCACAGGTTAGCTCTGCACACTTTGGTTTTCCTTGAAGGAAGGAAGATACTTGAGTAAGTCGAGAAGCCACATCCAGATCTGAAGTCACTTTTTAGGACATGCCTCTGCTTCTCTTTAGAAAAGTAATTTCCCTCCATCGTTATTTAATGTTTACGGTATTACAGAGGAGAGAGAAACTTGAAAGGTCCCCATCCACTCCATTCAAACATGTGACGTTCTAGGTGGGTAGTTCCCAAGGCGAGTACCACAGAGCACCAGTTCTGCAAGAGAGTCTTTGAGAACAAGGCCTCCCCTGACCAAGTAGGTTTGGAAATGTGGAACTTTCTCTCTCTCCTGGTAACTTACTCTGAAAAGTCCTACAATAAAGACGCCTGCGTAATTTTTTTCAAGTTTATTTATTTTGAATGAGAGAGAGAGAAAGAGACAGAGAACGAGCATGCAAGCAGGGGAGGGGCAGAGAGAGAGAGAATCCCAAGCAGGCCCCACACTGCCAGCCCAGAGCCCAGCAGGGGGCTCAATCTCCCCAACCATGAGATCGGGACCTGAGCAAAAATCAAGAGTCAGGTGCTTAACCGACTGAGACACCCGGTCACCCCAACACCTGCTTAATTTTTTAAAAAAATTTAGCAGTCCCCAAACCTTTTGGCCATATTGTTTTCTGCCTCCCAAATAAGACCTGTAAGACAGAACACCCTTTGGGAAAGCCTGTCATGGGCCAGCACGACACCATTTGCTCTTTATATCTCTGTGAGTGCTGCACTTGAAAACTGCTTAAAACCTGCCGTTTCTGAAGGGTGAGTCCTTGTCACTTGAGTGATAAATGCCCAGCCCCTTGTAAAGAGCCCTTTGCCTACCTCTTACCCTTACTTCACACACCCTTTGCGGCACTTGAACCAAATTGTTTGGAATTCTCTGATCATCCTGAACCCTCCTCCCTCCCCCCAACCCCAGTACCTTGCACTTGCTTTCTTCTCTGCTTGGGACATCCTCTCCCTGTTTCCCACTGCTGGTGTCGAACTTGTACTTGATCTTCCCAACTTGCATAGCCCTGTCTGTTCCCACCCTCCCAGTGTTGGACCCTTCTTTTTGTGGCTCCAGTAACACTTGCACACAACTCCTTTATAGAATCTGTCCCCCGTTTTTTTTTTAATTTTATTTTTAATCTCTAACACCCAACATGGGGTTCAAACTCAACCCCAAGATCGAGAGTCATATGCTCTACTGACTGAGCCAGGCACCCTTGTCCCCCAGTTTTGCAATATTTTCTTCACATGTCCATCTTCCCACCTGGCCCGGAAATTTTCAAGCACAGGGACCATGTATTTGTAGGAAAGATAACCAGTATTTAAGGAATATCTTCTCTGTGCCTGGCCCTTCATATCTCACATAGATCTCCTATCATTTCTGTGAAGTAGATGGTTTTCTCTCCAGCTGGCAGATTCAGAAATCCAGGCTTAGGGAATTTAAGCAACGTGCCCAAAGTCACACAACCCATGATGAGTCAAGCAAGGAGTTGAATCCACATCTGTTTTCTCCCAGAGCTTACATTTCATCTTACTGTGTGTTGCTTGGGCTCAACAGATGTATGCTAGTTTATCATGATGTTTAGCATGATGTTTGAAAATGTTTCATAGCAGTGGAAACTTTCTACAGGCAAGAATTTGCTAAGTTACGTAAGATTTAGGTCTAGAAGTACCATCTCTGTAATTTTTTCTTCACACAGAAAATGTTCATTCATTCATGGGAAAATTTCATGCTGACAGAGGCTCAGAGATATTTAAGTGGGGCCATCCTAGAATACTTGGTTCTTGCTACAAAAATACTTTTAGGGGTGCCTGGGTGGCTCAGTCAGTTAAGCGTTTGACTTCAGCTCAGTCATGATCTCTTGGTTTGTGAGTTTGAGCCTCACGTCGGGCTCTGTGCTGACAGCTAGCTCAGAGCCTGGAGCCCGTTTCAGATTCTGTGTCTCCTTCTCTCTCTGCTCTTCCCCTGCTCATGCTCTGTCTCTGTCTCTCAAAACTAAAACATTAAAAAAAATACGTTTAGAATAAGGTGAAAATGCTGCTTATTCTCTGGACGTTCTCTAAATAGTCTGGGGAATAGAACAATTTAAGATCCATTGATATTTTCCCGAGTAACTCAACCTCAACTCCTCTTTGCAGAGAAACACATTCCAGGCTGTTCTAGCCTCCTCTGATTCCAGCTCCTACGCCATTTTCCTTTATCCTGAAGATGGTCTGCAGTTCGACACGACATTTTCAAAGAAGGACGAGACCCAAGTTCCTGCTGTGGTTGCGTTCAGTCAAGGTGCACAAGGATTTATATGGAAGAGTGATGGAGCTTATAATATATTTGCCAACGACAGAGAATCCATTGGAAATTTGGCCAAGTACGCTTTCTCTGTTCTTCAGTCGATTCTCCCCTTTGTGACCATTTCATTATTAAGATGATCACTTTGTTATTTTATTAAGGATGATAGATGGGCACTATGGACCATTACCTAAAAATGTTCCCACAGATTTAAATTTTTTTTTGTATTATGTAATGCTTTTTTTCCCCTCGTGAACTCAAAGTAATACACTCTTAGAATGAACAGGTTGCCCCTTTTCTGGATCTCATGCTCATTTGAAACAGTTTCTACCATCTCCTCTGCAAGTGTAAAGTCAGAAATACAAGCTATTCAAACCCTATCTCCTGCTAGTAACCCAGGGCTGAGAAAAACCTCCTCCCACCACACAGGCGGCACTTTTCTTGGGCTATTTTGTAGAATTTGGCAGAAGCAGGGAAAGCTCAGACTGCTTGTTCTGAATCTCAACTCTTTCCTCTCCCGTTATGCTTTAAAAAATGAAGAAAGAACACCCCACCTCCGAACTTTATATTGTCAAATTGAGTCTAAAACTCCCCTGCCCCTGACTTAACCGCGTGCTTAGCAACTGGCTTTATGTGGGTGAGGAAAGCCCTCATTTATACTGTTTACCTATTTCCGTGGTGTAAATTCTCCTTTATTGGCCACTTTCCAGCTACCCATTTCATGTTGTTCAACCATGGAGCTGAGAAGAGACCCATTTTTCTCACCCCACAGATGCCATAGATTCCAGTAACTTCAGAACACAGACGATCGTAAAATAAATCAACGTGATGGGTTTCAAGTACTGGTTGCCTTTGTTTTGTAAATGTCATTTATTTAATTCTAAGTTTATGTAATTTAATTGCTTACCATGACTGTGTTTAATAACTGGCTTGCAAAACTGCTCACATTTAACAACTGGTTCTCGTGAGCTGGTGCTAGCAAGCTCCTGTACCCTTGCATTTCCCGGAAGTCCCGGGCAGACAGATTGAATACACATCTTCTATCTGCAGGGCTTTCTGGATTCCTTATCCCCTACCCCACCCCAGCATTTTGCTCAGTGTTCCCCACTGAGTAATGTCTGTCCCGCCTTTCCACTGCAGAAGCTGGTCATTTTGCAGGTTCTATAGCACTTCCGAGCAGACCCAGAAGACCAGTAAACATGGTGCCGAGAGGAGAGATTAGGGTTATTCTGTTGTGTTTTTTCATTTATAAAAGGCCTTTAGATTTTGAATCTCTTTTGCATCTCACTCTGCCCTTGGAACATGAAAAGGTAAACTGAGGCCTGTCTCAGATTCCACAGCTGATAGAGTTGGGATTTCTGATCATCCAAGTCTGTACTGTCTTCATGCACACTTCTGACACCGAATAGGTGGGATTTTTTTTTTCCCTTCACCAACCAGTACTCTTAACTCTTTAGACATCCACTTGGTGTCCTACAATTCAGTTCAGTTCTGACACTGACAGCCCCAGGTGAGCACGGACCCCACTGGCTAAGGGCTCAGTCCCACAAGACTGCATTCCAGGTTGCCGCCTGTGCTTCTGATCAACCAGCTCTATAAATTGGGAGCTTCTCTGACCCTCCCACCCTGCTCAGTTTCAGTAATTTGCTAGAATAGCTCAAAGAACTCAGAGAAACACTTCTCTTACTATTGCCTGTTCATTTCATTTTATTAAAAAAATTTTTTTAATGTTTATTTATTTTTGAGAGAGAGAGAGGCGAGAGAGCATGAGCAGGGCAGGGGCAGAGAGAGAGGGAGACACAGAAGAGGGAGGGAGCCACAGAATCTGAAGCAGGCTCCAGGCTCTGAGCTTGCTGTCAGCACAGAGCCCAACGTGGGGCTCAAACCCATGAACTGTGAGATCATGACCTGAGCCAAAGTCGATGTTTAACCGACTGAGCCACCCAGGCGCCCCGATTTTATTTTATTTTTAAATTTTTATTTATTTTTAATTTTTAAGCTTTATTTATTTTTGAGGAGAGAGACAGAGACAGAGTGTGAGTGGAGGAGGAACAGAGAGAAGGAGACACAGAATCCGAAGCAGCCTCCAGGCTCCGAGCTGTTAGCACAGAACCCAAGGCGGGGCTCGAACCCATGATCCGCGAGATCATGACCTGAGTGGTAGTTGGCTGCTTAACTGACTGAGCCACCCAGTCAGTTAAACTGAGCCCCGATTTTATTTTATTTTTAAAAGTTTATTTACCTATTTCGAGAGAGAGGGGGTGAGAGTGCTCCAGAGGCAGAGAGTGGGGGGAGGCGGGGGGAGAGAGAGAGAGAGAGAGAGAGAGAGAGAGAATCCTAAGCAAGCGCCGCGCTGTCAGAGCAGAGCCCGATGTAGGGCTCGAACTCACAAACCATGAGATCATGACCGGAGCCGAAACCAAGAGTTGGACACTTAACTGACTGAGGCATCCAGATGCCCCACCAGTTTATTTTAAAGGACACAAGTCAGGAACAGCCCAAACATAAGAAATGCATAGGGCAAGGTGTGGGAGGGAGAGGGGGTTTTAAGCTTCCAAGCCTTCCCTGGGCACACCATCCCCTTGTGTTCACCAACTCGAAAGCTCTCCCAACCTCATCGCTTAGGGGTTTTTATCACATAAGCATTATGGATTAACTCATCGGCTATTGATGATTAACTCAATCTCCAACCCCCTCTCCCCTCTCTGGAAGTCAGGGCGTGGGGCTGAAAGTTCCAACTCTCTAGCCTTGCGCTGGTCTTTCTACTGCCCAGCCCCCATCCTGAAGCTCCCCAGGGTCACAGCCACCAGTCATTCATTAGCAAAGAAAAGAACATCGCATCACTCCAGAGATTATGAGGATTTCAGGAGCTCTATGGCAGAACCAGAGACAAAGACGAAGTAGGCGGTGGCTTTCAGGCTGGTGCCAGACCCCCAGGAGTCCTTCTGCTTGGTTAGCGGGGGCATGTTGTGGGCTGCTGGCCTGTTTCTAAGAAGCCCCTCCTCCCCTCCAGGAGCAGTAACTCTGGGCAGCAGGGCGTCTGGGTGTTTGAGATCGGGAGCCCGGCCACAGCCAGCGGCGTGGTGCCCTCTGACGTGAGCCTCGGACTGGACGATGGAGCAGAATATGATGATGAAGATTACGACTCAGTGACACATCTGGGCCTGGAGGACGTGGGCACGACATCCTTCCCCTATGAGTCTCCGAGAAGCGGAGACCCCAGCATCCGCAGCGTGCCCTGGGTCCTTTCCCCCCGCCACCTGCCCACCGAGAGACCCGCTGGACCTCCTGGACCTCCCACAGAGAGGACCCGATCTTTCCAGCTACCAGGGGAGAGGTTTCGCCAGCAGCACCCACAGGTCATTGATGTGGATGAAGTTGAGGAAACAGGAGTGGGTAAGGCCTTGAAGGTTGCAGCTGGTGTGTTCCTGGGCCCCTGGGTTTCCAGACGGGAGCCCTGCTAGAGGGAGGTCAGCTGTGTGTCTCACATGGCGGTTTGTGAGGATGTAAGCTGGGGAAGTGGAGGCAGACCTCGCTCACTGCTGTGGAACTTAGGTGCCTGTGCCTGATGGCTTCAAAGACACCAAGGGATCTTTTGGGATTAGGGCTGCGCTGACGGGGGACCGCTGAGCAGTTCTCTTTCAAGTTTCCTCTGATTCCTTTCTGTCCGTTTTAAAGAGAAAAGTGCTTTGGAATTATTTTGCAAGTCCAGTGTTCTTGTTGGTGACTTCTGGGGTCCGACATCTATCCACCCACCTGAAAAAACATTTTCGAAGTTTCTTTGGCTGTTGACGCAGTTTATCTTTGACGTTTATTTCCTCTTGGTTTTGGATTGAGAATGGTTGATTATTTTTCCTCCCCAGTCCCATCAGCTTCAGATTTGGTTTGTGAAGATTTAAAAATCCAACACAAACAGAGCCTTTTTAAAAGATGGTTTTATTTTTTTAATTTTTTTTTAATTTTTTAAAAAATATTTTTATTTATTTCTAGGAGAGAGAGAGACAGCGTGAACAGGGGAGGGTCAGAGAGAGAGGGAGATACAGACTCTGAAATAGGCTCCAGGCTCTGAGCTGGCAGTCAGCACAGAGCCCGACGTGGGGCTCGAACCCACGAACCCCAAGATCATGACCTAAGCGAAAGTCGGACGCTTAACCGACTAAGCCACCCAGGCACCCCAAAAGATGGTTTTAAAATGCAATCTCTTCTAGTCATCCACATTCTATCAGATTTTTGCTGCATTCTGAGGGAAAGCCATTTGGGCTCCAGCGTGCTTTGATTTTTCTTATAAAAGAAGTTCAAATGAAGCTGTATTTTTTAGGTTTTGCTCTTTAGGCTGACATATAATCCATTACCATTCGTATAAATGAGATGGCCCAAGCCTTTAAATGATATTTATTGTGACTCTTTCTTGCTTCTACTACGAAGTTTTAAGGCCCGCAGATAAATCTACTCCATCCTGCATACTCACTCTGTTTTATTTCTCCTTCTGATTTGTTTCCTCATATGTGTTTGTTCCTTTTGAATATCCCAAAGCACGGACAAGGTCTGGTGGGCAGAGGAAGAGTACTTACTTACTTTTTAGGCACGGAAATGGAGAAGTTACTGCTTAGTGGCGTGATGAGGTCCTGGGTTCATGTCTCAGGGCTCCCTACACATGCCACTAACATCTAGCACATGGCAGTCTGTGATTGTAGCTGGTTCCAGACTGATCCCCCCAGATACGTGGGGTGTGTTTACTCGTACCTTGTTCCAGACCGATCTCCCCAGATACGTGAATTATGTTTACATGTAGACCTTGTTCTAGACCAATCCCCCCAGATACATGGGGTGTGTTTACTCATAGACCTTGTTCCAGACTGATCCCTTCAGATAAATGGGGTGTTTACATGTAGACATTGTTCTAGACCAATCTCCCCAGATAATGTGGATTATGTTTACATGTAGACCTTGCTCTAGGCCGATCCCCCCAGATATGTGGGGTATGTTTATTTGCATATGTTGTTCCAGACTGATCTCCCCTAGACATGTAGGATATGTTTATTTGTAGATGTTGAGTCTGGAATCTTATTCTGCTTTCCCCTGTCTAGATGTCTCTGACATTCTCATTTGTGAAGCCTTCATCATACCTAGCACCAACAGCTTATGGTAGTATATTATTTGGTACCGATAAAAGCCTAGACTTGAAGCCCAAACTAGAACAGATGTTTTCCAACCCTCCATCCCACTGTTTTATTTCACTGTTTTTATTAGAAAGGTCAGTATCCTGTAGCCAGCAGTACATTCCTGGTGTTATGTGAAAAGTCACCTACAGATACACAGGCCATTAGGGACCCACTGGGAGCTGGGCCCACAGTGAGAGCTAAAGTAATTAGTCACATCTTGTGTGTTCAGCTCAGAGCCTGAGTGTTCCCTGCTCCGAAAGCCGCCTTTATACACACTGGAAATTCCCTTCTGAGGGTGTAGACTAATCAAATCTACCTGAGGTTAAACTTTACTTTTATCTTCCCTCATAACAGTTATAAATTGGATCATTATCCCCTCTGAAAGTCCATCCCTCTTGTGCTTTTGAAGTTCATTCCAAATTAATTTGCTCTGGATTATTAAATTTAATGAGCTAGTTCATAGTTCTAATAAAATGAACCTGGGAAGTAAGAATTTGAAATAGAAATTCTTTTCGTTTCTTGGGTCAAAAGCCTTTAGACCAAGGATGACTAAGGAATTATTTTTAATCAGCTTTCGAGTATAAGAGCTTCTTGAGTTTTCCCCTGGGGAGAAGAAAGAGGCAACAAAGTTTAAAATATTTTTAGATCATTAAAATGACAAATTTTATGAGGTAGATCTCTANAAAGTCAGACGCTTAACCGACTAAGCCACCCAGGCGCCCCAAAATATTTTTAGATCATTAAAATGACAAATTTTATGAGATAGATCTCTGTGTAATTTTCTTTTGCCACAATAAGAAATAGTAAAATAAAAAAATTAGGGGTGCCTGGGTGGCTCAGTTGGTTAGACTCTTGGTTTTGGATCAGGTCATGATCTCGAGTGTTGTGAGTTTAGGCCCTGCATTGGGTTCTGTGCTGACAGTGCAGAGCCTGCTTGAGATTCTCTCCTTTGTGCTCTCTGCCCCTCCCCCACTCGCTTGCTCTCTGTCTCTCTCAAAAATGAATAAATAAACTTAAAAAAATGTAAAGGTCTGCCCCAAAACATGAAGCCGATTTGACTACATTACACAGACACCATATTAAGATTGTATTTGGTGGTAGTAACCTAATATTGATAGGGTGAGAATATTGATTGCATGATCCAGTATTCATAACTTTGCTTAATAATTCACCCCTGTGATTCCTCAAAACTCCCTTTAGACCCACTTGCCTTGGTGGCTTGCGTACTGGAGCCACCACACTATGTAAGAAGCTACAGGTAGTGAGCACTGGCCCTGGAATCGCCCAAGTGGTCGGGAAGGGCTTGGGGGTGCAGTGTAATTAACCAAGCCTGGTCCGCGCCCCGCACACGCTAACAGGTGTGCCATGTTGTCCCCGGAACAGTGTTCAGCTACAACACGGATTCCCGCCAGACGTGCGCCAACAACAGACACCAGTGCTCTGTGCACGCGGAATGCAGGGACTTCGCCACGGGCTTCTGCTGCAGCTGCGTTGCTGGCTACACCGGAAACGGCCGACAGTGTGTTGCTGAAGGTACTTGGCGAGAAGGAGGGAGTGGAGTTTTTGTTTTCGTGCTTGCTTTGAAATGTTGGCTTTTACCCAGATCTCTAAGGTGGGTACTCTTTGTGGGGCGATCATATTGAATCTCTCCTTCCCATTCTTTGTCATCCTTCCCTGAAGGGTCGTTCTCGGGAAATGCCCATTTTTCTAACATGGTGAGGTCTCTTTCTTTCCTGTGCTATATTTTTTCACCATCTTTGAAATGAGCCCATCTTTATAACTGCCCCTAGTTCTGGACAAAGGCTGAAGTTTTGAAATAATGCAGACTGCGCCTGTGCCTAATGCCTCTCGTTTTCCTCAGTTTCTTTCCAGCCTCCCGTATGGCACTGCTCGCAGACTTGAGTGTCCTAGTGGTTGTTAAAGTCCAGTTGGGCCGTGGTGGGCGGGTGTGGACCAGAGTTTGTAGCGGGGAGAAGTCTGTTCTGCTCACCCTTCCCCTTGGGTGGTCCTTCCCTCATGCTCCTCAAATCACAGCATGATGATGGTAGAGCATAAGGGGCACACCAGTTAATTCTGGGCACCAGACCCACGGGGGGCTGACTCCAAAATGGCTTCAGCTGTGGGTTCACATCAGCTCTGAGCTCTGCACCCAAAAAGAATCTCAGTGAAAGTCTAGAGGGCCAGACAGTGAGGCGTCTGGGAGGTTAGGTCCATAAAATTAAAACCAACAAAAACCCTACCATACTGAAGATTTGTCCCTTCAGACACCAACTCAACTCACCTCGCTGGTCACCGGCCATTTTCCTTGTGTTTCATGAGGGACTTCAACTGCTTTGCATAATTTGGCTAAATAAAACTCAGTTGCAGAAATGCTTTCTGTTTTTCATACCCCCAGCCATAGCTGTAGTAAAATCAGTTATTTTAATTTGCTTAAAAAACTTTTTTTATTCTTCTGTGTCACAAGGAGATACAGTGAGTTTTGTTAAATACTGTCTGAAGCAATGAAAGAAAATCATGTGTACTTTTCATGTTAATTTAGGGGGAGGTTTTGAATGTCTGTAAATGTGTTTTCTGTTTTCTTTTAAATCCCTCTTCCCACCCCCAGGTATGGTGTGCCTTTACTCCTTTGTTTTAGGCTTGGCTTTTATACTTCTCTCACCCTGAGAGAAGCTTCCAGAACCTACAATGAGAGCTTATTCTCAAAGAGCAACCTCCTGAGCTCTTTCCGTGCCAAATATCAGAGCTGGCAGTGCTAGCAGTGTATTTGGTGGCAAGCTCAGCTATAACAAACTGTTCGCTACATATTTTGACATAGTATACACGCCCTATAATAGTTCTGTGGTTTAAATATTTGTTGGATTCTTGCTACTTTTGAAACATTTTTCTGGCTCAAGGTTTGGTGGAAAAAATTTGTTTGGTTTCCTTAACTTGGCTTTCCTGCCCGTTTCTGTAATTGTTTAGGGGATGCATTTTTTTGATATTAGTCGTCCAAACTTAATAGCATTCCCCAATGTAATGACACAATTTGTGTGCAGAATTACTGTGTGTGTTTAGTATGCTTTGGCTTGTCAGTGACCCCGTTTAACAGCTTGGGCAACCTGAACATAGCGAAAGGTCCTCCGAATATGGCGATGACGCTCAGGTGCAAGCCCCTCTGTCTAGTGTTAGTCACCAGACTTTATTGAGAACTTAACTATGTGCAGAAAACTCTGCAGAGACCAAGCGAAGGAGCTGGGTAGGAAAATTCCTGTCCCTAGTACTCTAGGAAGACAAACAGGATATGTGCGGTCAATAACTGATGGAATTTCTTTCTTTCTAAAACGTTTATTTATTTTGAGATTGAGAGAGAGAGACACACAGAAAGCAAGCCAAGGAGGGACAGAGAGACAGATGGAGAGGGAGAATCCCAAGCAGGACCCACGCTGTCAGCACAGAGCCTGACGTGGGGCTCGAACTCACAAACTATGAAGTCGTGACCTGAGCCGAAATCAAGAGTCAGACACCCAACTGACTGAGCCACCCAGACACCCCAGGACATTGGAATTTCTAACTTACTTTATAGGTGTGGGGCCTCTTGGGCATGTTATTCTTTTGTTCAAAGGCTGGCTTCTTTGTTTCTTGCTCAGGCTCCCCTCAGCGAGTCAATGGCAAAGTGAAAGGAAGGATTCTGGTGGGAAGCAGCCCGGTGCCCATTGTCTTCGAGAACACCGACCTCCACTCTTACGTGGTGATGAACCACGGGCGCTCGTACACAGCCATCAGCACCATCCCCGAGACCGTCGGCTATTCTCTGCTTCCTCTGGCCCCCGTCGGAGGCATCATTGGATGGATGTTTGCGGTGGAACAAGATGGATTCAAGAATGGGTTCAGCATCACCGGTAATTTATCTCAGACATTGCAATTAATGGGCCTCCCAGTGGTGCCTGGGGGCCCTGGGAGGGCTGGGGGGTGAAGGCAAGGGGAACTTCATGTCTGCAAAAACTCACCGAGGAACATTTTGTGGCTCCAGAAATAAGACGTTGAGGTAAAATCATCCATTTTTTCATTAACATGTACTAACTAAAGCTATCTTGAATTGCATTGTGAGCAGGGAGTGATTTCATGCCGAGGAGCGGGGGTGGGACTTAGAGATCTCCAGCAGAGCAGGTGAAGTCATTTTATACATCCTCACACCGCAAAGTGTGGGGCTTACAGTTTCACTGGTTATCAAGCCTGCCTCCAGATTCCCAACCAATCTGAACTGATGCTTCACGGTTCTTCAGTATCTGCTTGGAGGAAAGGAACCTGCCATTTCTAGCTGCTAAATTAAACCTGATAAACATAATCTCCCTGCGTCTTAGAAAACCTGACTTTCCTTGGAGCTTCTTAGAGCCTGTGCCCTGCTGGGGAAAGCTCAGTCTTCAGCGGACAGACGGGCACATGGTGGGAAGAAGGTTTCTGTAGAGTGGTCGCAGCCTCTGCTGAGGCCAGCGGCCCCATGCATGCTAGAAGCCCTTTTCTAGAACAACTTGGGTGCAGGTTGTTCTTCCCCGGCTCCTCCTGGGACCTGGAGCCTGTTGTTGTGGGTCACAGGTGCCCAGCCGCTGCCCTCATTTGCTCCACCACTGCCTCCCCTTGCTGGAGCCTCGGCCATGGCTTTATTGAGGAAACACCCCGAAATCAGGGTCTCTAGGCTTTACAAGGGTAACCCTCCAAAAGTTACAAAGCATAAAGACATGCTGAAATGGGGCCATTTTAAGAAAGGAAAGGCAGGCTGCCTGGGTGGCTCAGTCGGTTAAGTGTCCAACTTCGTCTCGGGTCATGATCTCACGGTTCGTGGGTTCGAGCCCCGCGTCGGGCTCTATGCTGACACCTCAGAGCCTGAGCCTGGCTCAGATTCTGTACCTCCCTCTCTCTCTGACCCTCTCCTGCTCACGCTCTTTCTCTCTCTCTCTCAGAAATAAATAAAACATTAAAAAGAAGAAAGAAAAAAAGGAAAGACTATGTATTAGGAAAAGGGTGCACCTACCCTTAAGATATCTAATGTTTGGCCTAATATTTCTTCCCTCTGCCCCTCAGGCATGTATATCCTGAGTCGTATAACGGTGTTCATGTTCTTGTGCACATGTGCTCTTCCCTTGGCAGACGCAGTTGAGCTTTGCAGTCAGACCCACAGACGCTAGTCCTTCCCTGCACAGCATCTCATGCTGGTGTTGCTTTATGTGCGGGTTAATTAAAGTGGTGATATTTTGAATTTTTTTAAATGCTTATTTATTTTTGAGAGAGAGACAGAGTGTGAGCAGGGGAGGGGCAGAGAGAGAGGGAGACACAGACCGAAGCAGGCTCCAGGTGCTGAGCTGTCAGCACAGAGCCTGAAGCGGGGCTCAAACCCATGAACGGGGAGATCATGACCTGGGTCGAAGTCGGCACTTAACCAACTGAGCCACCCAGGCGCCCCATGTATCACTCCTTTGTCATCAAGAAATGGAGGCTCAGTGGGGTTAGGTGACTTGTTCTGGTTCACCCAGTTAGTACCTATCGCAGCTGGTACTTTGTGTTTTTCCAGCACCATTCTTGAGCCCGCCCATCCCGATGCAGTGGTGGGGCTGGGAATTGTCTCTCCAATACGCATCCCTCAGTTGGGCCACACGGATGTCCCCACTCTGTCCTCGGTGTCCCCCAGCTCCATTTCTACCAATCAGACGAAAGCACCTGTAGAGGAGGTCCGAGCCTCCTTCAGAAGCAGCACCGGGAGCCTTGGGCCGACAGGAGGGGGTGTCCCAGATGTCAAAGGTGGCAGACCACCCTTGCTTTCCAGGAGGCGAGTTCACCCGCCAGGCCGAGGTAACCTTCGTGGGGCACCCAGGCAAGCTGGTCATCAAGCAGCAGTTCAGCGGCATCGATGAGCATGGACACCTGACCATCAACACGGAGCTGGAGGGCCGCGTGCCGCAGATCCCTTTCGGCTCCTCAGTGCACATCGAGCCCTACACCGAGCTCTACCACTACTCCCCCGGGGGTGAGCAGCTGGCGCCGGTGGGGGGTGTGGGGTGGGAGGATGGAGGGCAGTCCCAGCTTCCGACCTGCCCACTGCTGCAGCGGCCCCGGGCTGGGCTTTGGAGAGGAAATAGCTGGGTACTAGCTTATCAAAATCACTTTTTCCCCTAATTACAGACATAGTACCCACTTGTAAAGTAAGCATAATGGTAAAACCGGGACATCATTATTATTAGATTTAAATGCATTGAATTCCTTTCAGCCTTTTCCCCATATGTGTGTGCATGTGTGTGTCTATATACATATATATATATTTTTGTATATATGTATATATATATATATTTGCATATATGTGTGTATATATATATGTATATATATAGTACCCCAACATATATATAACATCTCAACATAGATCTTATAAGTCTCCAGGAATATAATGTACAACATGGATATTACATCTATGTGTAACTATATATATATATATATACGTACATACGTATATATCTATATTTTAACCTATTATTTTAAATAATTTCAAATTAACAAAAAAGGTTGAAAACAGCGTAATTTACATCTGCCATTGACCCAGCTTCACCAGTTGTTAACATTTTGCCACATTTACTTTTTCTCTTGCATATACATATATATATTGTAAACAATACATATTTTTTGAGAATAAGTTGTAGTCATTGTGATCTTCCATCCCCTAAATAAGTCACCTATTTTTCCTAAGAACCAGAACATTCTCTTTTGTGGCTACAGTACAGCAGTCACACAGTCAGGAAATTTAACATTGATGGAATTCTAGTACATATTCTACAATTCCGTATATAGTTTTTATTTAAGTAAATTTGCAGTTATACCACATTATTATATCTTCATTTTCAGTAGACTTTGAAAACACTGTTTAATGGATCTGTACTATTATATGGCTATTAATTTAAATCATTCTATTTTCTTTTTTTTTTTTCATGTTTATGTATTTTGAGAATGAGAAAGCTTACTGATTCGCACAGTGTGGAAGGGGCAGAGAGAGAGAGGGAGTAAGAGAATCCCAGACAGGCTCTGCGCCGTCAGTGCAGAGCCTAACGCTGGGCTTGATCTCATGAACTGTGAGATCGTGACCTGAGCTGAAATCAAGAGCTAAACGCTGCCCCTAAACCATTCTGTTTTCTAAAGTTTAAGTTATTTCCAATTCTCCCATCTTAGAATGAGTTGAAATGACCATCTTCATCAGAAATCTTGACCAAACTTCTGATTCTTTTCTAAGATTCAATTCCTAGAAATAGAACTGCTGAGCCAAACAATAGGGACTTTTTGAAGGCTCTTATTAAATTGCCATCCTCAAAGGTCGTACTAATTGCCGAGGCTTTGTGGCTTGATTGGGCTCTCCTGGGGATGACGGGGCTGGGGCATAGGACCCCAGTCTGTGGTCAGCCTGCATCCAGATGGTATTTCTGGCAGCACAGCACGTGGGAGCTGGACAGCAGGCAGCTTACACTAATCTTTTATTTATCCTTTGACTTTTGTTATGAACTACATCAGAGCACACAAATATAAAGAGCCTTTTATTCCTTTTTTTTTTTTTTAATAGGAAGTTGAGAGTTTCATCATATGGGTTAGAAGGAGGCTTTTCTGAGTGGGGAAGTCTTTCTCTCTTCTCTGTTGAGATTGGCTCACAGCACTTTAGTAATTTTTCAGGAACTAGTTACTGAAACCCATTTAGTGTCTCATTTTCTATACAGGAGAAATGCTTGATCTAGGGTTATACATAGCAGCCACTATTTATTGAATCTCAAGTGAGATAACTAATATTGAGCAGTTAGCGCTCTGCTAGTCACGTGCTCAATGCTCCATAGATGAGTACCAGAGATAGTAGTTTCTCTTAATAGTGGTAGGCTGCTTGAGGCCAGAAATTTTACATACATTATGTCGTTCTCACCCCAGCCCATGTTGTAGAAGTAACTGAGACTAGAGTTGTAACCGGTCTGTGATCACACACCTTGTGAGCAGTAGTGCAAGGTGTGTTAAGTTCAGCTGTATCTGCTTCCAAGCATGTGCTCTTTCCACCAGCTCTTAATCTCTGGGTTGGCTCTGGGTGACTTCAGAACTTATAAAGAACACGTGATGAGAAAAAGCAATAAATATTAGTAATGCAAATAGTTGTAATCATAGTATGGGAAATCTGCAGAATGAGTCCCAGTACAGAAATAAATGATCTTCTGTAACCTGTTACGTGTGATATCTCAGCTGGGCAGGGAATATTACCAATAGTTTTAAAGCCCTTGACTAAGCTTCTTGCCTCCTTTGTCTCCCTGCCTGGTCTCCCTTCTTCCCCCCTCACCACATCCCAGTGATCACATCGTCCTCTACGCGGGAGTACACCGTGATGGAGCCTGAGCAAGATGGCGCTACCCCTTCTACCATCTACACTTACCAATGGCGCCAAACCATCACCTTCCAGGAGTGCACCCATGACACTTCCCGGCCGACCCTGCCCAACACCCAGCAACTCTCAGTGGACAGCGTGTTCGTCCTGTACAACCAGGAGGAGAGGATCTTGCGCTATGCGCTAAGCAATTCCATCGGTCCCGTGAGGGGTAGGAATGGGCGTTGTGTGCCTGCCCGCACATGTATCTCCGCTCTTTCGCGTACTATTTTTCATCTTTTACTCTCAGTGAGAAGAAAGTATGCTAAAATATGTCCCTACAGACGAAATAATCTCATCATCTATGATTCTTAGAAAACTTAGGCACCTCTGTTCTGCTAACCTAAGGCCGCTTCATTGTTCTGTTTGGGGTGGAGTGAAGAATGCTAACTCGTTGAGTTACCTCACGGAGCAGACTGTCCAAAAGGCTACAGCAGGCTTCAGCAGGGCACTTAGAGCATGCTCATGCTCAGTCTTGGAGGGAATGTGTGCTCAGGGCCTGAGGAAATCTAAATACAGTCTGATGAAAGTCGGGCATGGAGCCTCCACACCTTCTGCCCTGTGACAGCACATCGCTGGTGCTGAGGTCTGGTCTGTGCATGCTTCTGGCTGCGTGGAAGAAGCTGGCATTTGGAGAGCAAGCGCGACATCTCGGGGTCAGACTTCACGTCATCCCAGTCTCCAGGCCCCAGAGGTTCCGTATCTTTCGGGTTGGGTTTTAAGGTCTTTCTCTTTTTCGGTTATTTTTGGTGGTTCGTCCACACCCAGGTCACTTCTCCAGCTGACCATGTTTGTCCTTCCGCAGTTCCGCAAATCAGGAGGGCGGGTGTCTTTCTCCCTCCTTTGACAACTGTAGCTCAAGGCGTTGAGGTTGGCACATTTTTTCTTAAAAGGCTGGGTAGTGAATATTTCAGCTTGGCCAGCTGTACAGTGTCTGTCACAAGATCTCAGTTCTGTCATCATAGCACAAAAGCAGCCACAGGCTGTTCACAAGTGAATGGATGCGGCCTGTTTCCAATAAAACTTTATTTACAAAAACAGGCATGGATCTGGAGGGATGTAGTTTGCTGATACTGCCCCCTAGTGACACAGGAGTCTGGTATCTTGTTCCTGAACCCTCTGCTGTTCTCCTGCTCATCAGTTACGCATTCCTTTCTGTGGAAGGAGGACACCCACAGGCGTTTCTGAAAACTCACTTGGCTTCCATGTCTCTGCTTCACAGACGGCTCTCCCGATGCCCTCCAGAATCCTTGCTACGTCGGCACTCATGGGTGCGACACCAACGCGGCCTGTCGCCCTGGCCCTGGGGTTCAGTTCGCCTGCGAGTGCTCCATCGGCTTCCGAGGGGATGGGAGGACCTGCTCAGGTACGGCCGTCCATTCTGACTTTTGGGGGGCTGGGAAGCGGGCTGGGAGGGGGCATCCACTTCTGCACACCAGAGGCCTGGGTGAGGTAAGGGAGCGTGGGTGAGGGAGATGCCGGTGGGAGCACTGAGCCTGGTTAAGCCCCACACCCGGGGTTCCAGCGGTCACCCGGTTAGGGGCACCGCTCTTTCTTCCATCTTGTCCAGTGCGCGGACTCCAAGCAGCAGAGTAGACATTAGGAAGCCACACAGCACACGGTTTAAGGGGAACCTGGAGTCAGCACTGTTTCTAACACTAATAATATAACGGTCCCTGTAAGGAACCCAGGCGCTGCTGCTGTCAGGTGCCTCACAAACCCCATCTCATTTCGTCCAGCTGCTCTAGAGATCGAGTCTTTCACTTCTGCCTCCTGAATGTTTACAATATTTATTTTTAAGAGACAGAGGCAGAGCGGGGGAGGGGCAGAGAGAGGGAGACACAGAACCCGAAGCAGGTTCCAGGCTCTGAGCCGTCAGCACAGAGCCCGACACCGGGCTCGAACTCACAAACCAAGAGATCGTGACCTGAGCTGAAGTCGGATGCTTACCCGACTGAGCCACCCGGGTGCCCCTCATTATAAGTTAATTTTTAATACATGCACATAGACAGCTAGATAGTGATATGTTTGTGACTAAATTGCAGTCCAGTACCAAGGACCAGTTAGTGAATTCCTGACTCAGTGAAGAGTCCATACAGCAGAGGCCTCTAGTGCAGAAATGTCAGGTGCTTCAACCACAGCTCCCGAAATCTGCGACAGAGGGCTCACGGATGAATGTAAGGAATGCTAGTAGTAAATTCTGCTAGTGCAGGAGCGGCATACACAAGCGTGTTTGGCCAGAAAGATGAGCAGCCCCCTTGAATGACTCAAGTCTAAGAATCTGATGAGCCCAGAAGCCCTGAAATTTGGGAACGATGCCTTAGGTCTGGAATCCAACCCCCTGATTAATGACAGACTTCGTGTGCTGATTTAACAGAGAGATTGGCAGAGTGAAACACTATGTGAGGTCCTCGTGGGAGCATCTGAAGTAACGGAGAGCAGGGACCTGCGCTTATAGAAACAGGCTGCCTAATCGCTTAGCCAGCCTGCTGATAGCTTTGCACAATGTGGTAGAATTCAGTCGGAGGCTCACCTTCCTTGGAACATACCATTAGCAAGGGGTCATAGTTCCTACTTGCCTCAGACCATCAGAGTTTTCCAGTAGGTCCCCAGAGAGCCCAACAGTTTTAAGCCAACTGGATGTTAGTAAAGCGTGGAGATGCCCCAACCCGCTGCTGCTGGGCCATAACCTCTGGCTAATTCTTGCACTCTTGGTACGTGAGCTTATCGTAGGAAGAGCGCTTGATTCACTTCACAAGGCACAACGTTGCATAATCTACTGCTATCAGAGAAAACTCTCTGATGCGCTCACTCAGGAAGACAGGTGGTCATGTGGGGACCTGCTTTTGTTCTGGGGTTAGTCCTCGCTCTGGCAGATTAGCACCGTGGAATGTGGGTATATTCCCAGTCAGGCTGCTTTTTGTTCTGGGTCACTAGAACATGCCTCCCAGTGTTAATGCATTGAGACATGAGGCCGTTGATAGGAAACTGGATGAAGCAAATCACTTCATGCATTATTTTGACCCGGAAAATGGCTTAGAAGAGAATGATCCTTTGTAATTCAGTTTGGGTAACATGGATATAATGGCAGATGGCATCCCAAGAATGCCTGGTGTTGGCGGGACGCTGCAGAGGGACCCTCCAAGGTAGTTTGGAGCAGGTTTCCAGATGAACTCACAAGCGCTCTGGTGCCTGGCCGAATGGCTTCTGTGTGTTTCTCAACCGGGAGGCTATAGAGATCCTTCTGGATAATCTCTCAACGAGTATTTTGAGCATACACAAGACACTTAACAAACCAAACCGAACAAGTCTCCTCAAAGAGTCTGGCCTTTATAAATTTTTTTTAACATTCTTAATATATTTCTGAGAGAGAGAGACAGCATGAGCGGGGGAGGCTCGGAGAGAGAGGGAGATACAGAATCCGAAGGAGGCTCCAGGCTCTGAGCTGTCAGCACAGAGCCTGACACGGGGCTCGAACCCACGAACTGTGAGATCATGACCTGAGCTGCAGGTGGACGCTTAACCGACTGAGCCACGCAGGTGCCCTTTCCCAGTGTTTCAATGATCAGTTAGTAGATACTCTTCCCTTCCCATTTCCCAAATACACATTTAGTCCTAAGGGGCTTAGCTCCTTAGGCGCCCCGAGCCTGGCCTTTATAAAAGGGAAGAATTTAGAGTTGTTGAAAATACATGAAAAGTAGCCATTCTGAAAAAAAAAAAACTAAAAAGGNGGCTCTGAGCTGTCAGCACAGAGCCTGACACGGGGCTCGAACCCACGAACTGTGAGATCATGACCTGAGCTGCAGGTGGACGCTTAACCGACTGAGCCACGCAGGTGCCCTTTCCCAGTGTTTCAATGATCAGTTAGTAGATACTCTTCCCTTCCCATTTCCCAAATACACATTTAGTCCTAAGGGGCTTAGCTCCTTAGGCGCCCCGAGCCTGGCCTTTATAAAAGGGACGAATTTAGAGTTGTTGAAAATACATGAAAAGTAGCCATTCTGAAAAAAAAACTAAAAAGAGAAGCAGGCATTACAAGAGTAAGCCAGCATTTTCCTTTTGGGTTAGAGAATGATTTGTGTGAGACGAAGTATCTTCCCAGGGAAGAATTTGACCAGATATTGAATAAGAACAATTAACTTTAAGCAGATGCTGTGATATTTTATGAGGGACAGTAATTGCCAATGCACTGTTTCCAGTAAAGTACGAATTAAAGTCCTAGCCTCAGTTTATGGAAGGGGGGGGTTAAATTAGGCATTAGGAAGAGTTTCCACTTTGTAAGGACTGTGCTTTTATGGAGAAACTGCTAGTCTTGCTCTAAAGAAGAAGTGTGACCCTGCTTGGATTCTGTGTGCAGACCTTCGTGGGGGTGAGGTTGTGCTGGGGATCATCCCCTCCTTCACACACACACACACACACACACACACCCCGTTGACGAGCTGTACGTGACATGGGGGATTGACTGCTCTCCTAATCACTTATGTAGCTTTTGCGAAACCCACAGCTGCCCTGTCCATAAACCTTCCGGGGCCGAATGGAACTTGGAAAACTTCCCCTGGTGATTTTGTTCTGTCCCTTTGATTGAAAAGTGTTGCTTCTGTGCCATTGTCCTTTGGCAACTGCGCCGAAGCCGTGGAGTCAGTCCTGCAGGCTGTACGGGGCCTCCAGACATCTGTGCTGGGAGTGTCCTCTGAGGGTCACGCACGGAGACCGTGGAAGCCGGAATGATTTTTTTTTCCTCCTGGGTTGTTGGAGCAGCAGCTGGCGGACGGAGCCGCGGAGGCCACGCTTGCTCAATATCCCTGCACCCACACCCCAGCCTCGTGGAGGAGGCTGCTGGGGGGAGGGGGCCTTGTTCTGGGGCCTTCCAGCTGTGCCTGGGGTCATCCTCTTGTGTGAGACCTTGTATCGTAAACATGTCGCGGGAATGTGGGAACATTTGTGGCAGTATATTTTCAAAAAGCTGCTGCCGTTTGTTTTGGGGTTTTGCACGGGTTTGGGAATGACGTGGCCGAGATGGTTTATCTTGTGCGGTGCCCGCTAGGCCAGCAGGACATTTGTGTCACCAGTGACGGCACTGATCCATCACTGGTGGTAACACATAAGGCTTCATCTCCTGAGTGTGAAAGATTCACCTTAAGGCATTGGGGGGGGGGGGTGTGTGTGAGAGGTGGATCTCAGCCATAATGCAATCTGCCCACAAGTCTCAGAGTTCTAGAAATGCCGGAAGTAACCGTGTACCCTCTGAGAATGAGGTTGGGATGGAAAGACCTTGTGTGATTGTGTTTATTTCAGCCCATCAGTGGACAGGTAACCAGTGTGATGACAGGTCAGCTCGGTTTCTTGTCCGGGCCAACCAGGCTCACTGTGGGATTAGTTCTAGATTGGACCCCAATGCCTAGAGGCCATCCGCAGGCCATGTTCCTAGAATGGGCCAAATCCATCCCCATGTCTGGTTGTGTAGGATGAATCCCTAAAAATTATAAAATAGCTACATTTCTTGAGAATCCTAGGTGCTCCTCTGCCTTACATCCATTTTCTGTCATCCTCAGAAGAACCCCTCAAGGTCAATAGTACTATGCTTATTTACTAATGGGGAAACGGAGGCTGAGTAGTCACTTGCCCAAGGCCACACAAGCCGGTAACTGAAGGAGGCAGGATTTGAACCTCGGTATGTCCAGCTCCCAAGCATATGCTTTTTTGGTTGTTTGTTACCCCATGTGGTGGCTTTGGTGTTGTCGCGTGAGGAAACATCACCCGGCTGGCTCATTTACAGACTTGTGAGTTAATGACTTTCCTTTTAGTGCATTAAGCTCTAGGTAACATTCTAAAATTCACAATCAGGCTTTACATTGTCCGACTTTGCTTTGTAACTGTAGCTGAAGAAAAGTAATATTTTTGAGGAGCATGAATTTACATATGTTCAGTAGTTTAGGAGCCTTACTCACGGTCTGGACACTCGTCCCCACATCTTTGTGACATGTGTGTGTCATTCTGATGTTGGCAGACTCCAGGCTCAGCAGTGAATCCCAGGACAGGCATGGGAAGCCCACATTTACAGCAGGAGGACCTTGACATCTCTCTGGAAACTTGGGCCCAGGAAAACAAGAAACCTTTTTACCACTACTTTTGGAATATAGAGCAGGTTTTTTTTCCTTAAATAGTTTATTGTCAAGTTAGTTTCCATATAACACCCAGTGCTGATCCCCACAAGTGCCCCCCTCCGTGCCAGTCACCCCCCTACCTCTCCTCCCCACCCCCATCAGCCCTCAGTTTGTTCTTGGCATTCAAGAGTCTCTCATGGTTTGCCTCCCTCCCTCTCCCCCACTACTTTTCCCCTTCTTCTCCCCCACGGTCCTCCGTTAAGTTCCTCCTAATCCTCCTATACATGCGAACATATGGTATATGTCCTTCTCTGCACGACTTATTTCGCTCAGCATAACACCCTCAAGTTCCATCCACGTTGCTACACATGGCCAGATTTCATTCTTTCTCATTGCCATGTAGTATGCCATCGTACAGATGAACCACATCTTGATCCATTCATCAGTTGATGGACACTTAGGCTCTTTCCATGATTTGGCTATTGTTGAGAGTGCTGCTATGAACATTGGGGTACATGTGCCCCTATGCATCAGCACTCTAAGAGCAGTTTGTTTTAAAATTGATCCCTTCATGGGCCAGAATGCTTTCTATTTTATTATACCTGGTGATACTGAAAGAAGTTGTTTTTTTAAATGTCTGCATGTTGAAAAAATTCGTTGTAGATATCGACGAATGTTCAGAACAGCCCTCAGTGTGTGGGAGCCACGCGATCTGCAATAATCACCCCGGAACCTTCCGCTGCGAGTGTGTGGAGGGCTATCAGTTTTCAGACGAGGGGACGTGTGTGGGTAAGTTTTGTAGGTAACTTTTCAAAGCATTTATTCGTTTATTCATATGTTGTGCAGTACCACACCACCTGGACGAAGGTGTTGCCCCAGGTGATTATCCTGGCTGGGTTTGCTGGCTTCCTGCAGCACCTGGCGAGTGCTGGCTTCTCTTGTTGAGGGAAGCAGTTTACAAGATGAATCAGACTCATTCCTTCCCTCCAACTACCTGGAGGGTCATGTATGTAAGGAATAAGCAGTGTTATTATCTGTGCTAGTAATAGCATCCCTTTACCAGTTGTAAGCTTTTGCACTACATTTCTTCTTATAAAACTCCTTTTCTTTTCATTGTTTTTTAATCCTTCTTAAAACAATTACACTTTTTTCACCATTTGTTTATGTATTTATCTATTTAGTTTAGTTATTTATTTTTGAGAGAGACAAAGATGGAGAGTCAGAGAGAGAATCCTAAGCAGGCTCCACACTGTCAGCGTGGAGCCCGATGTGGGGCTCGAACTCATAAACTGTGAGATCATGACCTGAGCGAAAACCAAAAGTCAGACACTTAACTGACTGTGCTACCCAGGCGCCCCATAATCAATGGTCTTGAGATTCATATGGAGGGAGGATCTGACAGATGATTTAGATTGAAGTTTTCCTGATTAATGTCTAAAATTCAGGGGCACCTGGGTGACTCAGTCGGCTAAGCGTCCGACTTCGGCTCAGGTCATGCTCTCATAGTCTGTAGGTTCGAGCCCTGCGTCGGTCTCTGTGCTGACAGCTCAGAGCCTGGAGCCTGCTTTGGAGTCTCTGTCTCACTCTCTGCACCTTCCCCACTCGTGCTCAGTCTCTCTCTCTTTCTCTCTCAAAAATAAACATTAAAGTTTTTTTAATAGAAAAAAATTCCATTTGGGGCCATTCTGTTCACGGATCTCGATTTTATAAGCCACAAGTAATAGCATAACTTCTTACCCTTGTCGAAGCTGTGAATCGGACTAATAATGCCTTAGGTCAGTGATGATTTGGGTGGTGATGGAGATAGGCCGACCACAAAGAGCCAGATTGTTTAGATTTCTCCACTTTTTCCCCCACTGCTGCACTTTGACCTGTTGGCTCCAGCAATTTTAAGTTCAGAGATTTGTGGAGATTTCCAGGGCTGGAGGGCAATATGCTGAATGGACCATCTGAACTCAACATTTCTTCTCAACAATTCAAAACAGATTCTTCTTTTACGGCCTCAGTGAGCCGTCTCCTTACCGCTTCCTTGCTTTTCACGAAGCCCTAGCGTGGTTTCTGTTTGCTCTGTCTCAGAGCTCGGATGAGGCTCCGAGGTCCCAGGGCGAGGTGATGTCTTCAGGGCGGCAGGGAACAGGCAGTTCTCATACTTTGAATGTGACCCAAACATCTGTGGATTTGGAGAAGCCAGGCGCCTTTGCACAGAGTGAAGCTTTCAGCTCTGCTAAGGTTACTTCTTTTTCTTTTCAATGGAGAACAACAATTTCTGTGTATTTGGCCTCACTTCCTTCCATGCTTTTTGAGGTGAAGGAGATTCAAAGGTTTATTTTCTTTTTTAAAAAAAATGTTTATTTATTTATTTGTGTGTGAGAGAGAAAGAGAGAATCTGAAACAGGCTTAGTGCTGTCCATGCAGAGCCCGGCATGGGGCTTGAACCCATGAACCGAAAGGTAGTGACCTGAGCCGAAGTCGAGTTGGACAGTTAACCAACTGAGCCACCCAGGTGTCCCTCTAAGGTTTATTTTTTCATGACACCGCCATTTACATTACATTTGGACTTACACTTGGGTGGTGGAGCGTGCATTCGTGGGGTAGCTGGCTGTGAGGGGTGAGGTCCGTGTTTGGACCATTTCTGCCGTGCACACTCGCTGGAGGATAGGATGGGGTGCGAGGCAGGTGGGGTGCAAATGTCAACTCCTAGGCATCGGATTTTGAGGAACATGCTTACCGTCTCTGAGCCTCCATTCCTCAGATCGCTCCGCTCATTCCAGGTCAGGGCCCCCCTCCTTGCCCAGGGCTCTCTTCCCGCATGGAGGAGCTAATAAAGTACAACCGCAGCGTACCATCTACTTGTGACTGTAGTTCATTTTTAATTCCCATTTGAGCCACTTTTCTCTCCTTCCCAAACTTCTCCCAGTATCCCCCCGCTCCTGGTAGCTTCCCATCCGTTGTACAGGCGGGATCAGAGTTGTAGAGAGATTACCAGCTCTGCAAGGTCAAGAGCCTTGGAGGGAAGCAGAGCCAGGCGCCCTGGTGTGCCCCCTCTGGTCTCCTTAGGGCTGTCCAGGAAGCTACTTCTCTGCTGCAGGGATAAGCCAGCTGCTCTTCTCCATGACTGTCCTGACCTCTCTTTGAAGGAGCATCATCAGCAAGACCATTTAGAGACTCCATCTGTGTGAGAACCGAGGCAAACCTCCAGGACTGGGGGCAGGGCGGTGGTTGTCAGGAACCGTGGCAACGCTTTCCCTTGAATTGATTTGAAACCTCACTAAAAAATGCTTCATTCATTGTAAAATGAAAAAAGTCGAATGAAAACACTTGGAATTGTGAAGGCAGCTTTCAAAACCCCTTTAAGGAGAAAATTGTTTTGCGGTGGAAACATGGTCTTCCATAAGGAAAAACATGATTTAAGAAATTCAATTTTCTTACATTTCTAGACTTAAGAAATTAAGAGGGCGCCTGGGTGGCTCAGTCAGTTAAGCATCTAACTTCGGCTCAGGTCATGATCTCACGGTTCGTAGGTTCGAGCCCCATGTCAGGCTCTGTGCTGACAGCTAGCTCAGAGCCTGGAGCCTACTTCTGATTCTGTGTTGCCCTCTCTCTCCGACCCTCCCCTGCTCACACTGTCTCTCTCTCTCTCTCTCTCTCTCTCTCTCTCTTTCTCTCAGAAATAAAACATTAAAAAAATTTTTTTTAAAAAGAAATTCAGTTATAAATTGCCTTTTTCTAGAAATGACTTGAAGATTATAGAAACACATACATGTGTGAAGATGATGACGGGGAGAGAACACTGAAATTGCATATGTGCTGACCCCAAGTGTCCCCTCTGTTAAGAAGGGTGCAGCAGATCGAGGCCCTGAGCAAATATAATTTATAAAATGCTCACTTACAATCTATAAATTACATAAAGATTTGTTGTGAGAGACAGAGGAAAGAAAGCAGAGTGAGGCTGATTTCCTGGCTGTTCTATTGACCTGTATTTTCCCTACCTTTTGAGGACCCTAAATTTGTTGACACTATCCCCTTCACACCACAGGCTGAAGGATTTGTTGGGGTGGGGGAGGGACCCTAGAGAAAAGAACAGAAATGAGGGGAAGTGAGAGATGACAGGAGGGTCCAAGGAAGCAGAATGTGTTAGGACTTGGTAGGTATAATGTGGGCTCCTGTTTTCCAGACAAATCTGTGGACCGCTTGCAGTAATTTAAAATCTAGCCACCCTTTGGCCCACAAGACTCGGTTTGCTAATACCTGTCCCGTAGAGTCTTGACTTCAGGAGTCTCAGTGCCAAGTGCACAGGCCGGACCTCCATCCACCACTACTTTACTAACTTCTCATTTCCCACAGACCTTTGAGGAGTATCCTCTCCTTTCTATATCTCCAACAGTGCTTAGAGCTCTCCCTCTCAAAGCACGTGAGCCCAGAAAAACCGGGTTGGGTCTTGGGAAGGCTCACGGAGGAGAAAGAGGAAAAGCCCTCCCTTAAGATAATCCAGACACCAGGGGCCTCTTCAGAGGGAAGCAAAGGTTCTGTTCTGACATTTCAAGGGACAGGATTCTGTCCTGGGTCTTAGAGCTTTAAACCCAGAAGCTAAACGGTACCTTGTGAACCCCCAGAGAACCTGAACCGGCCATTTGAAAATACGCCCTAGACCTCAGCCCTTGGCTTCCATCTCAGGGAAGAGCACAAGGTGAGGTATTACTGGCTAGCCTCTGTGTCACTCACCCACGTCCTGAGCCCTCGTTCTATGAGTTCTAGCATCAGGACCCTTTAGTAAATAAGAGTTCCATCTACTGGGCCTCCTTATGCTTGGCACGTGGGAAGTAATTCCTACAGAGGAAGAACTTGAGGCTCCGAGAAATCATATGATCTACCAAAGCCATGTGGCGGAAGGATTCCTCCTTCCTTCGTGGGAAATGGGTGACTTTGACTTCAGCACTCGTAGTCTGTGTTCTTCCTGCCCGGTGGGCCAAGGGGAGGGACGCCCTGGGGAAGTCCCAGATCCTTCTCTTCAAATGCTCTGACGGAGCTGCCGCAGGAGCGTACACACGTACACCGAGAGGTGTTCCACCTCTGCATCCAGGTGAAAGGGAAGCTGGGTTTGGGGGAACCTGGTGTGGAGAGTGGCCTGAGACAGAGCCCCAGGGGCGAAGCTGAGGGTATCGGGCTGAATGAGCAGCCTTGGTGTCCATCCTCAAAGACTAATCCGAGGCAGAAGCCAGGTGGCAGACAACAGGAAGTCCGGGGGTCTCAACCCAGTGGTGAGCAGAGGATGACACCTGGTAAGATGCCTAGAGCTCCGGGGTTCTAGCACATTCCCCTCAATGGACTAAACCGCTGATGGAGAGGGAACTTAGAAGGTCACTGGGACCACTCAGGGGCCTCGCTTCAAACACCATGTCAACGTTTTGTTTGTAGCTGTTGTGGACCAGCGCCCCGTCAACTACTGCACGACGGGCCTCCACGACTGTGACATCCCACAGCGGGCGCAGTGCATCTACCTGGGAGGGACCTCCTACACCTGCTCCTGTTTGCCGGGCTTCTCTGGGGACGGCCGAGCCTGCCAAGGTGCGTGTCTCCTCTGATTTTTCTCTCTGTGTAACCTCAAAAGATTCCATGTGCTAATTACCAACTCATCCTGAAATTAAGAGAATTACGCTATTTTTTTTAAGTTTGTTTATTTATTTTGAGAGAGAGCGAGTGCAGTGGAGGAGCAGAGAGAGAGGGAGAGAGAGAGAATCCCAAGCATGTCCCGCCCTGTCAGCATGGAGTCCAATGCATGGTTCAGGCTCATGAACCGTGAGATCGTGACCTGAGCCGAAATCAGGAGGTGGACACTTAACCCACTGAGCCACCCGTGCACCCTGAGAATCATCCTTTCAACTCTGTTGGGTAAATGGGCTGCATTTTGTCTGTCTCTGGTAGTGTGAACCAGGCATTTTTCCTTGGAGGCTGTTCTCATTGGGGAAGACACTTAGCCCCCACCTACTATTGTGTTCTGTGATTTGCTCACTTAAGCAACAATTAGACCCCTGCTGTCTGCTAGGAACTGAAGAGATGGTCTTTCACAAAAAGGCAGATAATCCTTGTATACGTGGGGACTTGAGGTCCAGCTTTTTCTTTAGTAAGTCTGTAGCCATTCACCTGGCCTGCTCTCACCTTCTGCTCCAGAAAAAACCAAGTCCCCTTTTAAAATAAATGACTGCAGAGAATGTCTCCACAGAATTCTTTCAGACCTGAGGTCAGTCCATTGTTGGCTGCCAAGATGCTTTTGAAGATGATTTTAGGTAAGATAGCTGTAAAAAAAAGTACACTGATCTCTTGATTTGCAAAATTACTTAATAATACACCATATAGTACTCCTGAAAGTCCAAACTTTTCTAAGATACAATACTTTCTGAGATACAATTTCTGAGATACAATACTTTCTTTTTTTTTAAGTTTATTTATTTGTTTTGAGAGAGCGAGCGAGCAAGGGAGAGACAGACAGAAGAGAGAATCCCAAGCAAGCTCCACACTCAGCACAGAGCCCTACACAGGGCTTGAACTCAAGAACCTTGAGATCATGACCTGAGCTGAAATCAAGAGTTGAACGCTTAACCGACTGAGTCACCCTGGCGCCCTGGGATACTTTCTTTTTGTTACTGAACAAAAAGTAAATGTGAATTTTCTCTGATCTCTGAGGTTTTTCTGTCAGTGGTTAATCATGTCTCCAAACTGTCAGACATTTTTAAAGTTCTCATTTGTGATGACAACGATCATTTTATATAATATGCAAAAGAATCTTTTTTTTCCCCTTTTACATGCTCGATTTTCCATGAAAACATTATCATCCAAGTGAAACACATTTATAAATACACAAGATAGAAATTGGAGAGTGAGTGGTTTTTTTTTAATGTTTATTTTTGAGAGAGAGAGAGAGAGAGAGAGAGAGGCAGAGCATGAACAGGGCAGGGGCAGAGAGAGAGGGAGACACAGAATCTGAAGCAGGTTCCAGGCTCCAAGCTGTCAGCACAGAGCCTGACACAGGGCTCGAACTTACAGACCTCAAGATCATGACCTGAGTCAAAGTGACACTTAGCTGACTGAGCCACCCAGGCGCCCCAGAGAGTTTGTGTTTAGATGACTAATGTTTGGTGAACTTTCAATCACTGTTCCCAGATCAGAAACAGAGCCCCCTAGAGCTGAGCAAGTGGTTTAAATTATCGCATAAACCATGCAGGCTCTGTAGTGCAATGGATAGTGCATTGAACTTTTAAATTATTGTATAAACTATGAATTCCAGAAGAAGTTTCATTGTTCCTGGGCTTTGTGGCTCTTTTGCAGACGTGGATGAATGCCAGCCAAGCCAATGTCACCCTGATGCCTTTTGCTACAACACACCCGGCTCCTTCACATGCCAGTGCAAACCTGGTTATCGTGGAGACGGCTTCCATTGTGTGCCTGGAGGTAAGGTGTCAGAGATGTTTGGAGTTGATAGGCCATTGCCACATTCATGAGGCCTGAGTCCATGACCCTGGGAGAGGAGGTGAGATGGGGAAGTTGGAGTCTCTATGGAGGGTCCTAAGGGTTGTTAAGGTGGGAGATCAGAGCACAGCCATGGTGTACAGGCATGTAGGGTGTGCACTGCACAACCCCAGGGGCTGCCACACAGACCATAACTGTACTGTCAACCTAGAGTCTGGTCATCCTTATAACTTGAGCAAGCAGTTCAGAGTAAGAATTGCTCTATATTAGGGTTCTCCAGAGAAACAGCTAATAGTGTGTGTGTGTGTGTGTCTGTGTCTGTGTCTGTGTTTGTTGTCTGTGTGTGTGTTTGTGTATAAAGGGATATATCACAAGGAATTGGTTCTCATGATTATAAAGACTTGCAAGTCCCAAGATCTGCAGTTAGCAAACTGGAGACCCAGGCAGCTAATGTTTCCATTTGAGACTGAAGGCAGAGAAAAGCCAGGGTCCCAGCTCATAGTAATTAGGAAGGAAGATTCTCTCTTGCTCGGGGCAGGCCCAACTTTTTTATTCTATGCTAGCCTTCTACTCTTTGGATGAGGCCAATCTGCTTTACTCAGTCTGTGAAGGTAAAAGTTAATCTCATCCAAAACGTCCTCACAGAACACCTAGAATGTTTGACTGAATATCTGGTACCCAGATATCTGGCATATCCCCACCCTGTGGCCCAGTCAAGTTCACACAGAAAATTGACCCATCCTAGCTTCCTAGGAGTCACAGGAGATAGAGCTAGGGTGGAAGTAGGGAGCACGGGTGAAGGGCCACGACGGGGGGAAGATGGAGGCCGAGGATGCTACAGAATTGTCCCCATTACTGCATATAGCTGGACCGTGCACCTGTTGAAGTTACCTGCTCACCCAAAGCTTGGGTGCCATCTCATTAGACCCTAAGAATAATGATGGCCCTAGGTCCGTATCTGGATTCAATTCTGGGAACTTGGGAGGTGCTCGACAGATGCTATTGCGTGAATACGTGTAATTGGCTGCCGTTTGTTAGGACCTGTTCTGTGTTAGTAGCTTCACCTGTACTGTTTCATGTAATGTTCACTGTTGTCTTTTTAAAGCGAACACTATTATGATCTCCACTGATAGAGAATGCTAACGCTTAAAAAGATAAAGACATAATCAAGGTCCCGCTGGTAGTAAGTGCCAGAACTGAGACTCAAATCCAGGTCCGTACGATGGACTCCGGCCTGGATTCAGGCCTCTAAACCACGTGATATTCTGTCTTGAGATTAAGAATGCGTTTGACACTGTAGACTGGAGTCATGTGATTGCTTATTTTTAATTACTGCTGCTGTTCTTGGCCAGATATATTTATGCCACTGTAAATATGTTATATATACATAAATGCACAAGTATATAATGTTTTAACAAAATATCCATTTCACCACTTTTTTTTAAATTTATTTTTGAGAGCAAGTGAGCCGGAGAGGGGCAGAGAGAGAGGGAGAGGGAGAGTCCCAGGCTGGCTCTGCACTGCTCGAACCCACGAACTGTGAGATCAGGACCTGAGCTGAAATCAAGAGCTGGAAGCTCAATCTACTGAGCCCCCCTGGCCACCCCTGTTTCACCACCTTTTAAAGCAATTAATAGCCATTTCCGTATGTGTCTCCTTCACTAGCCTGTGAATGTAGGGTGCATATGCATTTTATTTTTACATCCAGTGATATCCAGTCAAGCACGTGGCCCATGATGGTGCTCACATATTTATTACTGTTGAACCAAATGAATGTACCAGTTTCCATGCCTACCGGCAGTATATAAAACTATTATGTATCCCCACTCTCAACAGGACTACATGTGACTGGTTTTTTGGATAGTTGCCCATCTAAAAGGAGAAAAATCATAGATTAAGTTAAAATCTGGATATATATAATACATATTTCTGGTCCACACTGTTCCCTTCTGATTAGAACAACGGTCAACATACTACTCCTTGCACATCATATCTGGCCCACCTCTTGTTTTTATAAATAAAGTTTTATTGGAATACAGCCATGCTTGTTAGTTTATGTAAGTCTGTGGCTTCTTTAATCTTACAAAGGCCGAGGTCAGTAGTTGTGACAGAGACCATAAGGCGTGCATAGCCTAAAATATTTACTACCTGCTTCTTGAGAGAAAACGTTTGTCAACCAGCCAGAATGACCCGAGGGAAGGCCAACCTTTTGTTCCTGAAATTGGGGGTAAGAACTGTTAGTGCTGCCCATAGATTCTGATAGGCAGGCCTGTGATGGTCTTAGTCAAGACTCCCCAGCAGCTACTAAAAATCACGAACATTCCGTTATTTCCCTAAGCTTGCTTCACATCACCAGTTCAAAAAGAAGCAGATGTCTTCATTTTTTGTTTTTTGTTTTTAACCTCACTCCTTGCCCCCTCTTTAAGGCTCTGTTAAGTAAACAGAAACAAATTCATCCCTGCAGGCTAGAATATGAAGCTGGGACAAGGATGAAACTGATGAGCGCAATCTGCTAGGATTGTTTATGTATTCAGTCCTGTTCTCCTAAGAAATTCAACATCTAATTAAATAGTCAAGAGAGAATGTGCACTAGAGATACATACCAATGTTCACTGAGTATTTGCTTGTAATAGAAAAGAAATCTAAAAGAGTATTGGTAGGAGGCACGGACCTGAAGTTTTGGTACAGTTCGATACAGTGAAATAATATGCAGCAGTTAAAATGAGGAAAATGTAAAAAATGTAAAAATGTTAAAAAGTTGAAGTAAGTAAAATAAGTCAATGGTTAAAATGAGTTAATGGATAAACCTTGACAACAGATTGAGCAGAAAAAAAGTTGCAGAAGGGTACATGCGATGTGATCCCATTTATATAAATTATAACACTGTCGGTCGGGCACCCAACTCTTGGTTTTATCTCAAGTCATGATCTCACAGTTTGTAAGTTTGAGCCCCGCACCGGGCTCTTGTGCGGACAGCGCAGAGCCTGCTTCAGACTCTCTCTCCCTCTCTCTCTGCCCCTCCCCCATTCACACTGTCACTGTCTCTCTCAAAAACAAATAAATAAACTTAAAAAATATATAATGCTATATGAAAATAAACCTATGTGTGTATACGTATGTAGGAAATCTATAAAATGCCTGCACGGTAGGAGAGAGGAAGTAGGGATTGAGGAAGGTTACGCAAGAGCTGCCTCTGTATTCCCAATTATTTTTTTTCAGTGGAATACGAACGCAGAGGTTTTCATCATATTTTTCTAAATTTTGTCTAAAATATTTTATGAAATATCAGCAGGGAGAAAACTAATGTCATCCGGACGCCTATGCCAAGCACAATGAAGTGCAGGGAGTTGGACAGTCAGCACTTAATTTAGTACCTGCTATGTACAGAAGGGACTAGTTGAAAAAACTAAACTGACTTTGAGGGTGAGTCAATTAGGGTGACAGCTACGGCAGTGTCAACTGATGACAGACAAGGCAAGAAATTCTGATTTGTGTCCCCCAAGCCTCTGCACTCTTGCTCACAACCTGCATATGGATTGTGAAATCCATTCCATGGATCGCTATTACCATTTTTGTTTAAATGAAGTGGAATAGAAAACAATAATCAAGAAAATACCAGAGTATGTAGAGTATATATAGGAGGAAAAAGTACTGTTTCATGAAATGATGCTTGTATCCACACGGGTGAGGATGTGTGCGTAAGTGTACGTGTGTGTCGAGTTGCTGAGTGGAATGTATTCCTGTGGGTCATGGCCCGAAAGTTTGAAAGCCACCGTGGTACAGTTGACTCTTGAACAACACGGGGGTTAGGGGCCCTGACCCCCCCCCCCCACGCAGTTGAAAATCCATGTATAACTTTTGACTGCCCAAAAACTTAGCTACTAAGAGCCTACTGCTGACTGATAGCATAAACAGTCGATTAATACATACTCTGTATGTGGTATGTGTTACATGCATTCTAACAATGAGCTAGAGTAAAGAAAATGTCATTCAGAAAATCGTAAGGAAGAGAAAATACATTTATAGTTCTGTTCGATAAGAAACTCCACAGTTCAGAACCATGTTGTTTAAGAGTCCATTGTAGTCATCTATTGTGATGTAACAAGTTATCCTCAGGATTGCGGCTAAAACAATAAATATTATCTCACAGTTTCTGTGGTCAGGAATTCAGGAGCAGCTTAGCTGGGTGGTCTTGGATCAGGGTCTCTCCTTAGGGTGTTGTCCAGGAATTAGCTGGGGCTGCGGTCTCTGAGGGTTATCTGAGGCACAGGGATACCCGTAATTGCTGGCAGGCCTCTGTTCCTCATCGACTGTTGGGACTGAGGACTTCAGGTCTTCACAGCCTGGGTCTCTTAATAGGATGCCTCAGCGACTTCAGCCCCTGGCAGCTGGCTTCCTCCAGACCAACTGATGAGAGAGAGAACATCCAAGATGGAAGCCATGGTCTTTTGTAACCTCATCTTGGAAGTGACACGCTGTCCCTTCTGGTGATACTCTTAGTTACAGGCCAGCCCCCTAACAGCATTGAAAGGGAATTGCCTAAATGTGAAAATACCAGGAGGCTGAAGATGAGGGCCATCTTGGAGGCTGGCTACCACAGCCAATGACCTTGCCTCAGGAATGTGCAGCGGAATGTAATTGGCTAGATTTTTGGAAAGTAGGAGAATGGAATATTAGCAGATCAAAGAGGCACATAATACAACGTCCTGGGATAGAGTTGCAGAGTTTGGCCCTTAAGGGCAAATACCAAACCTACAGATGTTTTATCACCTCTTTTCATGCTTGGCGCTCATCACACTTAGCGTCTCCCACCTAGAGGCATACCACACAACTTTAGACACAAAGGCACTTCAAGAGTTCAGAAAGTAGGGCTGTAAGGAAAGCTGAAAACATTGAGGAACAATACAGTTTAGAGAAAGAAAACTGAGGAACGATTTAATGTATGTCTTGGTTTTCATGTCTTGTTTGTGTCTCAGTGTGCACTTTACTTCAAGCAAACCCTATGTTAGAAAACTTGAATTTCCTAGTCAGAACTAGAAGGAACTCTAGAAATTCTATATTTCATCTCCTTCGTTTTATAAACAAAGACCGCCTGAGTGATTTCTCGGTTTACAAAAAGGTTCCTTGAACTCTTTATGTAAAAGAATTTTCTATAGCAATTTTTCTCAAAATGGAGTAAAGCCCTTTTTAAAAGAAATTCTTTTTTTTTAAGTTTATTCATTTAGTTTGAGAGAGAAAAAGCACACACCGACATACACACACACACACACACGCACACACACGCACATCCGTGCAAGTTGGGGAGGGGCAGAGAAAGAGGGAGAGAGAGAATCCCAAGCAGGATCCGCACTGTCAGCACAGAGCCCAGTGCAGGGCTCAAACTCACACCCCATGAAATCATGACCTGCGTCGAAATCAAGAGTCAGATGCTCAACCAACTGAGCCACTCAGATGCCCCAAAAGAAGGACATTCTTAAAGTCTCTGATGTTGGTTTAGATTATTTTTATTATAGATAAGTGCGTGTGTAGAAGAGCCCCCAGGAGCAGCTGGCCCCTCTTGGGGGCAAACTGGGCAGGAAGAGGCTAAAAAATGGTGCCTCCCCACATGAGTTCCTCAACCCCATTGAATATATCAGAGGCTGTGATAGTTATCTAGTTGAATTGACACAGAGAAGGAAATTTAATCAGGCAAGGGAATGAAATGCAAGTCAGGAAATTAAAAAGGTACTTTTTTTCTTATTTCTCCTTCTATTCAATTTCCTCTCATTTTCTTTGTCCCCAACCTTGAGAAAGTCACCCCAGACTTCCTGCTGTTCCCTGGACAGATATCAGGTCTTGACTGCTTCCTCCCCCGAGCAGATCAAACTAGATGAATAAAAGGAATCTTGCCTGAGTGGTCATTTTATCAGCCAAAAACACGGCCAGGAAATGTGTCTTTATTACTCCCTCCTCACGCTACCCACTGTGGAAAATTCTCCATGGGGGGCTGGGGCCAGCAGCGGGGGGGCTCCCCCTGGAGCTGCTCCCCCCGCCTGGTGGCCCAGCTGAGAAGCCATCCCCAGAAACCCAGCAACCTCACAGCTTTCCATAAACACACTTGAAATTCCATTTCCTGAGTCACAGCTGAGGTTTTCCCTCCTTTTTATGAGTTCAAAATACAGCACTTTAAAGTTCCACTGTAAATTGTCACTTACTTGAGATGTTGTATGGCAGCCAAACACCACATCGGTGCAGAACTGTCAGCCACGTAGAATGGGGTAACCTCTGGTTCCTCAAACGTTTGGTTTGGTTGACTGCCCGCAGAGCACCAGGTGTGTTTTCTAGTTGGAAAGGCAGCATCAGATATAGACGTTGATGGAGGGAAAATGAGTTTGTGGGCCACACATAATTTTAGTGGGTGCGTTAAGCTCACTTGTGTATGCCACTGTTGACATAACCCATCCAGCGTGCACTGGGCTTGTGGGTACAGATGGGGTAGGGGGCTGGGCTAGGAATCCAAAGACCCAGGTTTCTAGCTTGAGCTGACCCACTTATATGTGCTGTGATCGGGGAGCCCCTTCACCAGTCTGAGCCTCGGGTCTCTCATTAGGTGGAAAAAATATAGTTAGTTGCCTGTTGCATAGGATTCTAGTAGAGAAGTTAAATGAAACGTGTAAACTGAGACACCTTATGCAGAAAACTAAAACCCTGTGCACACGTAAGGTATTGAGGAGGTGAACAGGTTCTATGTCCAGGAGTAAACAGGCCCCAACATTTTTATTCCCAACCAGATGGCTTCTTTCCATCTTTGTTTGGCTCTTCCTACATCATTTTTTTTTTTTTAATATTAGCCCCTAAGACAAAAGGGAAAGCAATACCCACTTTTTCCTAGCCACGTTCAACACCCCCTTTCCAGGCATGTTCACTGCTTCTGATTAAGGGAACAACCACATGAAGCAGGGTAATGTGAGAATTGGCAACACAGACAAAAGGTACTTTAAACATTTACTGGCAACGTGCATGCTAAATGTCACCATGAAGGCCATGTGTAGATACAGTCACAAATGAACATGTGAGCACTGAATTTAAAATTTGCTCTGTGTGCATTGTCTAATCATATTTCACTTACTCCTCTGAGTAATACACTACGGGGTATTACTACAGTCCCCAGAGGCCAGATCTGGCCCACTGTCTGTGTTTGTAAATAAAGTTTTATTGGAACACTGATTCGTTTATGTGTTAGATTTGGTTGCTTCTTGGCCACCTCTGCAGAGTAGAGTAGTTGTGACAGAGACCACATGGCCCACAAAGTTGAAAGTATTTACTCTCTGCCTCTCAACAGGAAAAGTCAGTGGAGCCCTGTACTAGATCTGTACATAACCACAGTCTTACGGTGAAGATCAAAAACAGCACTTTGAGGGCACCTGGGTGACTCAGTCAGTTATGCTTCTGACTCTTGATTTCGGCCCAGGTCATGATCTCACGATTCCTGAGATTGAGCCCCAGTGCGGAGCCTGCTTGGGATTCCCTCTTCCTCTCTCTCTGCCCCTCCTTGCTTGCACTCTCACTCTCTCTCAAAAATAAATAAACATTAAAAAAGAAAAATGGCACCTGGATGGCTCAGTTAGTTAAGCATCTAACTTTAGCTCAGGTCATGATCTCACAGTTCATGAGTTTGAGCCCCATGTCAGGCTCTGTGCTGACAGCTCACAGCCTGGAGCCTGCTTCAGATTCTGCATCTCTCTCTCACTCTGCAACTCTCCTGCTCACACTGTGTCTCTCTGTGTCTCTCAAAAATAAATGTAAAAAAAAATAGATAAGCTTTAAAATACCTAGCACTTTGGGGGCGCCTGGGCTCTTGATTTTAGCTCAAGTCATGATCCCAGTGCTGTGGGATCGAGCCCCGTATCTGGCTCCGTGCTGAGTGTGGAGGCTGCTTAAGATTCTTTCTCTTACTCTGCCTTTTGCTCTCACTCTCTCTTTTTAAACACACACACCCACACCTGGCACTTGGTACCCTTTGCTCTCTTAGACCTGCGGAGACTTCTGTGGGTCCATCCTGTTCCAGCCTTCTCTGTCAAGATAGATTGTCACATTGTGTTTTCTTGTTCCCTCCCCTCTGGACCATGAGCTTCTTGAGCTCTGCCCTTGTCAGGTGCTTCCTGAGTTGAGGTGAGAGAGATGGAGTGGAATCCACTCGGGGAGACAAACAAGGAACAAGAGTCTCAGTGCCTGTGTGACACAGAGCTCCAGGGCAGGTGAGCGCAGGCCCCCCCCACCCCCCCAGCTACAGAGGCACATGGGACCCAGCTCTGGAGGGCCCGGTAAGGCTTCTGGAGGGAAGTAAACGTCTAAGCACATTTTTGAAGGATTACCTGGGAGGGAGGGAAAGCAGGGTCAAGGAGGAAGGGGTGTGACTCAACAAATAGCACATGGAAAGGCCTAGAAAAGAGAGGCAGTCAGCATAGTTCGGGTTGGCCGAAGCATGCCTCACGGCAGTCAGTGCTGCTGCTGGTGTCTGGCTGTCACTCTGTGGTGGAGACTCCAGGGCTGAGGGGATGCTGGCCTGGGCCTTGTGGTGGCCAGACTCCAGCCACTATGGAACCACCTAGAACTCTGCGTATTGGGAAGTTGTTGAATTCCAGGCCGTAGCTTCTCATCGGCAATTCCCCAGAGATCTAGAAGTAGTTCCCTACTTGGGGATCTGAGTTGCATGGCTGAGAGGCCATGTCTCGTGCCAAACATGAAGTCATCATTAAAATGACACGCGGTTGTTGGAAAATGCACCCTGTGCTGTTTGGTCTCCCAAATCTTTGGCCTCAGTTCAACGTGGATAGTCAAGAAGCTTGACATGATAAAAAGGACAAATTTCAGAGAAGCAAAGTTTCCCAAAGTAAATTTCAGTGATGTCCGCCCAGTGATGAATGGATAAACCAATGCGGTGTAGCCACCCTGTGGAATAGTATTTAGCCATCCAAAGGGATGGCGTACTGATGGACGCTACTGATGAATGAACCCCAACACATTCTGCCAAGTGAGAGCAGCCAGACACAGCAGGTCACGTGTCATGTGATCCCAGTTATAAGACGTGTCCAGGAGAGGCCACCCACAGAGACAGAAGGCAGGTTGCTGGATGCCAGGGGCTGAGGTTGGGCAGAAACGGAGAGCCATGCTCTGCTTCTGGGTATTCGATTTCCTTTGGAGCTGAGGACAGTGGATCAGTATTTGGTAGAGGTGGTGGCCGCCTAACACTGACTATACGAAATGCCACAGAATTATTCCCTTCAAAGTAGTTAATTTCATGGTATGTCTGTTCTGCCTCAGTTGTTACAAACTGAAACCAAAAAATGCTTAGCAGAGAAAAGAAAATGTGAATATAATCTTGACCGTCAGATCCCTTATACAGGATGGTATTTTATGTTTTAGAAAATTTTTTTAATGTTTTATTTATTTCTGAGAGAGAGAGAGACCGTGTGAGCAGGGGAGGGTGAGAGAGAGAGGGAGACATAGAATTTGAAGACAAGCTCCAGTCTCTGAGCTAGCTGTCAGCACAGAGCCTGACGCGGGGCTTGAACCCATGAACCGTGAGGTCATGACCTGAGCCGAAGTCGGACACTTAACCGACTGAGCCACCCAGGTGCCCCTGGTATTTTATGTTTTAGAACCACCCAGCGATGAACGGGCAGCCTTCACGGGGCTGAGTCCAATGTGGGTGACCTGCAGTCACGGCCAGGGAGCACCGACCGATGGCACGGCTGACCGCCTCCCTCCCTTTGTCTCTGTCGTAGAAATGGAGAAAACACGGTGCCAGCTGGAGCGAGAACACATCCTTGGGGCAGCGGGGGCGGCGGACCCGCAGCGGCCAGGCCTGTTCGTCCCCGAGTGTGACGAGCATGGTCACTACGCGCCCACCCAGTGCCACGGCAGCACCGGCCACTGCTGGTGTGTGGATCGCGACGGCCGAGAGCTGGAGGGCACCAGGACCAGGCCTGGGATGAGGCCTCCCTGTAAGTCGGAGGGCAGTGCTGTGCTGGGCTTGTGTCTGAGAAGGGCCTGGGGGACTGGGGTCCCAGTGCCCGTGGGCATCACAGGGGGCCTCGCCCAGGATGCTGGTGGCACTTCATGTCTGCCCTAAATCCTGCACTGCTCCGCTGGCCCAGGCACCGTTCCCTCCCTCTGCACCCCTTTTCTCTGTCTCCCTCATCATGCACCCCACTCCCTCCACTTCTCTGCCCCCCACACCCATTCTCCTCCTTTCCTGTGCAGATCTGCTCTGTACAGACGCCGGCGGGACCGACTGCAGCAATACTGCGGTTGGTCACGGAGAGTGCATGTGCCGTGGGTCCCCCGGGGCACAGTCCCGTCAGGGTGGCCTGGCCGTCCAGTGTCTGGGACGTTGAAGGCATGGGAGAGGCCGACCGAAGCCCTTCACTAGGAGGCGCTGGGCAGGGAGCAGGAACCTGTGGGCGGCCCAGCTGGGCTGTGTGGCTCGGGCCCCAAACTGCCTCGGTCCCCACGTCCTCAACCTCACACGAGCAGAGGAGCAAAATCTCTTGGAGGGATCCGGCTCTAGAATCCTGACTCTGTCTCAAACGTAGGAAATGATCATTGTCACAAGTTATCGAAGTCAGATACAGACAGTCATTGAATCTCCATTCTCCATTCAGCTAATAATCAAGGATTATTTCCGGAAGCTGTTAAGAGGCTGCTAAGTGAGCAGGAAGTGGTCATTAATTCATCCGGCCGACGTTAACTGAGCTTCCGATGCTGGGGTCAGTGCTGGGGGCCCAGATGGGGGAGTCGCAGGATGGCCCCCAGAAGGTCAGAGGCCAGGTGAACAGGTGCAGAGCAGGGAGAGGAGCTCCGTGAAAGAGTAGGGGGCCAGGAGACCCAGAGGAAGGTGTCCCTGGCTTCCGTGGGTGTGGGGGGTACTTGGGGAAGGCTTTCCAGAGCAGCTGGTGTGAACCAAGTTATTGAGCAGGGATAAAGATAGCAGCTCTTGGGAGGCTGGCGGTGAGAAGCCGATTCCCGGCAGCAGGAGTAGGCTGAGCACTCAGAGACATTGCAGGGGTGTCTGTCCTCTGGGGGGGAGTCGAGGTGAAGGCCTCAGGTGCAGAGGAGCCTGGGGTTGATCACGATGGCAGCTGGGAGCCGAGGGAGGATCTTGAGCAAGCATCGACGTGACCGGGTTTGGGTTTTAGAAGTGTTGCTGCCTGGACCGTGGAAACCGAGATAGATAGAGGCTCTCGGGTGGGGAGTGGAGAGTCTGTCCCAGTGCTTAAAACTAATCCAGGTGAGAAGCCTCCAGGGAAAGACCTGAGGGGCTGGCAGTGAGTTTGGAAAGGAGGGATGGATTCCAGAGAGTGTGAAGAGGTCAGCCAGATTGGCTTATGTCACTACCTGGGTACAATGGGCAAGACGTGGAAATGGCCCCAGTGATGACCGGGTCCAGCTCTCTCTCTTCGGAGAGCAGGAGACAAAGCCCAGGAAGATCCATGACTCAGCCACACAGCAAGGGAGTGGAGGGCTGGGTCTAGGCTTCCTGACCCCCACTCTGTGCCCCTCACCCTGTTTGTCGGGACATTCTGTCGTCAGGGGAGCCGGGTTGTCACGCCAGGCATCAGGGTCAGTGTTTAGGAGGCCAGGCGGAACCTGGGGGCAAGTTAGCCCCTGATCATCGTTCTGTCCTTGGAAGCTCAGGAGGGACGTGTTCCCGCTCGGGAGGGTGTGAGACTCGTGAGACTCGCCCACCATGGGGGACAGGATCCTAGGGGCCCCTGAGAGCCCCTCCAGCACTGGGAAGTTTGCACCTGCCAGTGAGAAGGGAGCACCCTGCGGGCAGGCTTTCTAGGGGCTGTTCTTGCTGCTGTTTTGGTTCACTGCCTCGGCCCATGTCCACGCAGCCCATGCCCAAAGCAGGGCATGAATGGTTCCATTATTTCTTTTTCTAAGGGGAAGTCCAAGCCCCATTTTCGCATGACCTTTAATGTCAGACCCATGCCCCGCCTTCTCTTCTTCACAGATGCCCTTTGATTGAGGTCTTTCTGCATCTTGTGCTTTTAGATACACATGGGCATTGAGTAGCCGTGCGCCCTGCGGTGCCGTGAAGGCGGTGTGACAGTGTGTGTGTGTGTGTGTGTGTGTGTGTGTGTGTGTATGTGTGCGCGCGCGTGTGCATTCCTACCGCACACAGACATCTCCTGCCACCTAGGTCTGAGTACCGTGGCCCCCCCGATTCACCAAGGACCCTCCGTCCCCACCGCTGTGATCCCTCTGCCACCTGGGACCCACTTACTCTTTGCTCAGACCGGGAAGATAGAACGCCTCCCCCTGGAAGGAAGCACCATGCAGAAGACAGAAGCCAAGACGTTGCTTCACGCCCCGGTGAGTGCCGGCTCAGTGCGCTTGGTGACAGCTTCCGCTTCAGCCACCCGGGAAAACAATCAGGTGAAGTTAGACCAGTACCGGGGCTTGACCCCTGGATGCAGGAACCTATGGATTCTTTGTGACCGCAGGTGTCCATCTCTAGAGGGGGTCACCATGTCCCCGAGCTGCCTGTGTAGCTGGGAGGGTGGGAGCAGAGTCGAGAAGGCCTTTGAGAGACCACTGGTGTCTGACCCCGTGGGCGGGGGCGTCACATGAGTTTGTGGATCTGGTTTGTGTGCGTCTCCCAGGTCTGACCTTGCCATTCCTGCTCAATTAGAAAAGTGGCTTGTGTTTGGTGGACCGTCACCTCAGGATCTTCATATCTGCCCCGAGGCAATAACAGCTTTGGCTTAGAACTTTCCAAAGCATCAAAGATGCATTTTGTGAGTTGGGGAATTTTTGTCTGTTAGAGGCTGGTGGCTCCTGAAAAGCCCTTCTGTTAACGTCTGTGATCCTGACCCCCCTCTTGCCAAGAAACCAGACTTGAGACCTGGGGGCTTCCGGTGGGATTTGGTCAGGCTTCCCGGAGCAGTGGGGGCCGGGGGGAAGCTCAGGTCCTAGAAGGAGTGAAGAGGCTTTTCAAATCCTCTTCTAATTAGCCTTGACTGGATCCATGTTCTTCTGCACAAAACCCTCTGATGGGCTCTCCCTTCACACGGAAAAAAATCTAGTTCTTCCTATGTGCTCTGGCCACCTCCCCCATTCCATTCCTTGCCACTGTCCCTCCCACTCACCAGCTTCATCTTCTCTGACCTTCTGGCTGGTCCTCAGCACACCACGCACATTCCCACCTCAGGACCTTTGCACCTGCCTGGAGTCATCTCCCTCTCAGACCCTTGTGCAGTACACCACCTCACCTCACTCAGGTTTCTGTTAGCATTTCACCTCTCTGGCCGCCCTGTCCACACCGCTCTCTGTCTCCTTATCCTGCTTTGTCTCCCCCATACCACTCAGCACTGCTTGATGCATTATGTATCAGTGTGTATGTTCTGTATCTGATGCATCTGTTCCCGATAGGAGTATATGCACACCAGACCAGAAACCGTCCACCTATTTCATGGACGTATTTGTTTCACAGTCGTGTTTCTGGAGCCAGTGCTTGGCACTCAGAAACTACTTGCCAAGCGAGTAAGTGACGTTTGTGTTCTCCCGTTGCCTCGCTGACACACAAATCCCTCTGGGGGTGATCATCATCCTTTCTTTGTGTCCTCTCGAGCCCACACTCAGGTAGCGGGAGTGGGCTGAGCTCCCTGTGAAAGTCATTGTCACCCAAGATGAAGGGAAGAGACTGAATGTCAAGGGAGGCTGTGAAAAGCAGAAAATGGAGGTCGGGGCAGGTGGATGGGAGGGCACTGAGGCCACAGGAGAGATACTCGCTGTTCTTTTATTTTGTGTTTTGTGTATTTTTACCATTTAAAAACTTTTTTTTAATCTTTACTTTTCGAGAGAGAGAGCAGGGGAGGGGCAGAGAGAGAGGGAGACACAGAATCCGAAGCAGGTTCCAGGCTCTGAGCTGTCAGCACAGAGCCCGACGCGGGACTCGAACTCACAAACCGTGAGATCATGACCTGAGCCAAAGCCGGATGCTCAACCGACTGAGCCACCCACACGTCCCTGTTTTACCATTTTTAACCACTTCTCAGTGATGGTGTGACCATCACCACTATCCATCACCAGAGCTGTTTTCATAACCCCAAACTGTAACTCGGTCCCCGTTAAGTAGTAACTCCCTCTGTCCCTAGCCGCTGGCAGCCACTAGTCTGCTGCCTGTCTCTATGGATTTGACTCCTCTGGGCCCCACATATATTTGGAATCATCTGGTATTTCTCCTTTTGTAAGAGGCTTTCTTGACTTAGCATAATGTCCTCAAGGTTCAATTATGCTGTAGCCTGTGTCAGACTTTCCTTCCTTTTTAAGCTGATAGTATTTCATTGTATAGATTTACCACATTCTGGTTACTCATTCAACCATCGATGGACATTTGGGAATAATGCTGTTGTGGACATGGATGGACAGATAATCTGTTTCAGTCCTTGCTTTCACTTTTTTGGAGTATAAACCAGACCTGGAATTTTTGAACCATATGGTAATTCTGTGTTTATGGTTTTTTTATTTTTATTTTTATTTATTTATTTTTTAAACGTTTATTCATTTTTGAGAGAGCATGAGCAAGGGAAGGGCAGAGAGAGAGGGAGACACAGAATCTGAAGCGGGCTCCAGGCTCCAAGCTGCCAGCACAGAGGCAGAGCTCGAACTCACAAACCGTGGGATCATGACCTGAACCGGAGTCCAACGCTTAACTGACCAAGCCACTCAGGTGCCCCTACGTTTTTTTATATTTTGAGAAACTTGCCATACTGTTTTCCTTAGTTGCACCCTTTTACATTCCCAGCAGTGTGGTACAAAGATCCCAATTTCTCTAATCCTTGCCAAAACTTAGTATTTTCTAATTGTTAATACTAGTCATCCTAATATGTGTGATGTGCTGTCTTATTGTGGTTTTGATTCATGTTTTTCCAACAAGTGATTATCTGTATCTTCTCACGCACTTATGGACCATTTGTGTGTCTTCTTTGGGAAAATGTCTATGCATATCCTTTGCCCGTTTTGTAATTGGGTCATTGTTATTACTGAGTTGTAGGAGCTCTTTATATATGTGCTTTGCCTCACTTGCATTTCATAGACATTTTGGAGGAAGTTTGTAAGTTTCTACCAAAGGGAAGACTAAAGCCTACAGGGAGTTGGCTATAGATGGCATTGAATCTTTAACTTTATTTAGGAGAAATTGATATCTTAGCAATATTAAATGTTACCATATATTCAACTAATTTATCTCTTCATTTATTTGAGTCTTCTTTAATTTCACTTTGTGATGTGTTACAGTGTTCAGTGTAGAATCTTGCACATTTAAAAATATTTGTTCTTAAATACTTTGTTTTGGATGTTATTGTAAATGTTACTCTCTTAAAGTTTTTATTTTGTGCTAGTATGTGGAAATCCCAGTTTATATTGACCTTGTACCCTTCAACCTGGCTGGATTCCATTGGTAATTATAATAATTTTATAGATTCCCCGGGATTTTCTACAGAAACAATCCAATTGTCTTAGAGTGATCTTACCCCTTCCTTTCCAATATTTTATATTGACCTTGTACCCTTCAACCTGGCTGGATTCCATTGGTAATTATAATAGTTTTATAGATTCCCTGGGATTTTCTACAGAAACAATCAAATTGTCTTAGAGTGGTCTTACCCCTTCCTTTCCAATATTTTATATTGACCTTGTACCCTTCAACCTGGCTGGATTCCATTGGTAATTATAATAGTTTTATAGATTTCCCGGGATTTTCTACAGAAACAGTCAAATTGTCTTAGAGTGGTCTTACCTCTTCCTTTCCAATATTTCTGTCTTTTTAAAAATGATCTTTAGGCAAAGATTTCTTAGATGATGTACAAAAAGTATTAGCCATAAGAGAAGCAATAATAAGTTGAATTTAACAAATACTTAAAACTTGTGCTTTTTAAAAAACACTATTAAGAAAAAAAGAACCAAAAAACCCCCCAAAAACAACAACAATAACAAAAGAAAGTGAAAAAATAAGCTACATAATGAGTGGAAGCGCGCGCACACACACACATACACACACAGGTATATGACAAATGATTTTTAGCTAAACTATATAAAGAACTCCTATAACTCAGTAGTAAACATTTTTAAATGGACTAAAGACTTGAAGACCCTTCATAAAAACATGTGTCTGGATGCCAGTAAGCACATGGAAGATTCCCACCATCACTGGTTGCTCAGGTGCTAGTGAGTGGGCCACTCTTATGGCTGGTCTGCACTTGCAGGATAAAGTCATCATTGGCTTGGCCTTCGACTGTGTGGACAAGATGGTTTACTGGACCGACATCAGTGAGCCTTCCATTGGGAGAGCCAGTCTGCATGGTGGAGAGCCAACCACCATCATTCGACAAGGTGGGCAAGCAAATACCATTCTTCCTTCTTGGTTTGGCTTCTGGCAGCCCCAGGGGCTCTTGGAGGGAGAGCAGAGGGGCGGGTGTATGGTTGCATACAAGTTATGATGATTTGAGAGGGACTAGGTCGTTGGCCTCAATGCCACCCTTTCCAGCCTTCTCTGAAAAGTCCTCCAAGGACTTATCATTAAATCCTTAGCTGGGATTTGTGGCTGGCCTAAGACAAATAAAACTAAAACAGGTAAGTGCACATGCCTTTCTCTAAAAGCTTATGTACCCAGTTTTAATGAACAGTAAGGGCCAAACTCCACTGTCCACTTTGGGTATACATTTCTCCTCTTGCTGTTGAGCCTGGACTTGACTCTCAGACTTTCTGCCCCATGGGATGCTCCATTAGGATTTCCCCAAGGGCAACAGGCAGATGATCTTCAAGTTGGGAGGGTTACAAGCTTGGCAAATATTGTCCCTGATAATTGTCTATTCCCAAGATAGCTTTCGAGTCAAAAGTTGTCACTTCAACCTGTGACATCATGGTGGTGGTGGGGAGATGTCTTTTCCACCTTACCTCCACGGACACCTGTTCAGACAGCCAGTGTCAGAGGAGTGCAGCACATCGAGCTGAACTTCCACAGACATTCCTCAATTTTCAGTTGCATTACTGGTAATGAGACGCACATGCTTTTAACCTCAGCATTTAACCTCAATTCCTTAACTTACAGAGGTTGATCTAGGTCAAGAACTCTGTGCATTACTGTAATGCCTACACTCAACAAGTCATGACTATTTTATGTGGATGTGTTTTATCAAGATTAAAGACCATTACAACCAAAATCCAAGGGCCTATACAAATTCCCCTTTACTGAAAAGGTCAAATATTACATATTGCTAAATCAGTAACTCATCAGCTGACTTGCAAATATTTTTGATCAAAAGACATTGTGGGGGTGCCTGGGTAGCTCAGTCAGTTGAGCAGCCAACACTTGATTTAGGCTCAGGTCATTTTCCTGAGGCAGTGAGGTGAGGGGGGTGGGGTTGTGTCATGGGATCAAGCCCCGGATCAGGTTCTGTGCTAGTCATGGAGCATGCTTTGAATTCTCTCTTTCTCTCCCTCTGCCCCTCTCCCCTGCTTGCACTCTCTCTCCCTAAAATAAAAAAATAAAAGAAGAAAGAAAGACATTGTTATGCCAGTGATAGTTGTCCTATAAAATCATTTTGTTTCCTCTGTAAAACACTCAAATCAAAGATACAGTTTCAAAATGTCTGAGCCTCATTTGGTATTTCTTTTTACTTGGGGCTGAATGTCGCTTTTCCAGTTTCCAATTTAATGTTTCTCTAACGATTGATTTTCTGGAATGGTGTCTGTGGGGCAGGTTTTTCCCTTACTTGGCCCCCTCACAAAAGATGAACAGCAGGAACCAAGCTGAGGTTGAATTCAGTATTTCTAGCTTTGGACATAGACCCTGACTCCTTTTCTGGAAGCTGACATGCTATTTAAATAATGTCTGGTAGTTTCCATGGTTTGGTTTAATGAACAGAATTTTGAAAATGCCTTTTTGCATTGTCGCTCCCTCTTCCTCTCTCTTTCTCTCTCTCTCTCTCTTAAAAATGTTGCTGTAATCTGTGATTTGACTTCAAAACCCAGTGGAAATGGGGAATAGGTCACCATTGCTATTTCCTGTTGCTTCTGGAACTGATAATCATCCAAGAAAGCTTTAAGCACAGTAAGAAACATTTCAGGCAAGAGTCCGCTGTGAAAACACAGAATTAAAGTAGAATGTGATCTCTGTAGTAGAAAGATCACTGGAAGTAAGTGTTCTTTTATTTAAAAATAAAAATATTTATTTAAAAATATTTTTAGGGACGCCTGGGTGGCTCAGTCGGTTGAGCGTCCAACTTTGGCTCAGGTCATGATCTCACAGTTCATGGGTTCGAGCCTGCATCAGGCTCTGTGCCGACAGCTAGCTCAGAGCCTGGAGCCTCCTTCGGATTCTGTGTTTCCCTCTCTCTCTGACCCTCCCCTGCTCATGCTGTCTCTCTCTCTCTCTCTCTTTCTCTCTCACTCTCTCTCAGAAATAAATAAAACATTAAAAAAATTAAAAAATATTTTGAAAACATTTAAATATTTAAAAGGAGAAAGAAACTTCCACTTAAATCTTTGTCGTGGTATGGGTTGGTACGTCCCTAGTGAGTGGAAGAGGGGGTGTCTGTCTCTTCTCTATTTCATGCAGTCTGAATCCTAAGCTTCTCTTTCTTTCCTAACCAAACATCCTAACCAAAGGAGACAGATCATAATCAGCAGCATGGAATATATATTGCCTTGCTGTCTTCCCTTCCTTCCCTGACTGCACAGTAAAGGGGGGAGGGGGGTATTCCAGACCTTTCCTTTGGTCTTATAATTCATAAAGTAAGTATTTTCCTGGTTGGAGGAGGTTTGATTGCTCTTGGGTTTAAGGTCAGGACCAGGGCTGTTTGTAAGGAGCCAGAGCGACAGGGAGTTTCTGGATTCCTCTGCATGTCTTGTAAAGTACTGTCACTGAACAGTCTTTTCTTCCCCACTCTTCTCTCTGTGTCCGAGTGGCTGGTGTCCCTGGCAGAGAATGTGCTCATTTTGGATATAGCCCCAGAATGATTTATTCTACTTTTGTCTGACAGTCGGAAGAGGTGTTTGGAGGTCAGGCTCGCTGACCCTTCACCTCTAGGGACGTGGGAAATATTTTCATACTTTACAAATCTCTACTTTTGGTTGATAACAAAAACCTTGTTCAAGTGCTATTTCTAATTCTTAATAAACTGCCTCTGGCAGGGGTCCTTTCCGGGGGGTGGGGCTTTCGTGTTTCTAGCATCCAGGGTCATGGTCATATTAGGAGTCTTAAGTGAAGGCTGATAAGGGAAAGCAGAGGTTCTGAACAGCTTCCACACTGATAAAAGAACACAGCGTGGGGGTCATTTCCTCACACCCAGGATCCCTCGGGTACAATGGCTTCATCCTTGGCCTCTTCCTCTTCCTGCTTATACTTCCAGCCATACTAAGTGACCCTCAGTTCTGTAATCAGCTGAGGGGAAGGAATCCTCAGTGACACCAGTAAAACCCTGGTGGGGTTCTGATGTTTAATTTGCTTTCATTTATAGTCCGGAAATCATTAGTTTGGTGGCACTGAAGATTCCTGTTGCAGCCAGCTTACCCTATGGCAGCCCTTGGCTTGGAAATCAGTTACTTATAACCTAGTAAGGACTTCTGGTGGTGTTATCTGTGATCACTGACACCCCTTCTTTGTACTCCTAATACTTGTGCAGAAGTAGTAACAGCTATGATTTCTTGTAATTACTCCTCTGAGATGATCCTTTTCCCCCAATAACTAATGAATAAGGTGTATCGATTTGCTGCATATTTCTGTGCCCCCCACTCCCACCCCATGCCTGCAGGATAAACTCTAAGCTCATTAACACCAGCATCCTACCTTCATCTCTGGTCACTCTCCCAACCTCTGCAGCCATGCCAAATCACGTCATGTCCAGTCTTTGTTTTTACACTTACACACAGGTCCGCTCCCTGGAACCCCGCATCCAGGATCTTTGCCTGACAAACCCCTGTTGGTCTGTGAGGAGCCAGCTTTACGAGGTGTCCTCTCCCCCAGAAGACCCTCCCAGGTCTCCCCAGGCTACATCTAGTGTCTTCCTCCACGTTCCCATAAAACCACGACTCAGTCTGAATTGAGATTGCTTGCAAGCTCCTGGAAGCCAGGTCCACCACTTAGGTGTCATTATGGGCTTGGTACATAACAAGTAGGTGTCCGCCGAGTGAATGAGTGACAGCAACATGCATTTCACATTCCCATTTGTTCTTCCAAAGTGCAAGGATTGAACACCGAGGGAAATAAACACTGAGTAATCCGAAAAACCTAATCTTAACTTGCTTTAAAAACCCAGGATTCCGTGTTTGATTCTAGATCTTGGAAGCCCAGAAGGCATTGCCCTGGACCACCTTGGCCGCAACATTTTCTGGACCGATTCTCACTTGGATCGCATAGAAGTTGCAAAGCTGGATGGGACCCAGCGCCGGGTGCTGTTTGACACTGATTTGGTGAATCCCAGAGGCATCGTAACGGATTCCGTGAGAGGGTATCTGTGTAAATCTGTGTAAATCTATCCCATTTGCAACTGCTTGTTTAGATAATTCTCAAATGCTAGGCTTCAACTCCAGCATTACTCTCCTGAAATGAATAAGTTCCCGGATGAACAGGTCTCCAGTGGGTGCCTTACAGATAGGCACTGTGAAATGCCAGAACATTTATTACAATTCCCTATGATATTGGATTTGATTCCATGTTCTACTTTTAAGTCTTTTAGGAAGGGGATTTTGTAAGTCCACAGTTCAGAAATTGAGTATTTCCATTTGAGGTGAATGTGGATCGACACTTGCCTTGTACCAGCCGCAGAAGGCGTCAAAGTAGCATAAATGTACCCCTGGGGCTCAGACCACCACTGCATGGACACCTTGGAGACCCCTTGCTGGGGGTTTTGTCATCACGTCAATGCTTTTTTTTCTTTTTCCTTTTTCTTTTTTTCTTTTTTCTTTTTCCCTACAGTTAGTTCTAAATCTTAACCCACCAGGCCTTTGGCACCTCACACCTTCCCTGTGAGACCAGACCCCTAGTTCTGTGGCCGGTTGGCCACCTCCCTGGTGGCAGACACCTCGACCACCAACTCTATCAGCATCTGCTTCTTTGTCTGAGCCCCTGGGTCCGCTGCTCCCCACTGCGTAGTGACAGCATGTAGGAATCCCCATCTGTTGATATCAGGTGTGGCGTTTGTTTTGTGGTGTTCTTTTAACCAGCTTTATGGAGATACACTGTATCAGTTGTGTTTTTTTTAATTTTTAATGTTTTTTATTTATTTCTGAGAAAGAGAGAGAGAACGTGAGCAGGGGAGGATCTGAAGCAGGCTCCAGGCTCTGAGCTAGCTGTCAGCACAGAGCCCAACGTGGGGCTCGAACCCACGAACCGTGAGATCATGACCTGAGCTGAAGTCGGACGCTTAACCGACTGCTTGAGCCACTCAAGCACCCCTGTATCAGTTATGTTTAAGGGAAGTGAATTCCTTAGTAACAGAACAACCAAACTCAAACTGAGAACCAAATCCAAGGAATTTCTGCAAAGGAAAAGCTGTCTTATCCCCTGCAGACCCTATTTAGCCTTCCTGGGTTTTAATGTCTTCATCGTGGGTTCTTTTGAAGTTTTTTTTTTTTTAATAAAATATTTCTCGTCCATCTTTGTTATCTCTCCTCTTTCTTTTCCTTTTCCTCCTGCAGGAACCTTTACTGGACAGATTGGAACAGAGATAGTCCCAAAATCGAAAGTTCCTATATGGACGGCACGAACCGGAGGATTCTGGTGCAGGATGATTTGGGCTTGCCCAACGGGCTCACGTTCGACACCTACTCGGCTCAGCTCTGCTGGGTGGACGCAGGTAATGGAAACCCCCATCCCCGGGCCTGGCTCCTTGCTCCTGGGGTTGCAACAGTGCTTTTTTTTTTTTTTTTTTAACCTAAACAGTTATTCTTACCCATTGTGGGCTGGCATCTGTTAAGGGGAAGCAAGAATAAGATACCTGTGTTATTTTCCTACACAAAATCAGCTGCCTGTCTTTGCTCTGAAATGTATTGTTTCTCTAGGCTTGACGGCATCCAGGGCGAGTGCTCGTCTTCTAAATCAGGGCTCTGCAAACTCTATGTAGCCCATGGGCCAAATCCAGTCTGTTCTGGTACCACCCGGGTGCTAGAAATGGTTTTTATTTATTCATTGTTTTGAGAGAGAACACATGAGCAGAGGAGGGAGACAGAGAGAGAGACAGAGACAGAATCCCAAGTGGACTCCACGCTGTCAGCACAGAGCCCGACATGGGGCTTGAACTAATGAACCGTGAAATCTTGACCTGAGCCAAGGTCAAGAGTTGGATGCTTAACTGACTGAGCCACGCAGGCGCCCCTGGGTTTTACATTTTTAAATGTTTATGTTTTAAAGGGTTACATAAATGCCTCCATGATGTCCTGATTTTGCCTCTTGGCCCACAAAAGCTAAATTAATTACTCTCTGGCCCTTTGAGAGCAAGTTTGCTGAGACCTGGAATTGTTCTCATCCTATTATTATCTCTCTGTTATGCAATTCATGACTTCCGTCCCTGTCTTGTGCATCTGTTCCCCAAGGACCCTGCCCTGGGGTGTCCCTCAGGGGATGGAGGGGCAGGATGCTCACTTGGGAGCAAGGTCAGTCATCCCTCAAAGGGTCTGTTGAGTACCTGCGCTGTTCCCAGTACGTCAGGTGCCCTGGGGGTGCAGGGACTGTGTCTCAGGAGGGAAGCATACACACAATTAAATCAACATGCAAGCCGGAAGCTGGCCCTAAGGCAGACACTGATACGAGGCTGTGCTCGGCTGCATTCAAGGTGCAGGTTAGCAGTTGTTAGTAGCTCTGACTGCAGGGAGGGAGAGTGTGGGAGGCTTGGGGGGGTGGGTAGGGACTTGAGGGAGAGGTGGAAGATATCCTTGTTCCCAACCCCCCACCCCCATCCCTAGTTGCTATGAGAATGGGCGGGACAAGGAATGGTCCCTCTGCCCAGCCCACATGGAAACCAGGTATGGGTCCCCCAGCGGAGGTGGGTGTTGACCAGTGAGAGCGGCAAGGCAGGGCGAGGAGACCACTTTCCGCTGTTGAAGGGCAAGTCACGTGTGTCCTCCGGGATCTGTCATTGTAAGGCTGGCTTTCTGGCACCCTTGCCCTTGTTACCCGTTTTGATACCATGGGGCCATTTCTTGTTTGAACAGCTTGTCTTCGCTCCACACAGGCACCAGTCGGGTGGAGTGTCTGAAGCCGGGGCAGCCGAGCAGACGGAAGGTTCTCGAGGGGCTCCAGTACCCTTTCGCTGTTACAAGCTACGGGAAGCATCTGTATTACACAGACTGGAAGACGTACGTCAGCTGCTGGAGCATGACCGGGTTGGGGGGCGGCGGGAGCCGGGGAGGCTACCACCCTGTCTCTGGGAGGCCGGGCCCTTGCTATGTGGCCTCGGCTTGACATTCCAGTGTCCAGAGATGTTCGCCTTCTGCCTCAGGAGGGGAGGGTGTGGGAGAGTGAGACCCTGGGGGCCAGAAGGGACTGTTTATCATCCCAGTGCTCCCGGATGGGCAGCTTCAAGTCTGTGGACTTGAACTTCATGAGCATGTCCATTCTTCCCCCAGGAGCTGCCCCAGGCTCACTTGGCCGGCGGGCTCCCTGCCTACCCCGTACCCTTACTTCATTCTCCTTAAACTGCAATATTCCCACAGCCCCTTCTTGACCACCCCTTCCTGCGAAAAGGAGGGGTTCAACCAAGCCAGCAGCTGTGGTCGGGGGCATCTGGAGAGAAAGCCGATTTCCCAGCTTGAAATTTAGAGCTGAGGGGAGAGCTAGCTCAACTTTGTCCTTTTTTATTTTTTAATTTTTTAAATACTTATTTATTTTTGAGAGAGTGTGAGCAGAGGAGGGACAGAGAGAGGGGGAGTCACAGAATCTGAAACAGGTTCCAGGCTACAAACTGTCAGCACAGAGCCCGATGCGGGGCTCGAACCCATGAACCGCGAGATCATGACCTGAGCTGAAGTTGGCTGCTTAACCGACTAAGCCACCCAGGTGCCCCTGTCCTTTTTTTTTTTTTTTAAAGAAGCCAGAGAAATGCAGGCTTGTTCCCGCCACAGGAAGAGGGAAGGATGGCTGGGAAGTGAGGCCAGCATGTCACTTCACGGCCTCCAGTTTATCCCCCAAACCACAGAAGAGGGTGCCCAGTAAACGGAAGGCTGGAGCCATCATGTGTGTCTACTTTCTGCCCTTCGGTGTTTTGTAGGAATTCCGTGGTTGCTGTAGATCTTGCCATTTCCAAAGAGACGGATACGTTCCACCCACACAAGCAGACCCGGCTGTATGGCGTCACCACGGCCCTGTCTCAGTGTCCCCAAGGTAACTCCCCCGTGCTCTTCCCGGTCAGGGGCTGGGGATGACTGGAGGCTCCAAGCCCACACCCTTCCTACTGCCTATGGGGCCCCTACCTACCCTGACCACCTGGCAGGTGAGACGCCCTCCCTTCCATTAGCAGCCTGCATTATTTAATAAGCGAGCCGAATCAGTTAGCAGAAAGCATTAGGGAACAAACTAGAAACGGTGGACAAGGGTGAGGAAAAGTATTGAATCTTGGGCTCGGTCAGGAAGTGGGTGGTCTTCAGGTTCCAAATAGGAACATCCTATTTGAACGATCTCTGTGGCCTTAAGGGTCTGTCCGCTTGGCCTAACAGCCACAATAGTAAACACCTCTAATGATAATCGCAGATGTGGACAAGGTGCTTACTGTGAGCCAGGCCTTTACATATGTTAACTCAGGTGCTCTTTATTCAGTCTTCCACTTAGTCCTCACAGCATCCCCACGAGGCAGGTACTATTCTTGTGCTCCTTGTATACATAAGGACACTGAAGCCACTTGTCCAATGTCACATGGCTCATGGTGGCCCCAGCAGGGGGGTCAGCCAGGCACCCTGGCTCCAGGATCTGTTGCGCTGCCTCCTGGAGACCTCTCCCCTCGCTCACCCCCCTTGGCTTCCCACCTCCCCGGGTCTAGCGCGAGGCCGAGCGGACAGGCTAGACGGAGAGGATTTTGTGCTTGAAAACTCCAGCTCCACGTTACCACTAGAGCTGGAAGACCCTCCCTGAGACCGTCAGTAACTCTCATGGTAAACCCGCACAGTCCCCAACTCAGGAATCGCTGCTTTTGCCCATCTGGCAAATCCGTCACCGTGAGGATTCCCTATTCCAGAAGCACCCAGAAGCTCAGTCTCCTGGAACCCGAAAACTGATGCGTGGGCTTTTCTCTTAGATGGCTGCTGAACTGATGTCTGCCTTTTCCAGGTCACAACTACTGCTCGGTGAACAACGGTGGCTGCACCCACCTCTGCCTGGCTACCCCCGGAAGCAGGACCTGCCGTTGCCCTGACAACACCCAGGGAGTTGACTGCATCGAGCGGAAATGAAGACGAGAAGGCCTCATTCCCTCGGCAGGTACTCAGCATCACCCTACTTGAAAGGGTCCAGACTGAAAACTGTCCGACCTGGTGGCCACCAGGCCCAGGTCCTACCCAGCCGGAGCCCCGACAGCGTTCCCCTCTGTCCCCCAAAACATATGCCCCGGGGTTCTGGAATGGGAAAGCCCCTTCTCCCTATGCAAAGACAGAAAACCCCCTGACTCCAACCCTCAGATGAACAGACACAGCCCCCGAGTGAGGATTATGTGCCCACCCCAGTGCTCTGGAAACTGTGCCCAGTTTATCCCCCCAGTGATGGGCAGGGCCTGCCCAGGCATGAGCCGGCCCCTCCCCTGTGGCCTCATAAGCTCAGCCTCACTCTGAGTTGCCCACCAGCTTGTAACTCCCCGACACGCCAGCCAGGGCCGCCTGGGCCAGGCTGTGAATGAAGGAGGGAGTTAACCCTCCCACTCATTTTTCTCTTGGTGCTCTGATTTCCCTCCCCACACTCCTGGCTTTTTACTCCTGTACCACCTGCATCCTGCCCAAGGCCCCTGCTATAGTGAGCAAGCCCTGCCATTTTGTTCAAAACCCACCGTGTCTTCAGGCCACTTGGATACACATGGATGATCATGAGCAGTCCCTTCCAGATACGTTACTGGCATTTCGGCAATAGCCCTGGGGAGTTAGGCAAAGCCTTCAATCAAGGGAGTGCCCAGTGGTAGGAATTTCAATGTGTAGAGTCGGGTTTTGAGGATGTAGATTCTTTGGATGTGCCTTAAATTACACCAGTGGTTACCGAACTGTTCCACTTTGCCCAAAGCACCTGGATCTGAACATCTGCTCCCTTGAGCAACATGGCCCCACTGCAGGCACCCAGGCCCAGCCTGCCCACTTCAGGCTTAGCTGGGGCTGGGACCAGGGATGACCCGTCTGTAGGTCTTCATCTCCCACCTCCACTGGTAAGAGCCAATCTACAGTCAGCACGAGCCATGTCTCCTTTGTTTTCCCCTCTGTTCATGGCCCTTGCTGGCTGTGTTCCCATCTAAGAGGGCCAGAGTGAGTATTTATACTCCTGACCCAGAGTGAGTATTTGTACTCCTGACCCTTTATTGCTCACTGGTGTAATTAAAGGGACCACCACGAGATGTCACGTGTATGTTTCTACAGTCTGTTTGGAAACATCTCCTGGCCATGCGAGCAGCTAAGTGTTACCTTTTTATCAGCTGTTGCCCAGAGATGCAAAACAATAGGAATTTTGGATTGAAAGAGAGGCATAAGGAGATGGAGTCAGTAAAGACTGGGGTAAGGGAGTGGAGAAGGCTCAGCGGAAAGAGTCACAAAGCGGTTGATCAGGAGCAGGAGTGGAAAACCCAAGAGGAAAGGAGAGAGGAGGGTATTTAACAACAGCAAGAAGAAAAACTCTCCAAAGAGAAAATGGGACCTTTCTCTTGAGGAGATGGAAGGATTTGCCTGTGTTTCTCCTTGGGGAAGGGGTCCTTCCCCTTATCTGCAAACCTGAGTACACTCATCACCTCCCCACAACCCGTACCCCTCCTCACTTTCTCCTCAAGTGCGATGGCTTCACGGTGGAGCCTGGACCGGGAAGGAGCCTTGCCCCCCGAATGACTGGCGTTCCTTCTGAGAGCCAAATGCAATCCCGAGAATCACGCCGTTTGGGGAACATGTGGGTCTTTTATCCAGCCCAGCCCCATGGATCAGTTTTGCCTTTTTATATTTATCATTCCATATCAAGCCCTCTATATCAAATGTTCGTCATCATTTTGTATAATTTTTATAACTGTTTTATTCATTTTACTAGATTCATCCTAAAAGTTTTCAAATGGTAAATTCTTAAACTGTGGAAACCACTGAAGGTGCTTATTAACTGTTCCCCCCCCAGATTTTTACAAGTATTGGATGATTTCTTGAGTTTACAGTTGTATAAATATCAGTGCAGAAAATAAAATTTGTTTCTTAAAAAAAAAAACCTTTATCCTGTTTGAATAAAGAAGTTTAATGTTGGGGGGCTGATTCACAGTGAGTAGGTAGCCATTTAATAATCTGCAAAATCTTGGAGCATCTGGGAGACTCAGTGGGTTAAGTGTCCCAGTCTTGATTTTGGCTCAGGTCATGATCTCACAGTTCGTGAGTTTGAGAACTGCTTCGGGCTCTGCACTGACAGTGTGGAGCCTGCTTAGGATTCTCTGTCTCTCTCTCTCTCTCTCTCTCTCCCTCTCTCTCCCCCACTTTCCTCTCTGCCCCTCCCCCACTTGTATGAGTGCACGCTCGCTCTCTCTCTCTCTCAAATAAATAAAACTCTTCAAAAAAATCTGCAAAATCTGTGGAACCCCCTATGTTACAAAGGGTAGTTTGTTTCCCACAAAAGACTTAGAGGCTTATTGAATTAAAAAATCATTCTACCAGGGACCCCAAACCATNCACCCACCCTCTCTTCCAGAAGGAACAAAGACTCTTTCCTGGGACTGACCACGGCCTGAGACCCCTGGGCTGTTCCACGGGGGCCCCTGGGTGGGCTGGGAATGGGGCTTTGACTTGGACAGAGTGAAGGGGGCTCAGACGTTGCAGGCGGGATGCTCAGAGCTGCTGTCATAGGCAGAAGGGGACTGGTGCCCAAGGGCCTGCAGAGGACATGACAGCCTCCAAGGAAACAGCAACAGCCTGCCCACATGAGCTTCCTAAAGGGGACAGCCTCTGTGTGGGCGAAACCTTCCAGTGTTTTATTCTCATCATCAAACCTAGTTACATAAAGGGGACCCCCGGGCAGAAGGTAGAGTGGGGTGCTCCCAGAGCACCTCTGTGTGAAGATGAGGTCTGACCTGGCAGGAGGTGTCCGCGTGAACTGCTCTGGACTCTTCTGGATGGAGGAGAACACAGCTGCACCCAGGGGAGAGCGTGATGAAGAGGGTGCTGAATTTCGGTCCATTTCAGCTTTTCCGTTTGCCATCGTGCAGCCCCGCTGTGGGGCTGAGGGGACAGCAGCCCAAGTTCCTAGTGTGGCCTTGCTGGGGCCGGGGTGAGCCAGAGGACCTCGTTCTCCAAAAATCGGGGTTGTGTGTTCTGATTGCTGACTGCTGCTTTTAAATGTTGGGGGCGCCCAGCACATGGAAAAAGTCTTCAGGACCTTAGATTTGACAATGATTTCTTGTATATGACACCAAAAGCCCAAACCTCAAAACAAAAACAAATAGATTGGTCTTCATCAAAATTAAAAACTTTTGTGCATCAAAGGACGCAATTAAGAAAGCAAAAAGACAGCCAAGCCACGGAAGTGGAGAAAGTATTTGCAAATTCTGGTTAATATCCAGAATATATAAAGAACTACAACTCAGCAATGACCATAACAAAAACAACCCAATTCAAAAGTGAACAGAAGAGTTGAATAAACATTTTTTTCAAAGGAAATCTACAAATGGCCAATAAGCAGGCAGAAAGATGCTCAACGTCATTAATTGTTAGGGAAATGCAAGTCAGAAGCACAATTAGATATCACTCCACACCAATTAGGATGGCTATCAGAAAACAAAAACAAGCAAGTAAGCAAACAAACAAAGACTGGAAAATAAGTGTTGAGGAGGATTTGGAAAACGGGAGCCTTGTGCGTACCCAGTGGGAATGCAGAATGCTGTAGCAGAACAGAAGACAGCCTCTGTGGTTCCTCAAAAAGTTGAACAGAAAATTACAATACTTCTGGGGCGCCCGGGTGGCTCGGTCGGGGAGGCATCTGACTTCGGCTCAGGTCATGATCTCGTGATTCATGAGTTTGAGCCCGACATCCAGCTCTCTGCTGTCAGCATGGAGCCCACTTTGGATCCTCTGTCTGCCTCTCTCTCTCTGCCTCCCCCCCACAATAAACACTATAAAAAGAAAGAAAGAAAAAAGAAAATTACCATAACTTCTAGGTAGACACCCAAAGGAATTGAAAGCAGGGGCTCAAATGGAAACTTGTTCACCAGCGTTCATGGTGTCCTGTTCACCTACACCAAAGGCGAAAACTACCCAGGAGGCCATCAGCAGATTAAAGGATAAATAAAATGTGTTGTACTCATACAATGAAATATTCTGCTATGAAAAGGTTCCAAGAACATAGATGAAGTCATTATGCTAAGTGAAATAAGCCAGACACAAATGAACAAATATTGTATGATTCCACATATGGGAGGTACCTCGAATAGCCAAATTCACAGAGATGGGAAAGCAGATGAGAGATTAGCAGAGAGATTACTAGGGCTGGTAGCAGGGGGAATAGAAAGTTAATGCTTAATGGTTTCAGAGTTTTTATTTACGGTAATGAACCAGTTGGGGATGTAAATGGTGGTGATGGCCGCACAGCACTGGGAATATAATTAATGCCACTGAATCACATGCTTAAAAATAGTTAAAATGACAAATTTTCCGTTATATGTATATTCTACCACACCTTCTAAAAATTAATAATGTAATATACCAAGAGCCATTAAATGTGTACTTTAAGTGAATTGTATGACATGTGAATTATATATCAATAAAGCTTTTTTTTTTTAATTTGAAAGAGAGAGAGAGGGAGTGTGGTGGGACAGAGAGGCAGAGGGAGAGAGAGAACAGACATGGGGCTCGATCCCACAGCCCAGGGATTGACCTGAGCCAAAATCAAGAGTTAGATGTTCAACCAGCTGAGCCACCCAGGTGCCACAAAGCTTATTTTTCGAAAGATCACTGTAATTAAAATAAGAAAAAAAAGCTTGTTACCAAAGGTTGTCAAAATGCTGATCACTTTTGTAGTTGGCTATATTCTTTAGATTCCAAGATTTTAGTCTAGGTACTTCTGTGAAAAGATTTTGCAAATAGAACTAAGGTTATTAACTACCTTAAAACAGGGGGATTCTTTATCCTGCACAATGCATATGGGCCCTAAAAACCAGAAGAGGAGAAGCGCGTGGGTGGCTCAGTCGGTTGCTGACTTGGGCTCAGGTCATGATCTCATAGTTCATGGTTTTGAGCCCCGTGTCAGGCTCTGTGCTGACAGCTCAGAGCCTGGAACCTGCTTCAGATTCTGTATCTCTGTCTCTGTCTACCCCTCCTCTGCTCATGCTCTGTCTCTCTCTGTCTCTCAAAAATAAATGTTAAAAAAAATTTTTTAAAATAAAAACATAAGCCAGAATGCAGAAGAATCAATCAACTTTAAGGCAAAAACAGAAAGCAGCCAAGATGAGGCTAAAGGGTAGGAAGGACCCGACTGAACATTGGGGTCTTCAAAATGGAAGAAGGCAGTTATGAGCAAAGGAGCAAGGTTACCTCTACAAGCTGAAAACAACTCCTGGAAAGCAATCAGCAAATTGGGACCTCGGTCCTACAACCACAAGGAACCGGGTCCTGCTATAACCTGAAGGGGCCTGGAGGCGGGTTCTAACCTAGAGCCTCCAGAAAGAGGTGGAGCCCTGCAGACACCACAGTCAGGCCCTGGGAGACCCTCAGCATAGGACCCACCTGAGCCACAAGGTTCTAGTCTTCTCATCTCCTCAGCTGTGAGATCTTCCACGGTAGAGTTTTAGGTCACAAAATGTGGGGTATTTGTTACGCAGCAACAGAAACCTGATACACTGTTGCAGCTGGGTGTTGGTATATGGGATTATGCCAGATACTTTCCGTTTGTCATCCACTCTCCCCATCCTGATCTGAACCCCAGGAGGCCAGACCACATGGACGACCTCTACAGCTCCCTTGCCCCCTGGCTTCCTAGCAAGCAGAGGAGGGAAAGAAGAGAGTGGAAACAGATCTGTGCCACCTGCTCCCTCCCTGCTGAGTCTCCCTCCCAGGACTGGCTGTATCTCTTGACCAGAGGTCGAAGCCCCTCTCCAGGAGTCCCCTCCCCACACCCACCAGTAGTCTCAAAACCACTTCCTCCCCTGGTCTCTCTGGGGGGTCAGGGAGGTAACACCTCTGGGCTGGCTCCTCTCACCCCAACCATAACTGAAACGGCTCAAATTATCCTAATGCGAGCACACCGCCTGTGAGACCCTAACTGACCCAGGAGTTCCTAATGCTGTGATCTCTACTTTTGAGTATGTCTGTCTGTAGTTTCGTTCCCCAAAAAAAATTTTTTTAAGTTAAAATCTGTCTCATGGTCATCTCACATATACTTGTGTCCCATTAGGATACATGTTACAGTGTACCTAGTGGGTATGAATTACACAGATGTACAAAAAAATGTACTGAAAAAGTCCGATTTCTCCCATAGCTGGTTGTGATTTCCAGAGCCCTGCGTTGGCAGACAGCTCACTTCTGGGGGCATTCCAGCTCCTCGCAGTGATTTCTCGGTCACCCTGGGTCCTTCCTCAGGGGTCTCCTCCAGACCCCAGTCTAAAGTCTCTGCGGCTTGGGGACCTGCTGCTGAGGGCGCCCCCAGCCCAGCGCTCATGGCCTTAGGCTGGCCTCGAACCCCCAGCGGTGATGCCCGGGCTTGACGGCTCGGCCTCGCGGGGTCTCTCTCTGTGGCTCTTGGAGCCCCATGGTCCTTGCAGGGCACTCTGTAGCCTTGTCACCCCGCCAGCCCAGCCGGCGGGACTCCTTGGGCCGCAGCGACTCCCTCAGCCCTCCCTGCAGCAGGGGCAAGGTGTGCTCCGGTAGTGAGTGCGCCGCCCCTGCAGGGGTCCATGCCCCCACTTACAGGCTCAGCCCTCCCTCCAGAGTGAGTGGGCCTGCCCAGGGGGCCGCTGCCTTCTTCCTTTTACTTTACCCCTCCCCTCTGCTCTGAGCTCTCCTGGGGGACGTGGGGGACGGTGGGGGAGGGGAGATCCTCGGCCGGAAGGCATGGGCCTTGCACGTCTTTTCTGGCTTACAGTCTGGTTCAGACGACCCCGAGAACAGCCCTCCTGGGAGCTAACGGAGTCTGGGTGGCTTGTCTATAAGGCAGGGGTCCTTGGCACACCCCGTGGTCGATCCCTCGAATGGTCCATTTACCCAACACACACACACACACACATAAGTAAATAAATTTCTAAAGATTAAAAAAAATAAGAAAACAACCAGAATTAAGAGATTTAAGGGCCAAAAAGTCTTAAAGAACAGGCTCTATGGTTGGCTTCCTGTTTGCTTGGAGCGTAGCTGGAATAGCCGAGCCTCAGTGGCAGCCTGAGCGGGACTCCAGGCTCCCCACCTGGGCGGGTCTTCTCAAAGGCAATTCCAGAAGAGACCACTAGAGGGCAGGAAAAGCCTCAATGTTGGCTTGGCTGGTGGGGGCGGGGTGGAGATTGAGGCTCACAGGCCTGGAGGCCCAGATAACTTCCCCAAACGTTATCAGGGGCTCACGCTTTCCCATCTTGCTCTAGAACTTTCCCAATATTGGTTAGTTGCTTCATCTGCTACCANGTGCTTCCGTGCACAAGGAAGTGAATTCATGCCTCCAGGGACCAGGTTCCTAGTGTATCCAAGTGGAGAATGATCCAGAATTCCAGAAAAGTCAGGTCCCATGCAAGTAAGACACAGTCCTCACCCAGCAAGCGTGTACCGGATGGTGTGAAATGATTGTCTCAAATAATAAGGACTTTAGAGAGGGGAGCTCAGTAAGAAGCTCTCATTTGATGAATGTAAATAGCAAAGTGAATTCCCCCCTCACCATAACCTTGTGAAGTAGAATTTATCTACCCATTGCGCAAGTCAGGAAACTGAGGCCCAAAGTGACACAACTTGGCAAAGGTCAGTCAGCCAGTAAATATCACAGCAGAACCCACCTCCGGATCTGGTTTGCTCTATAGGCCACACCGAACACATCCTTCCCACAGGCCTTTTCACAAAGTGTTTTAAACAGAAAGTTTTTTTTACCGTATCTTACTTTTATGTCTTTGTGTTTAACACATTTTACACTTAGAAAATTAGAAAGTCAAGGTAAGGCACAAGAAAAGGAAATCACCATAAAGCTCACTATTTAGCAATCACCCCATTCTTACATTGATCTCTTATCCCAGAAATGTAAACTCACTCACACAAACAAAACTGTGTTATATGTATTTTGCAAAATGTATGTAACAAAAAATGGGATCGTGCTAAATATACTTTTTGGTATTTTTGTCTTCTATTTAAATGAATGTGTGTATGACCATCACTTTTAATGTCCGCATGGTATTATATACTGTGAAGGGACAGTCAACTCTCACAAGCCCTCTTATTGAAAAACATTTTGGACGTTTCATTGTTTTTCTTTCTTCTTTCTTTTTTTTCTGTGGCAAATAACAATTAACACCCTGGTACTTATATTAAAGTGTCCTTATTCATTTCTCTAGAATAAGACTTGCTGTTATGAAAAATTTTAGGGGTGCCTGGGTGGCTCAGTCCATTAAGCAGCCGACTTCGGCTCAGGTCTTGATCTCGTGTTTGTGGGTTCGAGCCCCGTGTTGGGCCCTGTGCTGACAGCTCAGAGCCTGGAGTCTGCTTCAGATTCTGTGTCTCCCTCTCTCTCAGTCCCTCCCCCACTCCCTCCAATTCTCTATTAAAAATAAGTAAACATTAAAATTTTTAAAATAAAGTTAATTAGCCTTTTGTCATGTATATGGAAAATAATATATCCCAGGGATGTTTGGGTTTTGTTTTTTGGGTTTCTTTACCTTACGGAAGATTTTAATCTATATGTACTCAATTCCTGCCTACTCTACTACACCATGTACATCTCTGAGCAGTGTGAACTAGGATAAAAGCAGCGGCCTGCGAGTCCTGAGGCCGAGCACGTCCAAACTCGGCCCTGTGGCAGATGGCCTATTTCAAGATGGCTACCACACTGTCTCCCATCCCATGTATTCTCACAGTTTTGTGTTGATGTTATGTCGGCACTTCTCCCATCAAGACGTAGGGCCTATGTTCCCTCTCTTTGAATCTCAAGAAGCCTGTGGCTACAAGGAGCTGCCGTGTGAAACCTGAGGGTTTCAAAGTAAAACAGCTTCTCGTGGGCCCGCTAGAGTCTCTCTAGGAGCCCAGCCTCCATGATGTGCGGAAGCTCAGGCCACATGGGGAGACCGTGCGTAGGTGTCTGGCCTGGCAACCCCTGCCGAGGCCCCAGCCTACAGCCAAGCATCAGCCACCAGATGTTCAGGTGTGGGACCTCCCCAGGGACTCCAGCCGAGCCATTGTCTAACAGCAACCCCCAGGAACTAGCCCGGCGGGCCTAGTCAACCCTCTGTTGTCAGCCATGTTTGAAATCAGAGCCTCTGAGTCTGGGATCAGGCATCAGTATTCTCTTACACCTCTTTGTAAGTGATTCTGATGTGCAGCAAGGTTTCTGGGGAAGAAAAGGAACCTTAGGAAATTCTGACAGGGATCTGGTTGATCCATAGATCAATTCGGAGAGAATCACCATCTTAATAACACTGAAGCTTCCAATCCATCCATGTGGACTGGCTCTCCATTTATTTAAGAACTGCAATTCCGGAGCAACCACTGCACTCTGGTCCTTAACCTAAATCATGTATATAATCTGTATTTTACTGATGTGTCATCTGGGCCCAGAGAGGGTAGGACACCTGTCAAGACCACACAGCTAGCATGCCAGGACTCTGAGCTGGATATGTCCAACACTATTTCCACTTCATTCTGTTGCCTTTTCTCACTACTAAGGAGGCTGACACCCCCAGCCAGTTCTGGTTTAGGGCATTTCATCCGTATAATCAGTTGCCTTTAAAAAGAGATGAAGGATTGATAAAAACAAAAGGAAGGTCGGGTTATCTACAGTAACATGAGAATATGTCCAAAATGCAGAGAGTAAGTGAATAAGGAAGCCACAGAACACTGTGTACCCTACTTACTACCTGTTCTTCCACAATCAAGGATGTGTATTTACACTTGAGGAAGGCCTGGAGGGAGACACAAGAAATTTTTCACTGTGGTTCAGGGGCGGGGGTGGGGTGGGGTTAGTGAGAAGGATTTTAATTTTACATTGTAGAGACTATCCTCTACTGTCTTAATTTTTTTAAAGGTTTATTTATTTTTGAAAGAGAGCACATACAAGTGAGTGG
>NW_027551579.1:918779-962827 GCF_008692635.1 Crocuta crocuta | reverse complement strand
GGGGCGCAGAGAGAGGGAGACAAAATCTGAAGCAGGCTCCAGGCTCTGAGTTGTCAGCACAGAGCCCAACACGGGGCTTGAACTCACAAGCTGTGAGATCATGACCTGACCCGAAGTTGGATGCTTAACTGACTGAGCCACCCAGGCAACCCATTGTCTCTGCTGTCTTTATAATGCTTTACTGTATGGGGCGTCTGGGTGGCTCTGTTGGTTAAGCGTCCAAGTTTTGGTTTTGGCTCAGGTCCTGATCCCACGGTTTGTGGGTTCGAGCCCCATGTCAGGCTCTGTGCCGACAGTGAGGATCCTACTTGGGATTCTCTCTCTCTCTCCCTCTGCCCCTCCCCTGTGCCCTCTCTCTTTATCTCTCTCTCTCAAAAATAAACACAAAAAAAAGAGAATACTTTATTGTAAGTATGCATTAGCCTTACAAGGAAAAGAATTTCTGGTTGAGAGAGATGGGGAAAGCTTTTCCCCTTATTGCCAATTACAGAACCTTGAAAATGGGAACCTTCTTGGTTCTGCTTCACAACTGTAGTGACTGTGAGTCCACCCCCCTGGGTCACTGGTACGTGCTGTGCCCGGCAGGGATGGGGGTGGGGAAGGTGCGCACCCTGAGGGAACAGCCTGTACCCGCCACGCCCCCTGATCTCCGACAGGCTGCCTGGAGGTGTGGGCGTAGCTGCTGGTCTCCCAGGTGCACAGGAGCCACGACCCCGATCCCCGGAGCCGCTTCACCCCTGGCTCCTTTGGGTCTTGCAGCAGTTCCTGTCTACGGAGAGAGGTACCACGTGGAAGTGACAAAGAGGAAGATGTGGCTGTGACAGCCAGAGAGGGGTCTGTCTGGGCAGGGCCATCTGCTCTGCCCTGTGGGGAGGAAGCGCTCCTGCAAAAGACTGTGGGGGACAGGGGATGCACCCTAGCGCGGCCCTCGGGTCCCTGCAGGCCAGGGGTAGGTGAGCCCTGGCTCGGACTCTCCTTCTCCCTCTGTCATCGCCCCCAGCCCTCAGCCTTCCCAACCCCCTGCCCCCAGCTTCCCCTCATCAGGGCACTTCTCACAAGGCCCTGAAATGATCCAGGTCTGTGTCCGCTTCCGAGACTGACCTGTGAGTTTTATGAAGGCAAGAACTCTGTCTCTCTTTTTTATGTATTTATTTATTTTGAGAGTGAGACAGAGAAAGTGAGCAGGTCAGGGGCAGAGAGAGAGGGAGAGAGAGAATCCCAAGAAGGCTCTGCACTGCCACCTCGAAGCCTGATGTGGGGCTCGAACCCACGAACACCACGAGATCGTGACCTGAGCTGAAACCAAGAGTTGGACACTTAACTGACTGAGTCACCCTGGCGCCCTGAGAACTCTGTCTTACCTGTCTTTGCTTTCCTGCTGCCTAGAATCGCACGGGGACATAGCACCTTAATAGCAGGTTCAGGGACAGATGGATGGGTAGAGCTGCTGCGGTGAAAACTGACGTGGTCCCACCCAAACTAAACATTTCTCCAACCTGAACTCTCCCCCTGCCTACATGTGGCTGGCTTGGAGATCCGCAGGCAGTGTCTGGATGCCCACAAGCACTGCTGGCCACCATTTACAGGATGTCACTAAATGGAAAACAGACGGGGCCACGGGGAAGCCGCAGAACTCACCCGGTGCGGGGGGAGTCCGTCGCCGTGTCGGCAGGCTCCTGAATCACAACAGAGCCACACACACTAAATGCAACAGGAGTCCTAAAAGAAAGCCTGGGGTGACCCTTGGGAGTTGAGAACTTTGCTTTGGTAACCGAGCCTGCTGAGGGAACAGCGTGGCTCCTGCCTGTGTTCCGAGGGGGTTATTTGGCCTGGCAGTGTTGGTTCACAACGCTCTGGGAGCTTCCCGGGTGCAGTCTGAAACTGGCCCACATACACGGAGGGCAGGGCGAGATGGAAGAAAGAGGCGGACCCCTCCGGACTGATAGGTGGCAGTTAAATTTTTTTTAATGTTTATTTATTTTGAGATTGAGAGTGGGGGAGGAGGGGCAGAGAGAGGAAGAGAGAGAATCCCAAGCGGATTCCACACTGTCAGTGTAGAGCCCAATGTGGGGCTCAAACCCATGAACCGTGAGATCATGACGTGAGCCGAAACTAAGAGCTGGATGCTTAGCCCACTGAGTCACCCCGGCGCCCCTAGGAGGCAGTTTCAATAAGCAAAGGGAACTTGCACACGAGGTTCATCTTGGGGGGCAGCGAGACAAATGGATCTCCACCCTTGCTGCCATATCTTAAAAGGTAATCTATAAAGAGGCCATAACGGGGTTAAGTATCCCTTGCAGGTGTTCTCAATGACACATCATTTTCTCAAGGCTGTATCCTTGGAGGAGCCTCCAGGAGCTGGAAAGGCGAGCTACACCCACATTCCAGGGATGGGAAGAGGTGAGAAGCCTCTGATGGCCTGGGTCCAGCTCACGGGTCAACTGGCGATCACATCTTTTTGGTGACTTTCGCCAGCAGGCAGGCACCGCAGCCCTAAGTATGAGCAGATGGGTGTGCTCGTCACAGATGAGACTTCCTGCCCAGAGGTAAGCTGACATGTTATTTTGGGACAAGTGATTCTATTTAACGGACGTAAATATTTTATACTTCACCTCTTTCCAAAAAGAAATGGAGACAGTTGCCCATCCCTCAAGGGAAATTGTGTTTTGTATGTTAGGAAGCTCTGTGTTCTGGAAGCTTTGTAACCATTTGCTTATTAGGTTTCCTTGACCCTGGCCTGAAAGGGAAAGTGGGAAATGAAACAAAATAGCCTTAGGCAAAGCAGACGGTCTCTTTACCTTCGGGGTTGGGGAGGAAAGGGCTGCTGTGCGCATCTCTGTTCAGGGACACCCCCCCTCCACCCAAATCCTGGGGAAAGGTCAGATCACAGAACTGCCCCCTTCAGAGGCCAGAAGCCGGTCACCCCGTGGAGAATCCATCTTCTAGCCACATTTTCACCTGGGTTTTATGATGATCCTAGCTATGAGCTTCCTCACTCCTTTCCTACTCTTATTTCCTTAGCTCTTCCTGCCATTGACATACCCTGGTGACGTAATTAAGGAATAATTCCTCTATTTTGAAAAACTAGAATTTATTAGTCACCCATTTGGTTTTTACGGTATTTACTTGCACATCTGGAGTTTAAGCAAAGATGAAACCTCCTTTCCCTGGGGCAGTGTGTCATTAGCTCAGTTTTTAGGGGTTTATTTTATTTTCTTGAAGTATATTTATATATTTTGAAAGGGTGTGTGCAAGCCAGGGAGGGGCAGAGAGAGAGAGAGAGAGAGAGAGGGAGAGAGAGAGAGAATCCCAAGCAGGCTCCATGCTGTCAGAGCCAGGTGCAGGGCTCGAACCCATGAAACTGTGAGATCATGACCTGAACTGAAATCAAGAGTCAGAAGCTTAACTGACTGAGCCACCCAGGCACTTCTCATTAGCTCATTATTAACAAGTTCTTTGAGTATGTAGAAGAATAAGGAATTTTAGCCTGGATTTAGTTAGTGATTAGATTCCCTTTGCTGTATTATTTTCATATTATTAATTTACTAGTCAAAGATCCACTCTGTGCCTATAGATTGCTGACAAAACTTCATGGCTATTTTTAAAAATTCTTTTTATTGAGAAGAGCCTGGGTGGCTCAGTCAGTTTGGCTCAGGTCATGATCTCACGGTTTGTGGGTTCAAGCCTCACATTGGGCTGTGTGCTGACAGCTCAGAGCCTGGAGCCTCGTTCAGATTCTGTGTCTCCTTCTCTCTCTATTCCTCCCCTTGCTGATACTCTGTCTCTCTTTCAAAACTAAATAAACATTAAAAATTTTTTCAAATAAAATTTAAAAAATTATTTTTATTGAGATATAATTGATATACAACATTATATTAGTTTCATGTGTACAACATAATGATTTGATACCTGTATATATTGCCAAATGATCACCACGATAAAGTCTAGATAACATCCACCACCACATACAGTTACACACGTTTTCCCTTGTGATGAGAACTGTTAAAATCTATTCTCTTAGCAACTTTCAATCATGCGATATAGGATTGTTAACTCTATAGTAGCATCGTCGCACATTACAAGGCCCGCTCGTATTTATTTTATAAGTGGAAGTTTGTACCTTTGACCCCCTTCACCTTCACAGTTATTTTTGTTTGTTTATTGGGGGGGGAGGGAGGGGCGGGGAGGGGAGAGAGAGAATCCCAAGCAGGCTCCGCACTGACTATGGAGCCTGACATGGGCCTCAATCCTATAAACCGTGAGATCATGACCTGAGCTGAAATCAAGAGCTGGACTCATGCTTAACTGACTGAGCCACCCAGTTCACTCCCCTCCACCCCCCTCACAGTTATTAATTCCTAATAAAATGTCTTGTTTGCTTTACAGGAATATCAGAAGGCACCCACACGTCTGGTTGCGCTGAGCAGGAGGAACATCACAACCGCAGCTTTATTCTCCATCGGTGCCACTGCGCACAGTGGAGAGCCTCAGCTGACATCCAACACACCCCGGAGTGGGAAACCATGAATAGAAAGGCTGTTCACGAAGCTGGATCATACTGATCACGCGGCTTCACCAGTACTGAGTAAATCCATCACTGGGACCATCCCACTTCTCCATGATTGAATTCTAGTAAGGCAGTTTGTCCAGCAACCCTGTGTCATCATTTACAACCGACGGACCTTCCCACGGGAAGGCAGCCGGCGCAGCACACCGGCAATGAATGTGAACTTGTTCATCTCACACGCAAGGTGATCTCTGCAAAGGAGCAGACGGATTGCTGTTTTCTGCCGCCTCACTTGCCTGGGGTTTTGTCCCCAACGCCCTTTTGGAAGCTGATCTCAGTAACCATTACCCGCCTCTAGAGGGCAGTAGCGACAGCCCTAGAAGAATACAGCGGGCGGCCTTGAAACAGAAGGTGAGCCACGCCCACTCTGCTGATTGCTGGGCCCCAGGTCCTGGAATTACCGGGAATTACCAGCTGACGCGTTGAAAGGGAGAGGCCAAGCCCAGGTGAAGAGGAGGAGCTTGACGTAGGAGGACTGAATCTTAACCTGGTCACAGAAGGCTCGGAGTCTCCAACCTGGTCACGTTGCAATGAAATCTGGTGCCAGGCTCTCTGTGTGTAACATTATGCACAATGCCTCCCCCAAATGAAAAGCGAGGCAGGAATTCTCTGCAGACAGAAAACGAAACTAAACCTAGCATCACTTAGGGTGAAAGTCCAGCCCACAAAAACCCCCTTGGTGTACCTCTGCATGTTACGGAATTAGCCCTGGCCGCGAGGCAACCCCACAAGCTGGTCTGAACTCAGACTCACAGGGAACTTCACAGGCTGGGGACCATCCTTCCCCATATAACTGACCGTTCTGCACTTGGCACAAGTAATAATTGGTGTATGCAGACCTCTGAATCTGAAAAACATCTTTATCAGGTCTCGGGACTGATTTCCGGGTCATGACACTGTTCCTTAACCCTCAGCTTGGCTTCTTTTTCAGTCCTAACTGTGCAAAGACCCGTTCTCCCCCCCTCCTCGGCCCCTTGTGCTTTGCTCACCCTCCCTCCATTAGGGCTCCCTGGTCCTGCCTCCTAGACCTAACTTGGGCTCTCCTCCACCGACCCTGAGGCATGCATGTGTGTGATGCTTCCCCACGAGGTAGAAACCGGTAGATGGGACGAAATTCATTCAGTCAACAAATATTGATTAGGCACTTCTGTGTGTGTGGGCTAGGGCTCAGCAGCGAAAAGACAAAATCCTCATCTTCCTGGTGGGGATGCACTGCTAAGCCGCGCACTGCTAAGAATAGCAGGATGTTTGTTGGTGGGAGAGAAGTGGAGGGAAGGGCTCTCTAAAACCGGAAGGAGGAAAAGTGTGCCTCAGGGTGATCCAGCCTCCCACAAATACCGATACTGGGAGAGGGCTCACCTTGCACTCAAAGCCCACATGCCTCAGGCTTTGTCCGTGGAAACATTACGCAAGCTTTGTTTTCCCCCACAGGTATTGGTGTTTTGTGAGGGTCAGATCTTTGATGATCTCAACAGCCACCTGCAGGAGGTTTTCTTTGTAAGGGGATGTTGTGAGGAGAGAGGGTGCATTTTTCCAGGCCATCATGGTCTGGAACTTAAGACAGCGTCTTTCCTCCAGTAGCCAAGCTGCCTCCAAGGGTTGTGGTATTCAGGGAGTGGCTGGGATGCCTCTGCACTCACCACTGTGGAAATCAGAGGAGGGCAGAACTGGGAAGGGGACGAAGGAGAGCTGAAAGGCACATCACATAGGCAGTGACAGACACTAGCAATGCTGGTTATGGTGTGAAGAACAGGTACCCGAGGGTCACAGGGCCACCAGAAAATCACATTCCCTGAGTGCTGATGGGGGTCAGGCCCCTGTCATGGTGGTAGCCCATGCGTGGTAGCAGAGATAGCTTAGTGAGGCTGCCCCAGTTCGAATCCTCCTCCTGCTCATCTCTAGCTTTGTGTTCCTGCATGAGTTACTTAGCCTTTCTGGGCCTGATGAGAGAAAGAGAGAGAATGAGCTGGGGAGGGGCAGAGAGAGAGCGGGACAGAAGATCAGAAGCAGGCTCTGTGCTGACAGCAGAAAGCACGATGCAGGGCTCGAACTTACGAACCATGAGATCATGACCTGAGCTGAAGTTGGATGCCACCAGGAGACCCCAGAAAACGCTTTTAATGACACCTACTTTAGGGGATTGTAGAGATGATGATTAGAAGGGAGCACTGAAGGCATTTCATAAATAATACCCATCATAATCACCACCCAATGCATACAGCATTGGGAGGTGTGATCCCTAACAGAAATTTTAGAAATCTTCCAGTTCAGTGATTATCAAACTTTAGCCTGGATTGGAGCTTCCCAAAGGACATGTTAAAACACAGATTTGGGGCTCTACCCTTCAGGGGTTCTGATTCAGTATGTCTGGCTGGAGCCTGAGAATGTGCACTTCTTTTTTAATTTTTTTAGAGAGCGTATGCATGAGTGGGGAGAGGGGCAGAAGGAGAGAGAGAGAATCTTAAGCAGATAATCATGCTAAGTGCAGAGTCCAACGGGGTTCGATCCCACAACCCTGGGATCATGACCTGAGCCAAAATCAAGAGTCTGATAATCAACTGAGTGATCCAGGTGCCCTGAGAATGCACATTTTATTTATTTATTTATTTATTTTTACATTTATTTATTTTTGAGAGACAGAGTGCGAATGGGGGAAGGGCAGAGAGAGAGGGAGACACAGAATCTGAAACAAGCTCCAGCTCAGAGCCCCACGCGGGGCTCAAACCCACGAACCATGAGATCATGACCCGAGCCGAAGTCAGACGCTCAACCGACTGAGCCACCCAGGCGCCCCGAGAATGTGCATGTCTAATGAGTCCCAGGTGACCCTGATGCTATTGATCTGGGGACCACACTTTGAGAACCACTGTGCTAGTTTAGATCACTGGTTTTAGAGATAAGAATCCTGAGACTCAGAGTGTGCATTCCCCACCCATGGTCAGTAGAATCTCAGCTTCTCAGCTCCCGTCCAGGCCAAAGTTGGAGACAGAAAAACAAAGTGCCCAGCACGCAGGGAGTGCCAGAATACAAGAAGTCAGACTCCAGGCAAAAGGCCCCAGGATGGATCCAAGATTCGAGCAAGAGGAATGAGTTTGACAGAGAGAGAAGGAAGGGAACTGGCCTCAGTGCAGGCCTGAGCCACAACAGCCCAAGTCTCGGGGCTCAGGAAGTGTGTGCGAGAGTGATGTGTGGATGTGGGTGTGTGAGTGGAGCAAGTTTTACACAGATGGTCTTTGGGGGGTGGGAATGGGAGTGTGAGTGTGTCTGTGTGGATGAGTGTGTGAGAGTGTGATCGAGTCAGAGTGTTGAAGTATTGTGAATCTGCGTGTGTATGTATCTGTGTGGATGAGTGTGTGAGTGTTTGAATGTGAGTCTATGCAAAAACAGGTGTGAGTGTTTGTGTCTGAGATGAGTGTGAGCATGTCAGCATCAGGAGTATGTGAGAGTGACGTGTTTGTGAGTGTATCAGGATGTATGTGTGAGTGTGTTTGCATGTATGTCTGGGTAGATGGTGTATAAGTATATGAGTCTGTGTGTGTGAGGATGAGTGTGTGAACATGTTTCTACTTGAGCGTGAGATCATGTGAATGCGTGTGAGTGGGTGTGTTAGTTCACTTGAGCTTCTGCAAAGTACCACAGACTGAGCAGCTTAAACAATACAAGTCGATCTTCTCACAGATCTGGAGGCTACAGGTCTGAGATCAAGGTGTGGCCATGTAGGGGAGGAAATATTTTCCTTTTACCCTTCTAGGTTCCTTGGCCAATCCAATAATTGAATCAACATAAGACAGATTGACAGGGGAAGAATCAAATTTAATTTCGTACATTCAGGAGCCCCATAAAAATATGAGACCCAACGGCAGTCAGGCAACTGAGGCTCGTATGCCCTTCTAAGCTAAGGAATGGAATCGAGGCCTGGGATTTTGAAGGGGAGGAGGACGATTCACAGCATAGGACCAGGAGAAGAGCAGCTGTTTGGTAATAAGACGTTTGTCCTGCCTGTGCAGGGAAGTCTTTCAGGTAAGAAAACTATCTCTAGCCATTGTTCTCATTCTAGACCAGGCCCTTCTTTAAATTCTTCGAGGCAGTTATGGGACAGAGAAAAATTTTTCTCTGAATTTACTAGGTCTTGATTGTCTTCCGCTCAAAATAATCAAAAAATGGCTCATTTGGGGGTGGCACATTCTGCTCCCCTAAAGGTGGCTGGGTTCCCCCTGTGTCTGCACATGGTCATCCCTCTGTGTGTCTGTGTCCTAATCTCCTTCTATTATAAGGACACCAGTCGTGGTGCCTGGGTGGCTTAGTCAGTTAAGCATCTGTCTTCAGCTCAGGTCATGAGCTCTCGGTTCGTGGGTTTGAGCCCTGCGTTGGGCTCTGTGCTGACAGCTCCAGGCCTGGAGCTTGCCTTGGATTCTGTGTCTCCATCTCTCTCTCTGCCCCTCCCCTGCTCATACTCGGTCTCTCAAAAATAAATAAACATTAAAAAAAAGGACCCCAGACATATGGATTAACGCCCACTCTAATGACCTCATTTAACCTTAAGTATCTCTTGAAAGGTTTATAAGGCCACAAGTCTAAATGTCTAAACCAAACTGACTCTATGACAGGCTTTAAGTTTCCCCTCTAAACTAGAAGGCCTGAGTTTCAGCTTCCCGGAAACTATCAGGTAGTTACACATTGCCCAAGGCAGGAGAAACCACCCTTGCAACACCCAATCAGGAAAGGCCAGCGACCACCCNAGGAGGGCGGGGGTGGAGGGTGGGGGCGCTCAGGCTTGCAGGCCAGGGGAGCCACAGCGCAGGGAGCGTGGGGACTGGAGCCCAGGGCCCACTCCACAACTGGCACTCGCTAAAGGTTTGTTGACTGAATGACGGGTTGAGTAATGAAAAATACAACGTAAAGGGAGGAAAATGTGTTCCAGGCAGGAAAGAGAAGGCTGGAGGTATTACAGGCTTCCTTCTGGAAGGGTCGCTAGGGTGGTGACATCACTTTTTAGAAAAGCTTTTAGTCAGGATACCTGCCAGTCTGCCTAAAAGTACCTATTGAGTGCCCATTATATGGAGAACACTGGAAGGCAAATAAAAGACATGGTCTCAAGAACTTTGATTTCCTGCTTATCTGCTCTACTTAAAAAATCATGATTGCAACTTTAGCCATGAATTAGGGTTCTGCAGAGAAAGAACCTATAGGACATTTATGGGTACATAAAAAGAGGGTTTTTGTTAATATTTTTTGATGTTTATTTATTTTTGAGAGAGACAGAGAGAGTGAGGGAGGGAGGGGCAGAGAGAGAGAGGGAAACATAGAATCCAAAGCACACTCTAGGCTCCGAGCTGTTAGCACAGAGCTCGACACCAGGCTCGAACCCATGAACTGTGAGATCATGACCTGAGCTGAAGTCAGATGCTTAACTGACTGAGCCACCCAGGCGCCCGTAGAAAGAGGTGGGGGGTGGGGCTTACAGCTTTGCTGGTAGACAATTTGATGTGGAGAACAAAGGCAAAAGAAAGATAGGAAAAAATTATATTTCCTTTGCAGCCCGTTGACAAGTACTTGGACTGGCAGCGTGAGTGACCTTCCTCCAGGAGCTCAACTGCCTTGATGTGAACGCTTTGCAAGAGGCAAAAGGCAACCTCAGCTTGACATTAGTCTGACCTCTCCAGGATCCTATAGGTCTTCTTTAACATATAAAAATATCTTTGGAAACTTCTCCCAAAGATAAATGTTAGCAGTCATCTTCCAAGCACATGGCCCCCTGACATACATCTAGAGGGTCTCATGACTAATATTTCACTGGACAGTAGTAAATGGCTCCTCAAGGTCCTAGAAACCTTGCTTCCAAATTCCTTAGAGACTACACAACCCCTAACCCCCTCCCGACTTGAAAGTATGTAGTCAGCCACTCCTCACAACCCCAGGGCAGCTCTTTCTGCCCACTGGTCCTATCCCCACACTTTAATAAAGCCTTTTTTTTTTTTTTGCAGTGAAGGCATCTCAAGAATTCTTTCTTGACCGTTCACTCCCCGACCCCAACATTTCACATCCCAATGGACGTATAATGTCGTGTAAGTTTAAGGTGTACCCCGTGTTGATTTGAGAAAGAGGTTCATTATGAGGGATGGGCTCAGGATTGCGGAGGCTGAGAAGTCCCACAGTCTGCTGTCTGCAAGCTGGAGGCCCAGAAAAGCCCATGGTGCCATCCCAGTCCAAACCCAAAGGCCTGAGAAACCGGGGAGCCAGTGGTGTAAGTACCGGTCCAAGTCTAAAGACCCGAGAACCAGGAGAACTGAGGGCCAAGGTCAGGAGAAGATGAACACCCCAGCTCAAGAGGAGAAAGACAATTCACCCTTCCTCTGCCTTTGTGTTCTGCATCAGAAGAGGATCTTTACTCAGTCTACTGCTTTACTTGCTAATCTCCTTTGGAAACACCCTCAGGGACACCCCCAGAATAATGTTTCGCCAGCACTCTGTCCATCCCTGAGCCCATTAGGCTGATACAAAATTAACCATCACACGACCTAAGGAAAAAGACTGGACTGGACATTGAAAAATAATAGTAATTGATCATATTGAGGTCATGGGATCGTGGCTAACTTCCTTTTCTCTTCCTGACTTCCTATGTTATATTTTGGCTTTTACCATCAAAATAGATTCTTCAAAGTGTGTGAAAGTTCTGCTGCTGTGACCACTGCAGTCCCTCTGCAGCCCTAATCTCAGTCTTGGAGGAGGGGGGCTCAGTAACGGGGGGGGGACGACCCCAGCAGGGGCAAACCGCAGCCATTCTCTGGGTAGAGTTGGCCCCGCACATCGGTGCGGAGTGTCCTCTACTCATTTTGTCCCAGGGACCTGAAAAGCTGGCATTATTTTTTACTCCTCTCTATCATACTTTTCCACTCATTCATTCATTCAGCAGATCTTTATTAAGAACACTCTATGGGTGCCCAGGTGGATCAGTTGGTTGAGCGTCCTACTTCGGCTCAGGTCATGATCTCACAGTTCGGGGGTTCGAGCCCTGCCTTGGGCTGTGCTGACAGTTCAAAGCCTGGAGCCTGCTTCAGATTCTGTGTGCGTCTCTCTCTCTCCAGCCCTTCCCCGCTCGCACTCTGTCTCTCTCTGTCTCTTAAAAATAAATAAATAAACGTTTGAAGAAAAAAGAACATTCTATGAACAATAAGCTATAGCAAGCCCTGGGTGTAACAGAATGAGTGCCCATCTCTGGCTTACAGAAGAGGTAGATATTTATTTATTTATTTATTTAATATAATTTATTGTCAAATTTGTTCCCATACAACACCCACTGCTCATCCCAACAAGTGCCCTCCTCCATGCCCATTATGGATAGACATCAATAGCTGATCGATGAGTGATGGATTGTGAATCAGCCATCAGGAGGCTTATCAGCAGCACCTGTCAGTCTGCCCGCCTCAGTATTACATTGGGGTGGGAGGCAGGTCGGTAGTGAGAGCAGGTCCTGGGCGGGAAGCCAGGAGCCTCCACCACTTACCTTGGGCCACTTAACCTCTCTGGATTTACTTCCTCATCCGTGAAAAAGCAAAAAACAGATCTGTGATTGTTAACTCCTTTTCCCTTTTATTGACAACGGAACCGCCTTTCACCTGTGGGCCTGTTATGGGCAATAGATGGAAGCGAGTCTGCTTTGCACCTAGCCCTCATCGTCCCTCCCCCCACTCCTTTTCTTGGATCCACAGCAGACTCAGAAAAACAATTGCAAGCCCCCAGCCTGAGTGGTTCCTTCAAAGGCAAAGTCGCAAGACTGCAGGGTGCCTGGGCTCCAGCCTGGAACAGATCACCAGTCAGTGGCTGTGAGGCCTGTGCACGGCTCTCGTCTATCATGCGATGGCTGGGTCTAGGCTGAGGCCTTGGTCAAGCCCATGCTAACTAATTATAGAGAAGCAGTTACTGCAAAATTTCCCGAGGAAACCAAAGCTAGGGTTTGGTTTCCACTTACATTGAGCAACTTCCTTCCAGGGCACTCAGCCTCCTCAAGAAAGCATTCTCTTTCAACATAGGCAAGTCCAGTAACACACAAGGGTTGTGATTGTGCGTTTGCCATAAATATATGCATCGCTTTCAGGAGGAAACTGGGCCTGTGGTTACTCTCTCTGGTGGGGATGTTTACCTAAGGTTGATTGTTCACCTTAAGAACCTGGGCTAGGTTGAGGTCATAGTTCACGGGCAATGTGGAAGCAAGGGACAGTGAAAGATACAGTGTCAGTTTAAACTGATGAGTGTTACATCAAGTCCCAGAGGACATTTCACATTTCGCTGGAGCCACCTAAAAATAATTTAAACCCACAGTCAGGCGGCCCAAAGCTTTCATTACCTGAAGGCTCCCTCTCAAAGTTGTGTCTCCTCTGCAAGATACCTGAGCCCCTGGGTCACCCCCAGCCTAGCCCGTCATTTAGCCCCCCACCCTGCCCACAGCACTCTGGGCTCGACACTCAACCAGCCTAGCCTGGCCCTGAGAAGAACAGAAAACACTTAACTGAATCGGTTCCCTCAGCAGGGCCCAAATTCCTGAGTTCGTTTTCTTCTGACCTGTTCCTAGCTATGTTTGGACTAGCTTTAGCTGATGGGCTCCACGAACTATTTTCAGGTTTTCCAAATCTTTCCCCTTTCTGTGGATACCTTGATCTAAATTTCCCAATGACCCCTACCTGTTGGTTCTTATTTTTGCCAAACCTTGACTTCCAGGTTGCAAATTCATTCTCCGTCTCTCTGTCTCCGTCTGTCTCTGCCTCTGTCTATATATACAGTCTACACAAATAGCTTCCAACGTTAGCTTTTTCTGTCCCTAAAGGAACAACTGTAGTCAAAGATAGCCCATTGAACCGGTCTTTATTTAAAACCATTTTTTTAATGTTTGTTTATTTTTGGGAGAGAGAGACAGAATATGAGCAGGGGAGGGGCAGAGAGTGAGGCAGACACGGAATCCAAAGCAGGCTCCAAGCTCTGAGCTGTCAGCACAGAGCCCCGACACAGGGCTCGAACTCACGAACCATGAGATCATGACCTGAGCCAAAGTCAGACACTTAACCAACTGACCCACCCAGGTGCCCTGAACCTGTTTTTAAACGGCCTAGTTCTCTGGGGTGACAGGAATCCCCAACAGAAATGTTTGCAGAGTGGTGGCGGTCAGTGTGGTCAGACAGAGTGCTGTGCTGTTAGACACATATCTGTGGGGATTCGGACCAAAAGTACCCTGGGTGGTGTGATGGTGTCGGGCAGGGGACGGGGGGGCAGAGACAGACAGACACAGAGAGAGACAGTCAAGCACTCTTACCAAGGGGCTTCTGTCAGTATAGAGAGGACCCAAAAGTGAGTAAGGTGTTTGTTTACAGGACATACAAAATATTCTCTCCCTTTGGGAGTCCATTTAGGTGACGGTTCTGGCTATAGATACTTCCGGCCCAATCCAGAAAGGACCTAGAAAGTGAAGGTGGTTGAAATTCCACCCTCCACAATGGTCTGCAGTGGTTTCTAGTCGTCCTACGGAGCGTCCACCCTGTGAAATGTGAATTTTGCACATAACCACTCCCCTGTCTCAAACCTGCCTTCACCTCCATGGTCACTTCCTTTCTGTCTAATTACTCCCAGTCAGGCATGCAGTTAGGGGAATTTAGGAGCAACCACCCTATGGGCCCCAGGTTCCAGAAGGTTACACGTGATGATGTGTTTATTATGCACTGAGCACTTTTTTTGAGCCCTTAACAATGCTCTAGCTCATTTAACACCAGCACAACCTTATAAGTTAAGTGCTTTTATAACCCTCAGTTTAAAAAAAAATTTTTAGTCTTTATTTTTGAGAGAGAGAGAGCAGGGGAAGGGCAGAGAGAGAGGGAGACACAGAATCTGAAACAGGCTCCAGGCTCTGAGCTCTCAGCACAGAGCCCAAGGTGGGGCTCAAATTCATGAACCAGGAGATCATGACCTGAGCCAAAGTCGATGCTCAACTGACTGAGCTCCCCAGGTGCCCCTATAATCCTTTTTTTTTTTTTTTTAAAGAAAACTCTACACCCAGTGTGGAGCTTAAACTCATGACCCTGAGAACAAGAGTTGCACGCTCTACCACTGAGCCGGCCAGGTGCCCTGTATAACCCTCATTTTTAAGAAACACTTTAGGCAACTGAGGCTAGTAGCTTGCTCAGGGCCACCCAGTCAGGGACATGATGAATGTGGGATTTGAAGCCAGGCAGTCTGATTGGTATCTCAGGGTTTGTTTTTTTTCTTCAAGTTAGTTAACATACAGTGTGGACTTGGCTTCAGGTGTAGAACCCGGTGATTCATCACTTACACACAACACCCAGTGCTCATCCCGAAAGTGCCCTCCTTAATGCCCATTTAGCCCATCCCCTGACTTGCCTCCCCTCCAGCAACCCTCAGTTTGTTCTCTGCATTTAAGAGTCTCTTATGGTTTGCCTCCCTCTTTGTTTTTATCTTATTTTTCCTCCCATTCTTCCATGTTCATCTCTAGAGTTTCTATAGTTCCACATATGAGTGAAATCATAGGATATGTTTTTCTCTGATCTCAGGTGTTTTTCGTGTTTATTTATTTATTTTTGAGAAGGGGAGGGGCAGAGAGAGAGGGAGAGAGAGCAGGGGAGGGACAGAGAGAAATGGAGAAGAGAATCCCAAGCAGCCTCCGCACAGTCAGTGCAGAGCCTCATGGAGGGCTTGAACTCACAAAACCACGAGATCATGACCTGAGCTGAAACCAAGAGTCAGAGGCTTAACTGACTGAGTCACCCCCATCCCCCATGTCTCGGAACCAATCTTCCCTGGCTCAAAGCCCAGCTCTTCAACATACTGTCTGTGAGATCTTGGGTGAATGTTCCCACCTGTAAAATGGGGTAATACCAACACCTCCTACAGGTGCTTGAGATGATTAAATCACTGAGAGGGTGTAACGTGCCTGGCACATCCCAAGCACCATACGTGCTCATCGCTATTTTTCTTACGCCACACCTGCCTCCGTGTTTCAATCCAGGACTTTAATACTAGGACAGATTTTTAAACTTTTAATTTTTAGAAAATATCAACTGTACTGAAAAGTTGCAAGAAATGTACAGTGAACGTTATACGTGCTTCAGGTCCACTGAGTAGTAATATTCGGCCACATTTGTTTTACCTGGTTTTTCCTCTATATACGTGCTATCATTACTGATAGTTTTTATAAACCACCTGAAAGGTGAGTGGATTGCAGTTTTTTGCCCCTTGCCTGTAGGAACTAGGCATGTGTGTGTGTGTGTACACACATATGTATATATATAAAACCACTATACAGGGAGCCTGAGTGGCTCTGTCAATCAAGTGTCCAACTCCTGATTTTGGCTCAGGTCATGATCCCAGGGTGGTGGGATCGAATCCTGAGTCAGGCTCTACGCCGAGCGTGGTGCCTGCTTAAGATTCTCTCTCTCTCTCTCTCTCTCTCTCTCTCTCTCTCCCTCTCCCTCTCCCTCTCCTTCTCCCTTTCCCTCCCTCCCTCCTTCTTTTCCCCTCGCCCCTGCTTGCACTCTCTAACTAAAATAAAAACCAATAAAAAAAATCGCTACACAATTGTCATATTCAGGAAATTTAGCATTGATGCAATATGTGTTCTAACACACAGCCCATATTCAAATTTCACCAGCTGACCCAATAAAGTCCTTTAGAGAAATTGTTTTTCCCTGTTCCAGAAGCCAGCCCAGAACCACATGTTGTGTTCAGTTACCACGCCGCGTTCGTCCCCTTTAATCGGCTTGCTCTTCAGCCTTGTTTTGTTGCTCGTGTCGAATCACACGGAGTTTTTAGAATGCCTCTCGTTTGGGCCTGTCTGATTTGTTCCTTGTGATTAGGTTCAGATTATGAACTTTTGGCAGAAATGCTACATTAAGTGTTATCTTCTTAGTGCATCAGGCCAAGAGGCACATGATGTTACTTTTAATTTGTGGGGGAGATACCAGGAGACTATAAATATCCTGTTCCTCTCAAACTTGTACCCCGTGGTTTCTAGAACAGACCAGAGGGCCCCACACTCGGTGACACAGGCTCTCAGGCTACACCTGGCTGCTCACGTCTCCCGCTTGCTGTGTGCTCCTCCCACACATCCCAAGCATGCCCCCTCCTCCCCTGCTTTGAGGATCTGCTCCTCAAAGAGGTTTGCACAGAGGAGGATTCCAAGTACTTGTCGAATCCAAATATGTGATCTGAGGTCCTGTGTATCGGCTCAGGAGTAGCACCTCAATCTTTTAGAAAGATTTCATTTACAGCTAAAGAGGGGAGACCTCAAAGAACACAAGTATTCTTCCTTTCATCTGCCTCTGGGGACTCAGGCAAAGAACTCTGAGTGGTATATGTGTGAAAAGAAGGAGAGACAGAGAGAGGGAGAGGGCAGAAGGGGGAAGGGAGGGTTCAACATGAATATACCTCCTAAGCCAGTGACTCTCCTCCATTCCGTGTTTGCGGTGAAAAAGAGTAAGGGATGCCCTAGGTATTCCTTGCTGGGGAAGAAAGAAATTGTGGTGGGGTTGTATTCCTTCATTTACTCAACAAATGTTTACTAAGAACCGTTATGGCTTGGCACTGTTCTATCTGCTGAGGATATGGCTGTGATTAAAACAAAGTCCCTGGGGGGCACGTGGGTGGTTCAACTGGTTAAGCGTCTGACTTCAGCCCAGGTCATGATCTCATGATTCTTAAGTTCAAGCCCCACATCGGGCTCTGTGCTGACAGCTCAGAGCCTGGAGCCTGCTTCAGATGCTGTTTCTCCCTCTCTGATCCTCCCCTGCTCATGCTCTGTCTCCCTCTCTTTCAAGAATAAATACACATTAAAAAAAAAAAGCCAAAAGAAACAAAACAAAATTCAATGTGCCTGCTCTCATGGAACACATGTGCTAGTGAGAGCTAGCAGACAACGAACAACTATCACCCACATGCACACCCAACACTTGAACACACATGCTCATGTATACCTATCAGGGCTACAGAGGGAGGGGCAGGGAGAGAATACTTTGCAGCGTTGGAAGTAATAAACTAGATTTACAAACGGTAATACAAACAAAACTTAAAAGCATAGCCGATGGGAAGAAGACCTAGAATAAAAGTGATGGCACGGTACCATTTGTAGGACTTGAGAACGTATGTGCAAAGTGAAGCTATATGTGCGTATGTGTGTATACGTGTATATGTATCTCTGTGTACACATTCGGTATACGCCTGCATCTAAGGACATGGACACAAATGTGTGCATTCAGGTATCCATGTATATCTACAGACGTGTATGTACCCACATTGAGGGATGTGTACGTACACGGGTTAGTGTGTAAACCAAATGGCAGTGAGGATGGATGATGTTGGCAAGGGAATAAAGGGGGAAGCATGTAAAATGAAACAGATAAGCTTCGCCTAAATGGCTACTAGGAAGCCAGGAACCAAGGTGTCTCATGTGAATGTACCTGAGATCCGAAAAAGAAAGGGAAGGGGACTTTGTTGCCCAGTGCAAAGAAATGAATGCGCTTTCCCTTCCTCTTTGCATTCTGGGACTAGGGCCTCTGGNAGTAGCAAGGGCAAGCGCGGTAAGAGGAGGAAGGTGGGGGAGTATGAGGCAGGGACCCCCTCCCAGCCTGTGACTACCTTCACTTGACCACACAGACCTGGTTCAAGGTCCAGCCCCCTCACTCCCTGGACACGTGATCTTTGGGCAAATTGCTTAACGTAGGAACGCTCACTTTTCCCACCTGCGAAATGAGAATAATAACAATAATCATTTCAGGGGATGGTGGTGAGGACTCCGTGGGCCGCTGCCCGTCAATCCCCCATCACGAGACCTGGACCACGGCGCATCCTTGTAAATTCTCAGTTATTAGCTTTCTTCTCTTTTGCTGCCATAAAAAGATTGCCAAACTAGTTTAGTGCCCGAACAGCTCTCGGAATGATGGAGCACGGCTGACATGCTCTGGGCAGGGTACTGGTAACTTGCCAAACGATGCCTGTGGCTTTCCCTTTCTAAACACGGCAGACTTGACCCTTCTTGGTCAGCTCCCAGCATCGGGGACTGAAGATCCTTCTAGTTCCCGTGAAAGAACCAGAAGAAACCCAGCACTGCCCTGCCGGCCTCCTTTCTGGGAAGCTACTGAACTGCTCGTGATTATTTTTCCACACACGGTGCTCGAGACAGATTCTTTTTTCTGGAAATTTGGGATGGAGTCACATAAGGGATTGGGTCAAAGCGGCAGAAAGGAGGCGTGCATGGGCATGCATGAGTGTGAGCACCATGTGTCCCCTCATTCTAGGTGACGGCTGAGTTCCCACATCTGATTTCCCTTTTCATGGCCCCCGGGCCGGTGTCGATGTCCGACAACATCTATACTTATCAGAGGCATCTATGCCTGTGTTGACATCAACACTTATCAGAGGCACCAGCTTGCAGTGTAGCAATAATGACAGGATGACCCAGGGTTTCACCGGTACAAAGATGGAGCATCTCTCTGTGGGTGAGATTACAGAGCCCTCCGAGCTGCCCCACCCTGTCTGTGGTGGGGAACTGAGGACAGGAGGGCCCCCTGGGACGGGCAGGGACACGCATCTGCGAGCCTCCACCAGCTGCATTTCTGCCCTCCGAAGCACAAGTCAACAAACACAGCTTGGGATTGACCCCTCAGAGGTCTGCAGAAGGTGCTAGACTGTGCACCCCTTGTGGTCGGGGACTGTGCCTAATTGATCTTGTTCTCCCAGAGGCTGGCCCAGGGCCAGGCTCGAGGCAGGTGTTCTGTAAGTGTTTGCAATATAGAACTAAGGGGTGAGGGAAATTGATTAAAGCTTAAAACAAAAAGCAGCTGTCACATCTTTTTGTGGTGCGGCCAGCTAAAACAAATGCCAACTCTTACATACAGAAGGGCACCTGCCTGCCACATTACTGGCTCCTGAGATCTTTTATTCCCTTTAGCAAACTGCAGGGTCTCCCAGCATGCTGTTCGCAGGAATATTCTCGCCAGCACAACACTACGTTTCTGTTTGCATTGGTGGAGCAGAATTTATGCACCTGCAAAATGTCTCTGATTCATCCTTCCCCTCACTCCCCAAAGCAAGGTCACTGGGGCATCGCCAGTCTACACTGCAGGCTCCCACTGGGAAGAAAGGCTACGGGGAGCAAGTGCAGTTGGTGAAGGAGGAGAGAGAGGGGTCAATCTCTCTCCTGGCACCTGGGGTCCAGTCTTTCCTTAAACCTGCGGAGTCAGACCCTTAGGCTTAAAGAAACAAGACACAGAGGTTCCTTTTGCTCTCTAATGTTCTGCATCTGATTTGGTCTTCCAAATCATTTTGAGGTATTTTGATCTTCCAAGGAGCTGCTGAGCAATCCATTTTAGACAGACAGGAGTCACATGAAGGAGTCGATGCTGACTCCCTTATGCTGTTTACTGTGAACACCTTTTCTTAAAGCGAGCACTTGTCTTTGCTACCTGAATCACAGATTACTATGAATATATTATTACACATGGAAAATTTCCCTCAGAGATTCCCCAGCCTCCTTAGCCAGTATAGAGTCAAAGAAGTTCTCTCTCTCTCTCTCTCTCTGGATAAACTAAATCTATCAGGAAAAGAGTTTATCTTCGTCATCGCTGTCTTATATACAACGGTAGCTGAGTTGATATTCTTCTTTTTCTCCTCCAGCAAATCGATCACAGTTCTGAAAAGAATGAGCTGAGAAGCCAGTTTTCCAATGCAGATCCAGAAGGTCAGTTTCACTGCAAAAATTCCACTTACTACCAGTGAAATTCTTCTTCAAGAAGGAGACAAAGACAGCTGTCCCCACTGCTGGGTGTCAGAAGATATTGACAGATCAAGTGGTTTCCTGATTCATGAACATTTTCTGGTTGCCCATGTCCCAGAAGCCGAGCCTACAGGGAAGATCAGGTAAGGAACAGTGCAAAGAACGCACAATTTGAAGTCGAGTCTGTTTGGTTTGAAACTCCGCTCTGCTGTGTTTCCTTGAGCAAAATCTGGAACTTCTCTGCTGTTTGTGGTGGGAGATGGTCTAGCTGAACAGTGAAAGTAACTGGGTTGAAACACGGGCTCTGTGTTTTCTTTTTGAGCAACTTAATACACCTTGGCCTCAATCATCTCAACTGTAAACTGAGAATAATAGTTGTACCTACTTATAGAGTTGTCCTGAGGATTAAATGATTTAATTTATGTAAAGGTCATGGAAGAAGGCCAGAGACTATGGCAATCACTAAGAAAAAGAAAGAAAATGTAGTCAGTAATATTTACAAAATGGGGCTAATAATGTCTACCTTAGGGGAGAGCTTTAGAGAAGATTAGAAGAGCCAATATTTAAATATCAGGCATCCATTAGGTCTTCAGCAATGCTTCCATCCCTCCCCTTCTTCCTATCTTTTAAAGTTTGTTTGTTTGTTTAGAGTCCCAAGCAGGCTCCATGCTGTCAGCTCAGAGCCCAACATGGGACTCGATCCTAAGAACCATGAGATCATGACCTGAGTCAGACACCTAACCAACTGAGCCACTCAGGCATCCCCCACCCTTTCCATCCCAGTCTAACACTGCTACACCTAGAACATTTACGTCTCATGAGCCCACACAGAAGCTTTGAAAGGAGGAAAAGCAGGAAGCAGATATTGGGGTGAGGGTGAGTTAAAGCACATGGAAGGTGGGAGTGTTGTTACCCACAGCAGCCTAGGTGTAAGGAGGTCCCCCATGCTCTCTGGCTTCACTATGCCTCCAGCCTTGCAGCCCAGCAGAGTGGGACCCTCTGAGACTGGACTGGACTCTTGCTCTTTGATGAACCGCTCTCTGTATGCTGACTTTATCAAGATGGTGGCCCCCAGCACAGACCCTGAGGCTCTGGGATGGTCTACCCTCATCTGGAAGTATCGTCCATCCTCCAGAGCAAGGGTTGAGAAACTTCTTCTTAAAAAGAGCCACATAAGAAATATTTTCTGCTTTGTAGACCATATGATCTTTGTCACAGCTATTTGATTCTACCATTATAGTTCTAAAGCACCAGGGACTATATCTAAATGAACGGACACCCTCCAGTAAAAGTTTATTTAGGGGCACTGAAATTTCAATTTCATTTCATTTTCACCACTCACAAAATGGTTTTCTTCTCTTGATTTTTTTCTCAACTATTTGAAAATAGGCAAATGATTCTTAGTTCACAGACTACACAAAAACAGGCATGGGGCTGAATTTGACAAGTGGGCTCTAGTTTGCCAATCTCTGCAAATTCCTTTTTTGGTTTAGAAGATTTCCTTTGGATAATGTCAAGTCACTGTTATTTTTTTCTTCTAATGTGACGCTAGCCTTATAGGATCACCACAATGATTGTGGGATGTCTTCTCGAGAGGACGTGCTTTTTTTTTTTAATTTTAATTTACTTATTTGAGAGAGGAAGATAGAGCTTGAGTGGAGGAGGGGCAGAGAGAGGAGAGAGAATCCCAAGCAGGCTTCGAGCTGTCAGCACAGAGCCCACTTCGGGGCTCCAGCTCACAAACCCTGAGATCATGACCTGAGGAGAAATCAAGAGTAAGATGCTTAACCGACTGAGCCACACAGGCGCCCCTCCCTATTTCTTCTCATGAGGTAAAAATATGCTTTATGAACCTGTGACTTGGCAAATCTGCAGGGGGGTGGGGGAGGGAGCTTGAGGTCCTCACAGAGGTGGTTTAAGCCCCCATCGTAAGCAGACATGGAGGAAACCAGTTTTCCCTGTACAGGTGATAGTTTTCTCAGAACTGAGTTGATAGCCTCTCTAATACATTATTTCCCTCCCAAATAAATATTGACTGACTAAAGTTGTCTTTATAGCTACTATAACTCTTGTTAGTGTTTTATAGATACAATATATCTAAACGTGTATACATATATGCATATATTGCACTACACATATACACACATGCATGTACATACACACATATATGTATACACACGTGCACATATGTGCACATATGCATTCAAACAGATAACTAAAAGATGGATGTGTGACCTCGGAGCCACTTCTGCAGGCTACTAACCTCAACATTTTTTTTTTCTTTTTTTTTTCCCTCCAGAAGGAGAAGGGATAACAAATTGCTTAGATTCTTGAGTTCACTGGAAGAATGTATTTTCCCTGTGACCTGTTCTCAGGCAGGAGTGTTACAACATCAGAGTGTGAATCCAATTACCGAGTTGCCACTCTTGTGCTCACCTGTCAGTGTTGCTGTATGCGACAGAAAAGAAATAGACCCTTTGGAATAGACGGGGGTTGGGGGGGGCGCGTGATCTCTGGCACCAAGAGGGTGTTGGAAGCGTGAGAAAAGTAATGAATGTGGTGAGTGGCACCCTCCCCGCTCAGGACTATTTGTACTGTTGCTACTGTCCTTGTTTCTCTCAATTATAGCAGAATGGTCATCTTTGGGACAGGCTGTGGAATTTGATATGAGGGAGGTCCCTGTAATTGGATCATTGGACATGAACCTTGAGGGTCCTTGCCTTTGTCTTTTAGGCTGACTTGTCTGGGCCATGCTAAGGCACCTCCAAAATCCCAAGGTGCTTTTAGCCGGTAAAATGAAAGACTCAGCATCCGACTGGCTTTAGCGGGCATCCTCTGAACTGTTTGTTTTTCCCCCAATGCGGCATCACCACTGAGGTCTCCAGCAGCTTCTGCTCTTACTCATGCAGCAGGGAGCTCACTGCCTTCCTTCCGCATCAAGCCAACACACAGAGTGAGCCTCGCAGGCAAGTGACCTGCACAGTTGGGCAGGAACTGCGCTCAGAAGACTCTGCGCTAAGTTAAATGCTCTGGTGTGGCTGCCTTACAATCCTCAATTTTTGAGCAGGGAGGCCCTGTATTTTCATTTTGGACTGGGCCTGACAAAGGATGTGTCTGGTTGTGCCAGCACATGTGAGTCCCCTGAACCCACAACACACACAGCATATTTGAGCGGACGTTCAGCAATTATCTAGAACCTTCTCCCCAGCAGCCCATCAGAATCCCCTGGAGAATGTGTTTTCCCACGCACTCCGTGGCAGCACCTCAGGCCACCGAATCAGAGGCTGTGGGAGAGGCAACCTGGAATCTGTAGATTTCAGCAACTCACCAGGCAGAGCCAAGTTTGGAAACCACTATCTAAAGGCAATCCACCCTTTCCCACATATAAATGGTATAAATGAACCATAAGTGGACATCTGGTCCATTAACATGCATCGGGGTTGGTAGGTTTTATTATCCCACTTTTACAGGAATAACCAAGGACCTGGGAGAATATGTGACTTGTCCAAGAGCTAGAATGTGGCTTGGACTCAGTATATTTGCCTTCTTGGTTCTTGGGGCTTCTTTCCTCTGTCCATGGTACTGTGTGTGTGTGTGTGTGTGTGTGTGTGTGTGTAGATCTATGCTAGCTGTACCGCATTTAGACCATACCCTTGGAACCAACTTGAACACACAGGCCACGTCCAGGCAGTACCCGCTTGAAACCACCCCCAGCCACTCCCTACTCTGTGCTCTCAAGATCTTTGCGCAGAGTTGCGTCGAACGGTCAGGTGCTCATCTGCTCATGTCTTTCCCCCATTACAGTCTGGGCTCTTTGAGGTGGTTGCAGGGTGGTGGCCGGTGCACTTTAATTAGGTGTGGACAGACCCAGGTTTGCCTCTCAGTTCAGGCAGTGCAGGGCTGCCGTGCAAAGTCCCACACAGTGTGGCTTTAAACCACAGAAATGTACTGTGTCACAGCTCTGAGGCTCAAGCCTGAAAGCAATTGTTGGCAGGGTGGTCCCTTACGAGGGCTGGGAGGGAGAGTCTGTTCTATGTCTCTCCCTTAGCTTCTTGCCATTTGCCATTCTTTGGCATTCCTTGGCTTGAGAAGCATCTTCCCAATTTCTGCCTCCATCTTCATGTGGTGGTCTCCCCATGTGCATGTTTGGGTCCAAATTTCTCTTTTATATATTATATATAATTATATATATATATATTAATCTTTTATTTATTTCTGAGAGAGAGAGAGAGAGCAGCAGCGTGAGCAGGGGAGGGTCAGAGAGAAAGAGAAAGAGAGAGAGATACAGAATCTGAAGCAGGCTCCAGGCTCAGAGCTAGCTGTCAGCACAGAGCCTGACGTGGGGCTCGAACCCACGAACCATGAGATCATGACCTGAGCTGAAGCCGGGCACTTAACCAACTGAGCCACCCAGGTGCCCCCAAATTTTTCTTTTTTATAAGGACCACAAGTCATGTTAGACTAGGGTCCACGCTAATGATTTCATTTCAACTTGATTGCTTCTGGAAAAGGCCTGTCTCCAAATAAGGTCACAGTGTGTGGTACATGGTATTCGGGGGTTATGACACCAGTATAATCTTTCAGGGGGACACAGTTCAACCTATAACAGCCAGTGAGTGATTAGAGTCATGACTATGAGCAAGTAACTGAGACTCATAGAATCTTCCTTTGTCTGTGAAATCAGGATTTTAATCATACCTACTACAGAGGCCTTAAATTTCTTTTTTGATGTTTTATTTATTTTTGAGATACAGACTGAGCACGAGTGGGAGAGGGGCAGAGGGAGAGGAAGGCTCCAGGCTTTGAGCTGTCAGCACAGAGCCCAATGTTGGACTTGAACTCATTAGCTGTGAGATCATGACCTGAGCTGAAGTCGGATACTTACCCGAATGAGCCACCCAGGCACCCCTATGGGCTTTTTTTTCTTAATACTTTTGATGAGATTAGATACCACACTTAAATTTTTTTCTTTTGGGGCACCTGGATGGCTCAGTCAGGCAAGTGTTCGACTTCAGCTCAAGTCATGATCTCATGATTCACAACTTTAAGCCCCGTGTCGGGCTCTGTGCTGACAGCTCAGAGCCTGGAGCCTGCTTCACATTCTGTGTCTCCTGCTCTTTCTGCCCCTCCCCCACTTGCACTTTCTCTGTCTCTCTCTCAAAATACAAATAAATGATAAAAAATCTTAAAATATTTTTTCCTTTCTATTATTTATTTGTTTGTTTAATATTTATTTATTTTTGAGGGAGACAGAATATGCATGGGGGAAGGGCAGAGAGAGGGGTAGACACAGAATCCAAAGCAGGCTCCAGGCTCTGGGCTGTCAGCAGAGAGCCTGATGCGGCGCTCGAATCCATGAACTATGAGATCATGACCTGAGCTGAAGACGGACGCTTAACCAACTAAGCTACCCAGGCGGCCCTTTTTTTCCTTTTTAAAAGCAAGGTACAGAAGTGTGAGGTTAGTTGCTATAATCTGGCTTAAAGGAGATGGGCAACTCGCCATCTATTCTGTGCATGTGTGTTTGTGTGTGTGCGTGCATGCAGGCGTGTGTCCTGTAGGCTGGGACTATCTAAATCATCAGACCATCAGAGCCTAAGGCAGACTGATGGAAACCACACAGCATACAAACATGATGACTTCAAATTTTCACTCTAATGCAAAGAGGTATCAGCAACGAAATCAAGAACTAGGCAACTTTGCTGTGGCTAAATCAGCTTTATCGTTGTCTTCACAATTAGTGGCACGTTCCCCGAGTTTCCTGATCAGACCCATTAAAAGCACAGCCTCTGTCCTCTGATAGTCAGGTCTGGGTGGCCTGGCCAGGGCCACGGGATCTGCATTTTACCAGCTCCTCAGGTGAGCCTTATAGGACAAGCCTGGGAACACAAGCATAGCGGGACCCGATTTCTGGCCTTCGCTTCCTCAAACCCGAGCAACCTCTGTTTCCTCAACTTTGACCGTGTGCCTGACTTGGAGGTGAGATCTCAAAGTCCTTTCTGGCTCTAAAACGCCACCCCTTTTCGTGCTGCCCCAGGCTTGTCTACATCACGCCATGCTCCTTGAACTACACCTGACCTCCTTCCACTTCTAGGTGGCTTCCCACCGGCGGGGGAGGCGCTTGGTCCATGCTCAGCGGGGGGCCAGCCAAGCCGCCGTGCTGATGGGCCTGTTGGGGTGCAGGAAAAGGGCGGCTGACCGGGGAGCTGGCATGGAAGCTGCACAACTTCAATACAGTCTCTTCCCCTGAAGCACTGGAGAGACCAGCTGCTTCTGCCTTTCTGGGTAGCTTGCAGACCAGCTGGGCGTGTTCCTTCTAGGCTCACCTTCTACCAGGGCTGCTTTGTGAATTACCATCAGGAAACGCGCTTGGCTCAGGAGATGCCCTTGGCAGTCATGTTTCAGGATGAGCAGATCGGTTTGTTGATTTTGTTTTGTTTCACTGGATGAGAGGGCGAGAGGCCCTCCAGCTGTACTGGTGGGCGAGCCCAACGATGCAGCAGCGGCTTTGGAAAACAGTTTTGCAATTGATTAAAATGCTTAACACAGAGTTGCCATATGGCCCTGGGGCAATGCAAGCACATATCTACACAGAAACGTGTGCATGAATGTTTGTAGCAGCATTATTCATAAGAGCCAAAAGGTGGCAACGACCCCAATGCCCATCAACGGATAACTGCCTAAGTGGTGCTACGTCCACAAAGGGGAATACTCTTTGGTCAGAAAGAATGAAGTACCGGGGGCCTGGATGAGCCTGGATGAGGCTGGATAAGTACTGAGCCTGGATGGCTCAGCCAGCTAAGCGGCTGACTCTTGATTTCAGCTCAGGTCGTGACTTCACGGTTGGGGGATCGAGCGCCACGTAGGGCTCCGTGGTGAGCATGGAGCCTGCTTGGGATTCTCTCTCTTCCTCTCTCTCTGTCCCTTCCCCTCAAAAATCCCTGTCCCCTCAAAATAAATACATGTTTTTTAAAAAGAATGAAGGACTGTCATTTGCCACAACTTGGATGAACTTCAAAAGCATAACATGAAGTGACAGATACAAGACACAAGAAGTCACACAGCGCATGCTTCCATTCATATGAAGTGTCCAGAGGAGGCACATCCGTAGAGACAGAAAGTAGGTGAGCGGTTGCCGCCATGCCTGGACAGGGAGGGGAAGCCACAGCGGCCGCTTCATGCCTTCGGGGACTTTCTGGGGTGATGAAAAAGCTTTGAAACTAGACGGAGGTGATGGTTGCACAATATTGTGATACACGAAATGCCACTGAGTCATATGCTTTAAAATGGTTCATTGTTCTATAAATTTCACATCAATAAAAATAGAGCAAAGAGTAGGGGAGGGTGCGGTGAAGGGCAGGAAGGAAGAATGGGACAGTGCGAGGGAAGCAATATTATTACGCCCCAAGTGCATTTTCTTCATTTTAAGGATAATGTGACCATTGTGTCACTAAAATAGAACAGAGCATTCCACTGAGCCCCTCTGAGCTGTGGAAGCTCCAGCCTTTCCTTACAGCAGGAGAAATCTTTGATACCAGAAGTCACAAGACGCACCGGCCAGCAGCAAGTCTACGGTTCACTGGCTGAGGCCCCTCTGGCGTTCTCTCACTCAATGCCTGCAGCTCAGACAACTCTGCTCTGAGACAGGCACACAAGGTTCTTCCAGCCCTGGGGTCTGGTCAAGCACCTCGGGGCTCAGGGAGGGCACGTGGGGTTTCAGGGGAGAGCGAGTCCTTCTGGGCTATAGCATCACCAAGCCCACATGTAGGGACCCCTTTTTGGTCAGCTCTTAACTACGTAAGTCCTATATCTCCTAGTGCTCAGCAAGGTAAAGACTCAGCTTAGATGCCACCACCAACAGCCTGGTGGGGATTCGAGCTGGGTGACGGAGAAGACGTGCTGTTTGGCCAGTGCAGAGAGAACACGTGGGAGAGCTTCCGGACAAGTCCTTCATCGCTGGCTTTGCCACTCTTCTGTCTGGTCCCTTTCAGATAGGTCTGGATGAAGGTCACTGGCAGGCCTGACCGGTTCAGGATGGAGACAGAGTTCTGCGGAACTCACTCACCAGTCAGGCCCACACGGGCTGTCTGAAGGGTGGATCTTGGCTGCTTACCTGGACTTGCTCCTACAGGACCACTCTGCTCGGGGTTTGGTTTCTACTGGTAGGGTTCACCGCCACCACCGACTTCACCCTAAACTGGTCTCTGATGAAATCTATGTCCCGTTCATGGGCGCTCAGCACTAACTGAACATTCCTGGGTTTGCGGTCTAGATTGACAGTCACTACAGAATCTCCAACCGAGAAGCTATTTGAAAAGAGGCAGGTGTAACTCCTAGACACAGGTCTTGTCACAGTCAGAGGGAGGGGCTTGGGGCGCATGCCAAGGTGCTCCCATGTGCACATTTTCCCTTCGAGCTCAGCAGTTGGGTGCCCCCCGCACACCGGGATGCTGCGATCTCCAGAACAACCCGGCAGCCCCTTCTAGCAGTTCAAAAAGTGCTTTGTGGTTCAAGGTCAACACTCCACAGATGACCTTCTTTGCTTTACAGCTACCTGGTGGATCCCTGCTGAAATGCCCTCACCAAAGGGAGAGAAGGGGGTGGTCCTTGAAGGGAGGAATCTATCGAGCCCTCTTTAGAAGTCCTCACTGCCTGCTCTGATGCCGAAAGTCCCCGTTCCCTTAGATTCCTGTTTTTGGTTGCTGTTTTCTCCTTATTTGAGTATTTTGACACATGGCTTCGTTGTTCTCCAGCCAGAGTCTTTGAGTGACACACACAGTTTTTTAATCAAATAATTAAAATTAAATGAAAATTTTGATTTCCATTAAAAATTTAAATTTCATTTCAAGTTAACTAAAAACTGAATCGTGTTTGNGTGAGCCAGGAGGCCCCACCCGCCCCCTCCCTGTCTCTTGACCCCATCCCTGCCTCCCGCCTCCCCACTTCCGCAGCCCTGCAAACATAATCTTGCCTGAATACCATCCTCCTACCCCGATGGCAGAAATCTGTGCCCGATCTTGGAGCGCACAGCCTCCCCATCACAGATCACATGGTGTGGCCACTCATGCTTCTTAATCAGAGCATCAGATGATTTAGTTGATGTGGCTGTGCTTTTATTTTTATAAAGCTTCTCCCTTGCGGGCCCTGCTCTGAGCTCGTGGGCCTTTCCTTGGCTCCACTTCAATAGCTCGATTAACTTCCTGTGCTGAGGGCCCTTGAGCCAAGACTTCTTCTCATGTGAGTCACCGTCAGAGCCTGAACCTACTTCAGAGCATAGGTTCAGGCAGGAGAGCCGTTCACAGGTGCTGTGAAAAAAGAGCCCTGAATGGGAGACTGAAGTCTGGCTTGAATTCCAGCTTTGCCCCTTTGTAGCTGTGTGACTGTGTACAAATTAACTAATGTCTCTGGGCTTCCATTTCTGCTACCGTCCAAGAGGTCTTAGAAACAGGAAGCAAAGAGTTTAAAAATGAGGTCAGGCCACAGAGTGGGACAGAGGTGCCTTCAAACCCGGCTCTGGAGCTTTCTTGTTTGGTGATCTTGACTGTCTCCTGACCTCCCAGAGCCTCAGCTGACAGCCCTGGTGAATGGGAGAGACTCAGCCTGTCTCTGGGAGCTCTTGCGGAAATTAGAAGAGACAATGTACATCCTGTGCCCGGCACGTGAAGAAATGTTTTCCCTGACTATAAAACAAAGATGAAATACACCATCTGTATCTACCTGCACAGACTTCTGAAAGGATCCGATTAACAATATATGTGAAAATACACTGTAAACTATAAAGCCGTGTAGGATTGTCATTATCATGATTAGATTCTGTGTTTTCTCTCAAACCTTCAAAAAGTTGGAAAAAACATTACAACAACCATCTGAACATCCTTTCCCCAGATTCGCCGATTATTAACACTTGCTCTCTGTATCTCTGTCTCCCTGATCTCTGTCTATCTGTGATTTTCAAGCCATTTGAAAGTAAGTTACAGACATCAGACCTTACACCCAAGCAATTTAGCATATTCCTCCTAAGCATGACATCATTCTCCTCCTACACAGCCGAGTACAATTATTACCAAAGACTTTAATGTATATACTAATATTAAAAATACACAGTCTATACTACATGCAGTCTATAAATTGCTCCAGTTACCCCCACAATCTCCCTTAGACCTATTTTTGTTGATCCAAAATAGGTTTCCACATTTCATCTGGTTGTTACATCTCTTTCATCCTCTGTAATCTGGAACTGAGCCATCCAACACGGAAGCCCCTGGCCATGTGGCTATTGAGTGCTTGAAATGTGGCTTGAAATGTAGATTGTACTAAAGGCTCAACACACACGCAAAATGATGTACGCTATCTCACTGGGAATCCTGTATACTGATTGCATACTGAAGTGATAATACATTGAATATAGTGGACTAAAAACATAAAATTAAAATTATTGATTGAAATTATTAATTAATAATTATCAATATAAAGGATTAACATTAATTTTGCCTGTTGCTTTTATTTTAATGTGGCGATGTAAAATTTTCAAGTTGCATAATGGCGCTCATATTTCTATTGGACAGTGCTGTCCCAGAATATTCTTTCCTGCCTTAATTTTTTTCTTTTGTGATGGACATGTTTTACGAATCCAAGCCCAATTGTCTTGTAGAACGGCCTACAGTCTAAATTTGTGTACATTGACTAGATTCTGGTTAAATCTTTGTGATAAGAGTGTGACCTAAGTGGGGTCAGTACTTCACATCAAATCCCATCATGGTGTCTGTTTGTCACCGTTGGGATTACAAAGTCTCATCTCTTGGTTGAGTGGTATCTGCCAGATCTCTTCAATATAATGGTGACTCCCTGCCCCCCTTGCAATCAATAAATAACCTCAAGGGAGATCCTTGGATACCAGGTGACAACCTTTTACCCAATGGTTTTAGCATCTAGTGATGGTCTTGGACTCTATCAATTATACATCAGCAGTTGCAAAAAAACCACACACGTCTTAACTTTTCATTTTAACTCAATGGCTTGACTAATTTCCTGTTCATGTCTTTTGTGCTAAGACAGGATGTGAACAATTCACTGCTTCCTAAATCTCATCATGTTGCTGATTGCATAGTGTTGTGTTGCATAGACTCTGGAATGCAATGTCGTTTATATATAATCTTTCTTGATGATTATTTAGGTGGTTTCTTTCTTTTTTGCTCTTAAAACTATTGATTCCATGAACATCCTTTTACACTGCCCATACAGCCATTTCCTTCTTTGAGATATATTCCTAGAAGTGATATCACTGAGTATGTTTAGTTAGATTTTGACACATGTAGTCAGGTTGCCCTCCAGAAATATTGCACTTTTAAAAGTTCACACTCTGAGTGAGTCATCCAGGAGCTTTCAGCTGCAAAGGAACAATCCCAACACAAACTGGCTTAAATAATAAAGACATTTCTTTTTCTCGCATAAACCTGTCCTCTAGATGAAAGGTATAATACTGTTCGTACTCACTTTTATGTTTTAGAAAGACAAGGGTTATGACCAGCCAAACAAAGTTCATGTTGCAGTGTGAAAGCAGTGGCTTTACCTACTCAGATTCCCTTCTGGAGCTGGAGATGAGTGGTTCCCTGGACACCTTCTGACTCCTGCTTGGAAAGGAAGAACGGATCCCCAACGCTTTATCTACACGGGGTAGCAGAGCACACTTTTCCCCCCAAGCCCTCCTCACTTTGGACATCATTCAGCCTCCCAGTCTTCGCCAATCTAATACGTGAATAAACTGTCTCTATTTTATTAATATCACCCATATATAGCAATGATATTTCATGGGCAAGTAATATTTTATAGTGCAGACTCTTGTCAGAAATCTGCCTGGGTTCAGTCAGGAACCATCACTTATCAGCTGTGTGACATTAAGCAAGTTACTTAACCTCTCTGTTAAGGGACCTCTGGCTCCTCATATCTAAAGTGGGGATAATAGTAGCTATAGTGTCTATAAAAGCTCTCTGTTATACACAAATGGGTAACACCAGTTATTGTAGGATAATGGTGACATTGAAATTTCTAGTAACCCTAAAAAAATACTTCCGGTTTGAGGGATCCACTTCTTCGACCTCCCCCGTGGGAAGTAATCAAATCTAAGTCATCTTCACTCTCTGACTAATAACCTTTCCCACGGCTGTTGCATTATGCTGCCTTAGCTTCTGTAATGACTAAGCCATTGAGGTAGATTTTTTTTTTCCTAATGACATATACTGCATAGGACCAAATTCTATTAAGCTGGCCTTTGAGACTGGACCTGGAGAGGTGATTGTATCTCTGTCTTTCAAAACTGGGCTGAGGGGGGGTGGTATCTGTGTACATAATGGGGCCTGGGTTCCCTTCTTTGGGGGTGCCTGACCCCTCTCGCTCTTCCCTAGTGAACTCTTCCCTAGTGAACTTGCTTTGGGTTCATTGCAAAGAGCTCACCAAATTCTCCTTTCCCTGAGAAGGGGCGTGTCAGGCTGGGCCGGGCCTAAAGGCCTCCACAATGCCCCCGTAGGCATTACGCCTCCACCTCACTGGGAAGCCACAGAAGCCAGGCGGAGCTAAATTAAGGCAGCAAACCAGAAAAAAAAAACAACAAGGACCCACCATTCAGTGCACCAAGCCTTTATTTTCAAGCAGGTCCTTTCTGGCCCCGACAGCCCATAATTATGCAAACATTTATCTAGACAACAGCACATAAATCCGTTGATGGCTTCTTTTGTTATTTACAAACTGCGAGGTAAGGAACCAACTGAAATCAGTGTTGAAAAAGAATGACTGAAATGAATCTGAAATTGTTCGAGTTCTAATTATTGATGTACAGAGCCTCTTCCCAACGAAGATCCTGGCTCTTTCTCAGCTTCTGAGAATGAAGAAAATCTGATGAGACGATTCCCTGCCTTCACCCACAGGATAAAATCCAACTCTTTTATCGTGGTAAAGACAGTTCTTCATAATCCACCCCCTGCTGACTCCTTTAGCCTTATTTCTCAGCCTGCCCCCCTTACCTCTGCCCCCAGCTAAGCCTCAGCCCAATAACATCAGGGTCTGTTTCTTCGGGGGCCCAGGGGATCCCCTCACCTTGAAACACCCCCTCCCCACTCTGCCCCTTACCCTCACCTGGCTGAGTGAGTCTTCATGTGTCTGTCTCACCTACGATGTCACTTCCTCTTAACACAGTTCCCCCACCCAGCCACCCCTCCCCCGCATGCGTGGGTGACATACTTCCATATTCCCACCAAAGAGCTCAGTGGTTTTCACACTGTGTTATAATGACCGTCTATTTACCCGTCTGTCTCTCTGACCTTAAATCCGTGAGAGCAAAGACTGCGTTACTTACCTTCATTGCCACATCCCCCACACCCAGCCGTAGGGTCTGGCACTTCAGAAGATGCTTGATAAATTGTGATTGAATGTTATTCATGCCCATGTGACTTTTGATATTTTTTGCTATTTAGCATAGTTACCCATTCTCTTTATATACTCTCTGCCGCTTACTGAGAACAAGCAGGTGACTCATATTTTCTCCCACCCTGAGCTGACGCCTCATCATGCCATCCGGAGGGCCGCCCTCTCCCCACCCCCTCACACAGTCTGAGCCAAGCCTCAACCCTACCGTGTAGGAACCTGAATTTTCCTTTGAGGAATTGCCTTTTGTTCAGCAAGAAGCGGGAGTCAGTGGAAGTTTTGGGGGGAGTAGTGAAGCGTGTCATTACAGCTAGGTGCCAGGATGAGCATTTCCATAGGTATAGGATGGGTTGGCAGTAAGAAAAACGTGAGCGCAAGATTGCTTAAGGAAGCGTGACAATAATCGATGTAAATCAGGCTATTAGGGAATGGAGAGGAAGAGCCGGATTTGAGCTGAGCGGTGGGACTTGACGATCCATTAGCTATAGGGACAAAAGAGAAAAGAGGCTCAAAGTTGATTTCAGAGTCTGGAGTCTAGAACATGGAAAGGCAGGTGATACCACTAAGAGAAACAGGAATCGCTAGAGGGCTTGTGTGTCAGATTTCCTGCTGTTGGAGAGGGGAGAAGGATGCTAATACAGTATGTAAGTTAAAATACTCAATTATCCAAATAAAAATTACAGGTAACACAGATCAAGTGATTACTATGTGTCAGTCGCTTTGCAAAATTAACTTCTTTAATGCTTTTTACAACACCGTGAGGTGCATTCAATTATTCTCCCCATTTTGTAGATAAGGAAACTGAGGCTAAAGTCACGAGTCCGCATTCACACAGCTGTTCTGGATGGCAGGGGTGGGATTCGCCCTGGTGTGAATCCAGTACATGGAAACCGAGGTCTGAGAGAGGGCTCTGAGCTCTCTGAGACCTCAGGGCGCTACACATTAGGATGCTGATCAAACACTGAGATGGGGTGAGGTTACCAAGGGGGATGACCGTCAGAGGGAAGGGTTGAGAACCAAGAATGGAAATGGGAGACTGAGATTGGAGAGGAGCCAGAGGTGGAGACCAAGCAGGAGCCCCTGAGAAGAGGACTGGATAGAATAAAGCAGCACAGAATAAGGTGGAAACATGTTCTAGAAGAGAATGATGATGGTGTCAAGTGCTGTATAGAGCGGTCAAGAAAGGAAAGTACTTAAAGGCCACGAGATTGTTGATTAATTATTGATTGGTCAGGTCAATAGTCAATATGTTTTCCTGAGTGCTCCAGGCCATCCACAGTGCAGGAAGCAGAGAAATGTCAAGGAACAGGATGCATAGAATTGTACCTATGGCCATGATCTCACGGTTCATGGGTTCGAGCCCCGCATCGGGCTCTGTGCTGACAGCCAGCTCAGAGCCTGGAGCCTGCCTCAGATTCTGTGTCTCCCTCTCTCTCTGACCCTTTCCTGCTCATCCTCTCTCTCTCTCTCTCTCTCAGAAATAAATAAAACAATAAAAAATTAAAAAAAATAAAAAAAGAATTGTACCTATGGGACCGTAGGACCAGCCCAGACAGGTAGAGGGAAATTTGTGCTGTGGTTTCCATGCTTTGAAGATGCAAAGCTGTGACATGGAAGGTATTATCATTAGGTTGCTTGAAACCCACAGGGCATCACTCCAGCATAGATAAAGCCTCAGGATCACTTTATGTTAGCAAATCGGTGTTTAGTTTGAACACATAATCTGAGACAACCTTGACTCCAGTGTTCCTGGGGCCCCTGAGATCATTTGCCAAAGGTCCAGATCTTATTTCAAGCTCTTCTTTCAGGCTCTGACACCAGATAGCAAGGAGTATGGCCATTTCCAGAATTAGCTACAACTATTGTTCATTTAGAACTATTCAAATAATACTTTATACACATCTACAGAACTTACACACTAAGATCATTCCCTTTGACTTTGCTAGTTGCTAAGTAATCTTTCAGCTTGATCTGCAGAGTTTCTGAAAACCCAGGGAATTTAAGATGATCTCTGCTAACACTGGCCCCTTTGGAAGAGGAGAAGTTTCTTTCCTTTTCCTTGGCTTAATAATAAATGAACTGACATCCAAGTTACTACGACTGAACTCCCATTAGGGGCTTAATGGCTTCAGAGAGTGTGTGCTAGAGACGATGGATAGGGAATGCTGGTGGTCTTGAGAAATTGTAGGATGTTAAGACTAAAGGAACATCAAAAACCATCCTGCTCAAGCCCTTGTTTTGCATGAGTCCCAGAAATGTGAAAGCTTTGTTCAAGCCTTGGAGCTAGTTAGTACCAGTACTAGGACTGGAGCGTTAGTCTCTTAGCTTTAAACCCAGTTCTCTTTCCACCACACTACTCAAGAAACAATCCATTGACCCATGAATGATCTAGCATTCCGGCATGCTAGCGTCTCATAACTTTTGCTGTCTCTGGAAGTTGTACGCTGTGCCTTAGGCAAGAGAGCAGGGAAGGAGACTGGGAGGCTAGCTCCTCAAAGCATGTTGAGCAAATACCCAAGGAATTTCTGAAAAGGTGACATCAGCTTTGTGGAAAGATGGCCCTGTCTTTGGAGCATTCACTCTTGGGTTTGGGGAGGGTTCCCTACCCACCCGTCCCCCACCGCCGAGTTTTATTGAGATATAATCGACACCACTCTTGGTTTTAATCCTGGCTTCATCCTATCTAGTTCGTGATGTTGGGCAAGTTTCTTATTGCTGCTGTAATGAATCGCTACAAACCTAATGGCTTAAAAGGACAGAGATTTATTCTATTACAGTTCTAAAACAAATCCTTTCTTTCATTCTTTTTTTTTTTTTTATGAGAAAGACAGAACATGAGCTGGGGAGAGAGGAAGAGGAAGAGGAAGAGGGAGAAAGAGAACCCTAAGCAGGCTCCATGCCCAGCTTGGAGGCCAACATGGGGCTTGATCTCACAACTGTGAGATCATGATCTGAGTGGAAATTAAGAGTCAGAAGCTCACTGGACTAAGCCACCCAGGCCCCCCCCAAAACAAGTCCAAAATTAGTCTTGCAGATTAAAAACAAGTGTTTGCAGGTGGGTTCCTTCAGGAGGTTCTGAAGGAGAATCTGTTTTCTTGTTTTTTTCCAGCTTCTAGAAGCTGCCCACATTCCACAGCCCCTTTCTGCCACGGCTCCAACCTCTTGCTTCTACATCTCCCACTATTGACTTTGACCTTCTTGCTTCTTCTCATAGGGGATTACATGTGCTTATGTTGGGCCAACCCAGATAGCTCAAGATAATCTCAGCTGAAAGATAATTCTGGAGAAAATAATTTTTCTTCTTTTATATATAGTTTTTTTTTTTCTTGAGAGTGAAAGAGAGAGAACACATGCAGGTGAAAGGCAGAGCGAGAGGGAGAGACAATCCCAAGCAAACCCATGTCATCAGCGCAGAGCCCAACACGGGGCTTGAACCCATGAACCTTGAGATCATGACCTGAGCCAAAAACAAGAGTAGGACACTCAACCGACTGAGCTACCCAGGCATCCCTGGAGATAATAATGTCCATCAAATAGTGCTTAGAAATCACTTCCTCCAGGAAGACATCCATGGCACCCCGACACTGGTTTAGGTCTCCTCCTGTGTGTTCCCAGAGCAACCTGGGCTCACCTCTTTGCTCTTATAATACTGTATGATAACATTGATATTGATTAGATCTTCCACACTAGACTATACAACTCTGGAGAGCTGGGACTGTGCCCAATTTATTTTTTGTATCTCCTATCTTCAACGCAGTGTCAGACACATGGGGGTTGCTTGATAAATATTTGTTGTTGTGAGGATTAAATGAGACCATACAAAATACCCAGTGATGTCTGGTTCAAATTGGTGTTCAGATTATGATGGGTGCTTTTGTTAACACCTATTATACCCCAGAAAGTGGGAGAATTTCTGTGGCTGACAAGTAAAATGTCTCCATTCCTAATAGGAAAATACAAGATTGCATATGTTCTAGCTGAGAGAAAAAGACCCTTTGGGGAAATGAGAGCCAATGTCATGGTTCACCTTTTCTGTTTTATTATAATTTCGCTTTGCCCAGAACCCAGCACACATTTGCTATAGAAAGAGTGCTAGCAGATGTCCAGGGGCCACGTGGGACATGAGTAGGTAGGAAGTAAGAAACCCACTACCTGTAGTTCTTCACCCCAATTGGGGGGAACGGAAATACAACCTGGGCCTGTCTTTACCCTCTCAAATGCCCCTCTCAATGGGCCATGGTTGCGTTTCTCTGCTAATGTTTATGCCTGGTACAGTGGAGGGACAAGAAGATGGGCAGTGGGCCCCGTGATTCTCGTGGCACTGGATTCACCGTATTCTTAGAGTTGCTCTTCTGCCTTATGTAAGTCATTCCTCCGTCAATTTCTGTATCTGTAAAACTCATGACTCACCTCACAGATGCCAAGAAACTCAAAGACTTTGTGTTCTTCTCATTAAAGGGGAAAAGTTAAATTAAAAAGGCAGCCACAGACATAGCCATCAGACCATTACTAGACCAAAGCTAAAGTCAAGAACAAAGCAAGCTTTGATTTCATTTCAAAGCATGGAGCAGAGGACCCAGCACCAGAACTTTAAAGGTGCCAGCTTTAAAGTAAGCCTGCTCACCTCTATGACTTGGGTTCAGATTCAAACATCTCCCGTGGGGACCCTGACTCCCCTACAGGTGTATACAGTAGGACTTGAACTTACAAGCTTGCCTCTCAATCCCCACGATTGAGCCAAGTGGTAGCATATACGGATTGCACTGACAGGCAGTGCGTGATTGGTGTACCAACCATTTTGCTGACAAAATTGGGCCACGTGGTCTGGAGAAGAAACTTTTTGATGATTTGTGGATGTATTTCTATAAAAAGTATAACAAAACAAATGTATATATATATTTCAAGTTTATTTACTTATTTTGAGAGAGAGAGAGACAGAGTCAGGGGGAGGGGCAGAGAGAGAGAGAGGGAGAGAGAGAGAATCCCAAGCAGGCTCCACACTGTCAGTGAAGAGTCTCACATGGGGCTCGGACTCATGAACCGTGACATCACGACTTGAACTGAAATCAGACGCTTAACCAACTGAGCCACCCAAAACAAATATTAAATAGAACAAATATTAAACCAAACTTAGTTTTGCGTTCAACAAGACACTCTTTAAGAACAAATAATCAGGCTACCATGAGCTGGTCTTTATTTTTCAATCCCTGTCTTTAAAGTATCCTTACAATAGTTTGTGCTTGAATAAATGTTGACTGATTAATTAAGTATTCAAAATTGAGTATTCAAACACTAGTTCTGTTGTCTGTTGCAAGGATGAAAGGGGACTAGGAGACAAGGTATATGCCATCCATGGAGGCAATAGAGCAAACAAATTAAAAAAGCAAAGGGACATTGTACAGGTGAAAACAAATTTGCATTCACATAAAAGTTATGCAATCTGGTAACATGAATCATTCATTTACACTCTCATTTTTATTGGCCAACAAACATTGTGTAAGTATCTTTTTTCTAGGAGGCAACAAGGGAGCAGGCCTTGTTAGCCTGAATTATGCTCAGAGTTCTCGAGTCTCCTTACGAGGCAATAAATGGGCAATGACGTGGACATTTGGTATGGTAAGTGTTGCTTTAGGGAAGCAAATGAAACCACAGAGACCAAGGAGGGCACTAACCTAGCCTGGGGGTGACAAAGGGTCAATTTCAACCACCAAAGAGCATCTGCCTTTAGTCACAATATTTTCAAATATGAAGAGCAAAGAAGGGGGGTGATGCAGCCCAGTATTCTCGAAAAGGAACTTGCCCCAGGCCTTGAGGACCTTGCTGGTAGGCAGGAAGTTTTGTTTTGTTTTGTTTTTAGTAATGATTTATTGTCAAATTGGCTAACATACAGTATGTGCTTTTGCTTTTGGGGGCAGATTCCCATGGTTCATCCCTTACACACAACATCCAGTGCTCATCCCAAGTGCCCTCCTCAGTGCCCATCACCATTTTCCCCGCTCCCCCCAAACCATCAACCCTCAGTTTGTTCTCTGTATTTAAGGGTCTCTTATGGTTTGCCTCCCTCCCTCTCTGTTTGTAACTATTTTTCCCCTTCCCTTCCCCCATGGTCTTCTGTTAAGTTTTTTAAGATCCACATATGAGTGAAAACACATGATATCTGTCTTTCTCTGACTGACTTATTCCACTTAGCAGAATACCTTCCAGTTCCATCCACATTGCTGCAGATGGCATGATTTCATTCTTTCTCATTGCCAAGTAGTATTCCATTGTGTATATAAACCACATCTTCTTTATCCATTCATCTGCTGATGGCATTTAGGCTCTTTCCATGATTTGGCTATTGTTGAAATCACTGCTCTAAACATTGGGGTACGTGTGCCCTTATGCATCAGTATCCCTTGGGTAAATTCCTAGTAGTGCTATTGCTGAGTCATAGAGTAGTTCCCATTTTTATTTTTTTGAGGAACCTCCACAATGTTTTCCAGAGTGGTTGCACCAGTTTGCATTTCCTCCAACAGTGTAAGAGGGTTCTCATTTCTCCACATCCTCGCCAACTTCTGTAGTTTCCTGAGTTGTTCATTTTAGCCACTCTGACCGGTGTGAGGGGGTATCTCAGTGTGGTTTTGATTTGTATTTCCCTGATGATGAGTGACGTTGAGAATCTTTTCATGTGTCTGTTGGCCATCTGGATGTCTTCTTTGGAGAAGTGTCTATTCATGTCTTCTACCCATTTCTTCACTGGATTATTTGTTTTTCAGGTGTTGAGTTTGCTAAGTTCTTTACAAATTTTGAATACTAACCCTTTATCCAATATGTCATTTGCAAATATCTTTTCCTATTCCATCGGCTGCCTTTTGGTTTTGTTGATTGCTTCCTTTGCAGTGCAAAAGGTTTTTATCTTTTTTTTTTAATGTTTTATTTATTTATTTCTAGGAGAGAGAGAGACAGCATATACAGGGGAGGGTCAGAGAGAGAGGGAGTGACAGACTCTGAAACAGACTCCAGGCTCTGAGCTGGCAGTCAGCACAGAGCCCGACGCGGGGCTCGAACCCGCGAACCGCGAGATCATGACCTGGGCGAAAGTCGGACGGTTAACTGACTAAGCCACCCGGGCTCCCCCAAAAGGTTTTTATCTTGATGAGGTCCCAATAGTTCATTTTTGCTTTTAATTTCCCCAGTAGGCAGGAAGTTTGATGGATACTTCAGATTCAGAGATTTAGGATAAAATTAATAATCATAACAAAGTCAATTTGTTGCCCTGAAGAAAGACAATCTTGCTATCATTAGTATCATCACAGCGGCTGTACAGTGCCCCTTTCACTTTTGTGGATTCCTGAAATCATAGCCAACCAGCTCCCTCCCAATTGCCCAAGCTCTTCTGTGCCGTCCCTTGTATCACAGGTAGGGTTCTCAAGAAGCAGGGGCTTCTTGAGCAAGTGATTCATCGTGGTAGTATTCTTAGGAGAAGGGCAGTGGGGGAAGAAAGATAAGGCAAGTGGGAGCCCAATCAGGGTTGAGTCTCAGCTGGAGCCTAGCTTCAAGCTCACCTCTCCAGGCAGCTCTGGAAACCAGAACTACACCATAGAGTCAATCCCCCTTGGTGTGATGGGACTGAGCATTTGTATCTCCAGGCTAGACAGTGTGGTGAGGGTGGGACAGGGCCCTGGGGAGCCTGGGCAAGACATGGCTAGCATCTACTATGGGGGACACTGCTAACCGCTGAGTTGAGTCTTCAATGGGGTATGTGATTCTGGAGTCGTGGTTCTGGAAACCAGCCTGCATCCGATTTTCCTGGAGGGCTTATTGAAAGACATTGCTGGGCCCCACTTCCCAGAATCTCTGATTCAATAGGTGAGGTGTGAGGCCTGAAAATATGCATTCTTAACATGTCCCCAGATGATGTTGATGTCTCTGCTTGGGGACACTATGAGAAGAAGTGGTTTAGAGTCTCTGGAGTGAGTTGGGGAGAATGTAGAATTGGGGACATCCTTTCGGTATGTAATACGACAGTTTTAAGAGGGATTTTTGGTATTTTAGTTTGCTACTAATGGGTGAAATGATTCCTCTTTTTTTTTTTTCTGACTTATTGTTATTTGGAAATAGTATCTAAGTTTGCATAGCTCTCCATTTTTGTCAAAAGACAGAATTCTGTGTTTATTGTTCTTGATTGAAAATATATACTTGACATTAGTTTCAGGTGTACAACATAATGATGCAATATTTAAATATACTACAAAATGATCACAACGATAGGTGTAGTTAACATCTATTATCATGCAGTTACAAATTCTTTTTTTCTTGTGATGAGAACTCCCAAGATCTATTCTCTTAGCAACTTTCAAGTGTACAATATGGTATTATTAACTATGGTTACCATGTTATACGTTATATCCCCATGACTTATTTATTTCATAACTGGAGGTTGGTACTTTTATTTTTTTAAATGTTCTTATTTTTGAGAGAGAGAGCATCCATGTGAGTGTGCCAGCAGAGAAGGGGCTAAGGGAAGGGGCACAGAGGATCCCGAGCAGGCTCCGAGCTAATAGCACAGAGCTGGATGTGGGGCTCAAACTCACGAACTGTGAGATCATGACCTGAGCCCACATCTGCCATTTAACCAACTGAGCCACCCAGGCGCCCCTGAAATTTGTACCTTTAGACCACCTTCACCCACTCTATCTGTTCCCTACCCCCAGCCTCTGGCAACCACCCATCTGTTCTCTATGTCTAAGAATTTGTTTTTTGTTTCCCAGCATTTTGATTTTTCAGATTCTACATATAAGTCAGATCATATGAGTTTGTCTTTCTCCATCTGACTTGTTCCACTTAGCATGATGTCCTCAAGGTCCACATATGTAGGAAATAGCAGGATTTCCTTCTTTTCAATGGCTAAATAATATTTCATTTTGTGTAATATATGTAATAATATATATTCCATTATGATATATATGATATAATATATGATTTATGATATAATAGATAGATAGACACGTACATTGTTTACATGTCTTAGCTATTGTAAATAATGATGCAATAAGCATAAGGGTGCAAATGTTTTGAGTTGGTGGTTTCATCTTATTGAGATAAGTATCCAGAAGCGAGACTGCTGGATCATATGGAAATTCTGGTTTTAATTCTTTGAGGAGCCTCCATGCTGCTTGCCACAGTGGCTGCACCGCATTATCTCCCACCAACAGGGCACAGGGGCTCCCATTCTCTACATCCTTGCCAATCCTTGTTATTTCTTGTCTTCTTGATAGCAGACCTTCTAACAGGTGTAAGGCGATATCTCATTGTGGTTTTGATGTGCATTTCCGTGATGACCAGTGATGTTGGGCACCTTTTCATAAACCTATTGGACATCTGTATGTCTTCTTTGGAAAAATGTCTACTCAAGTCCTCTGCCCATATTTAATCAGTTTTTTTTTTATTGAATTGTATGAGTTCTTTATGTATTTGAGATATTAACCACTTATCAGATATACGATTTGCAGATATCTTCTCCCGTTCTTTAAGTTGTGTCTTCTTTTTGCTGATGGTCCCTTTGCTGTGTGGAAGTTGTTAGTTTGATGTGGTCCCACGTATTTACTTTTGTTTTTGTTGCCTTTGTTTTTGAAGTCAAATCAAAAGAATCATCTCCAGACTGATGTCAAGGAACTTACTGCCTATGTTTTTTTTCTATGAATGTTATGGTTTCTGATCTTACATTCAAGTCGTCCTTAATCCATTTTAAGTTATTTTTTGTATACGGTGTAAGACAGTGGTTCAGTTTCACTCTTTTGCATGTGGCTGTCCAGTTTTCCCAACACCATTTATTGAAGAGACTGTCCTTTCTCCAGTGCATATTCTTGCCTCCTATGTTGTAAATTAATTGATCATATACGTGTGCGTTTATATGTTGGCTCTCTATTCTGTTCTAATGATTGATGTGTCTGTTTTTATGCTAATATTACACTGTTTGTATTACTATTGCTTTGTAACATAGTTTGAAATCAGGAAATGTGATGCCTCCAGCTTGGTTCTTCTTTCTCAAGATTACTTTGAGTGTTTGGGGTATTTTGTGGTTTCATAGAGCTTTTAAGATTTTTTTTGGTTCTATTTATGTGAAAAATGCTGTTGGAATTGTGATAGGGCTTGCTTTGAGTAGTATGAACATTTTAACGATACTAATTTTTCCAATCCATGAACATGAAATACCTTTTCTTTTTTATTTTTTTTATTTTTTTTAATTTTATTTTTTTAAAATGTTTTATTTATTTCTAGGAGAGAGGGAGACAGCATGAGCAGGGGAGGGTC
>NW_027551579.1:898449-914536 GCF_008692635.1 Crocuta crocuta | reverse complement strand
TATTTTGTGGTTTCATAGAGCTTTTAAGATTTTTTTTGGTTCTATTTATGTGAAAAATGCTGTTGGAATTGTGATAGGGCTTGCTTTGAGTAGTATGAACATTTTAACGATACTAATTTTTCCAATCCATGAACATGAAATACCTTTTCTTTTTTATTTTTTTTATTTTTTTTAATTTTATTTTTTTAAAATGTTTTATTTATTTCTAGGAGAGAGGGAGACAGCATGAGCAGGGGAGGGTCAGAGAGAGAGGGAGTCACAGACTGAAACAGGCTCCAGGCTCCGAGCTGGCAGTCAGCACAGAGCCCGACGCGGGGCTCGAACCCACGAACCGCGAGATCATGACCTAAGCGAAAGTCGGACGCTTAACCAAGCCACCCAGGCGCCCCCCTTTTCTCTTTTTAAATTAAAAAAAAATTTTTTTTTTTTGAGCACAGGAGGGTCAGAGAAAGAGGGAGACACAGAATCTGAAACAAGCCCCAGGCTCTGAGCTAGCTGTCAGCACAGAGCCCTACGCAGGGATCGAATCCAGGAATCGTGAGATCATGACCTGGGCGGAAGTCAGAAGCTCAACCGACTGAGCCATCCAGGCGCCTCATGAAATACCTTTTCATTTATTTGTGTCTTCTTCAATTTCTTTTATCAATGTCTTAGTTTTCAGTGTACAGGTCTTTCACCTCCTTGGTTAAATTCATTCCTAGGTGTTTTATTCTTTTTGGTACAATTGTAAATGGGATTTTTAAAAATTCCTCCGTCTGATGTTTCATTATTAGTATAAGAAGCACAACTTATTTTTGTATATTGATTTTGTATCCTGTAACTGTACTGAATTTGTGTATTAGTTCTAACAGGTGTTGGGGTTTTTTGGTGGAATCTTTAGGGTTTTTTAAACATATAATATGATGTTGTCTACAAATAGAGACAGTTTCACTTCTTCTCTCTGCTTTGGATGCCTTTGTTTGTTTTTCTTGCTTAATTGCTCTGGCTAGGACTTCCAATACTATGTTGAATTAAAGTGTCAAGAGTGGTCATCCTTGTCCCATTCCTGATCTTAGAGTCAAAGCTCTCAGATAAATTATATTTTAATGCAATATTTTCAGTGAATCAAATTGACAAACTGTGGCCGATGGGCAGCCACCTGTTTTTTTTTTTTGTGTGTGTGTGTGCATAAAGTTTTAAGTTCTCATTTTAAATGGAATTCTTGGTTACACTCTTATACCAGCAAGCATATAGAGGAATTCTAGAATATTCCCATAACTTCACTGACACATCAATAAGATGTTCATGTTCTTAGGACTGTATTTTTTTTCTTTGAATGCTCCATTCAGGGCATCATTATCCAGCTTCTGAAAGAAATTCAGAAAATATGACATTACATAAAATTTACAGGAAAAGCTTTCCCTAAGATGACTAACAGATAAAGTGAGTTTTGAATCTATTCTCTAAAGTTGCATAAGGAAGCTACATAAAATAAAGCTATCTAATAACATTCTTTTACCAGAGAAGTGTTTTCTAATATACTAGTCAACCCTAGGAATTGCAAAGGGAGGTGAGTAAGACCCTCATGGCTTTCCTTGTCTAAGAGATGCCTGATTCAACCATGGGGTATTTACAACACATGTGAGAGTGCCGCTGTAATTCACATGATTTGCACTCTCCTCCCTAATACGCTCATCCTAAAACAAGAGCTAGTGATAGGAATTGTATGAACATCAAAATGGTGGCATCCTGCTATCCTTGGCAACATTTACTCAGTTTTGAACGCTACTTAACATATTTAACAGAAAAAACAAATTTTCTTAAAATATTTTTTGATGTTTATTTATTTTTGAAAGAGAGAGACAGGGTGTGAGTGGAGGAGGGGCAGAGAGAGAGGGAGACAGAAACAGAAGCAAGCTCCAGGCTCTGAGCTGTCAGCACTGAGCCCAACGTGGGGCTCAGACGCACAAACTGTGTTATCATGACCTGAGCTGAAGTCAGAGGCTTAACCGCTGAACCACCCAGGTGCCCCAAAACAAATTTTCTTCATAAGGCTAACTGAAGGGGCGCCTGGGTGGCTCAGTCAGTGCTTTTGTGAGGAGTAAAGAAATCAATACAAGCAGAGCACTTAGAATATACACAGTACACATCAAGTGCTCGATAAATCACAGCTATTATTAGCTATTCGAGTTTGGCCACCCAAGCCTGGGGGACACCTGAACACAATGGGAATGAGATTAACAAGCATGAAAGAGTAGATAACTAGAGGGGGTGCTAACCACATCTATTTCTCTCTCATGCCAGCAGAGAACAAATGTGGGGGTTTTCCTGGGATCCATATTGGGCCCCCCGCTGCTCACTGCATTCCACATAGCCTTGAGGGTGAGCTGATAACTCCCAAACCTAGAGTTCCAGCCTTGATCTCTGGACCCATTTCTCCTGAGTTCCCACAAGCAGCTCGGGTTCAGTGAATCCCAGACCTTATGTGTCACCTCTCTCTCTCCAGCTCGCCAAACCCGCTTCCCAGGTGTTCTCTTGGTTGATGGAATTCTGTTATGAACTCATTGGCCAAGCTATCATCTCTCCTCTTTTCTCAGCAGCCTCCCAGCCACCCTGTCCCACATTTAATCAGTAACCAAGTCTTACTTGTTCTACCTCTTAAAAGTTCTCAAAACCATCCCCAACTCCTCTCTCTCTCTCTCTCTCACTGTTACCTCTGCCCCTGGTCAGATCCTCATCATATTTTATCTGGTCTCCCCACCTCCAAATCTGTCCTCATTTGGAGGACAAACCTCCCCACCCCCATGAAAACTCCCAGTGGTCTCTTCCTACTTAAAACTCCAAGCTTCCACAACAGAAAGGGAAATCAAGAAACTGATCCCATTTACAGTTGCACAGAAAACCGNGAAGAGGGCACTTGTGGGGATGAGCACTGGGTGTTGCTGGAAACCAACTTGACAATAAACTATTTATAAAAAAACAACTCCCCCCCCCCAAACTCCAAGCTTTCAATGACCTCCTTGATCAGCCTCTGCCCATCTCTCTGACATATTTTTCAGCATTTTCTGACTTGCACTTTATTTTCTAAACTGCTGACTATTTCCCTGCCCACAAAGTGTTGCTTTTTAGTTCCATATCTAGGCTCAGGCGGTTCCTGTGCTTATAGTGCTTTCCTCCCCTTCATATGGTTCAGATCAGTTGACATGTCCTCCAGGAAGCCCTCCTGGATCTGCCTTTCTCCCAAATGAGGTTAGACATCCTGTCCATGTGATGGTGTCTTTGTCTTGGAGACGAGTCACTACATTTGCTACATGTTACAATTATGTGCTTTCCTCCCTAGACTGTGAGCTCCTTGAAGTTAGGAAATGCTGTATCTTCCACATCTTTGTATCCCGAGTGCTTAATATAATGCCGGGCATTTAATAAATAAATACTGAATGAATGACTGTGTATCGAACCTCCCTCCACCCACACTCGGAACGGAAAGAGCGCTGCCACGAGGGACAAGTCACAGAGATTTGGCAGGTACCTGTCCATTTCACAGCGCTCCTGGTTCACAAGCCGCCAAACCAGAGGGAAAGCAAAAAGGTTATTCACTCCTCACCCAGTGTTTATTGAGTGTCTACCCGTGAGGCCAGCCCTGAGAACACACAGCAGTGGAATTAAAAGACCTTGTCTCTGTTCTCGTCGAGCTTACCAAGGGACGGAAAATACCACCGTGAGCAAAGAAATCTATAATTACATATAGTAATAAGAACTGTGGAGGAAGAAACAGGATGCCGTGAGAGAAAATAGCAAGGAGGGAGGGAAGGGCTCTCTAAGGATGTGGTTTTCGAGCTGAAGTCGGCAAAGACAGGAAGGAGCTGGAGCAAACAGACCCTGGGGAAGGGCCCATAGAAGGCACTGAAAGAGAACAGAACTTCCTCGGAAAGGTGGGCGAGGGAAGGCGAGACCGGACATTTGCTGGGGAGGCAGGCAGACATGGGAGAGGTGGAGTCCACCTGGATGGATGAAGGGAGTGGAGACTGGGCTCCATGTATGGTGGTCAAGCAAAAGCTGGAAGAAAGGGGGTAATGCAGGGGTGGAATGTGGTTCACACTCATAGAACATTCAGGCTGCTGTGTGGAGGTGAGACCAGACAGGAGTTTGGGGAAAAGAAAGGACAACAGTCAAAGTCAAGCTGTTTAACAGCTCTCTTTAGGAAATGTTATGATTTGCCCCATCTTATAGCTTAGGAAACTGAGGCTTGGAGCCTGAAGATGACCCAAGTCTGTTCTATCCCAGAGTCAGAGCTTAGGCTCCCTACTGCGGCCCCTTGTGCTTGGTTACACCTAACTTCCTGATGGGTGGAGATTAAAAAGAATGATAGTATCCACTTTTAGCAAAGCGACCGGAGAAAGGGGAAGTTTATGTCCACCGCAGATGGGAATGTCAACTGGTGCCGTCTTTCTAGAAGAATATTTGTGCCTTAAAGATGTGTGTGCTCCTAGAGTCCCCCGTTTCAGTTTTAGGAATCCTTAAAAAACAAACCAGCTACTGAACAAAGGTGTCTGAACAAGTCTTGTTTATCCGTATTTGTGAGAGCAAAACAGGCATCGATAAACAGACTCCGATATGATGCGGTTAATTACCGATAATTTACTGACACAGAAAGAATACAGTATATTGCCCAGTGAGAAAACTGGGTCACCAAAGGATGATTCTGTTTTCACAACATAGGTTTGTGTGTAGAGAAAAAAAATCTGGAAGGATCTACATCCAACTATTAAGAGTGGCTATTGTCAGGGAGGAAAAGTTTTTCCTTCTACTCTTTTAGGTTCTCTGGCTGGTCTAACTATAAAAACGATAATAAGGCAGGTAACTGGAGAATAACACGTTTAATTATGTATGTATGAGAACCCCACAAAAACAATAAAAATCATGGGCAAGTCAGGCAATTGAGGCCTAAATAGCATCCTGAGCTAAGGAATGGGGTAGTAGCCTGGGACTCTAGATGTGGGGAAGGTAGCTCACAGGACAATAAAGATAGACATTTGAGGGGCTTCTGGGTGACTCAGTCTGTCGAGCGTCCCACTACAGCTCAGGTCACGATCTTAAGGTTCATGAGTTCAAGCCCCGCGTCAGACTCTGTGCTGACAGCTCAGATCCTGGAGCCTGCTTCAGATTCTGTGTCTCCCATTCTCCCTGCTCCTCCTCCACTCATGCTCTCTCTTTCTCTCAAAAATAAATAAACATTAAAAAAATTTTTTTTAAATAGATGTTCGGTAATCAGATGTTTGCCCTGCTGTATAGATAGGTCTTTCAGAGAAAAAGTTGTCGCCGATAATAGCTCTCCTCCTGGACCAGACCACCCATCTAAATTCTTTTGGGTGGTTTAGAGAGAAGTAAGAATTTTTCTTGAGTCCACTGGGTTTTGATTGCCATCAGTTCAAGACAATCCACATGCCAAAGTGGTACCTCTCGAAGCATTTTTTTTCTGAACCCCTTCACTAATTCTGGAAGATGGAGAATCTCAAGACTTTTGTTGTTAGTTGCCTTTTTTTTAAACCTGTGGTATCTACTTTTTCTAAATCAAAAATTTAAACTCTTTATTAAAGTAGAGCATATATACAGAAAAGGGCGCACATCCTATGCTCCTACAATGTGATGAGTGGCCGCAAACTGAACACACACATGTAAACAACACACAGAGCAAGAAATATAACACTCTCAGCTTCCTGGAAGCCCCTTTGCAAAATCATATACAACCTACTGTATTGTGTCTGGCTTTCATGCAACATGATTTTGTGCAAATCTTCCATGTGGTTGCACTGAGTTGTAGCAAATGAATAGTATTAATTGTTTGAAAACTCAGAATGTTAACACCCTGTCTGTTATACATTGGACACCTTGGAATGAGAATCATTACCACATTTGTCAGCTTATAAAGCACTTTCCATGGACACTAGCTGAAAACATTATTATCATCCTCACTTGATCGACAAAAGGGGAGAGGACAGAGGGTAACTCACCATGCTCTAGTTCACACACAAAGCTGGAAGATGGCCGAAGCAAGACAGCCTCAGATCTAAATCCATGCCCTTTTGGACCCATCTCACGGGATTGAGCATAAAGGTCCCAGAGGATTCAATGAAAGGACTGTCTTGCTCACGATTAGGCTCATTAAACATCAGATGGTTACCAGGGAAAGCTGTTTAAACTCCTTTTCTGAAAACCATTTAGAAGAGAATACATAGACGTTTCTCATTCAGAAGATGAATGTCCCATAAATATTCAACCAATTTCAATTTTGATCGTCTCTGGTGAGAATTTTTTTTTTTTTTTGCTAAAATTCTGTGACGGCCTCACTTCTGAATACATAATATGTGCCAATGTAAACTTGTCCTCTGGGTTTCATATTTGTGTAACGTTATGAATAGTATTGCTTTCGGCCTCTCAGTGATCATGTATAAGAGTTTTACCTCTCACTCCCAGATGAGAAAACTGAGGCCCACCGTCAAATAGCTGGTTTAGCAAGACTAGGGCAGGGACTCAGGACTCTGGCTTGTGGTTTGCAGCAATCTTGACCACACACTGCACAAGACGTTAAAAAATTTTTTCTACCGGGAAACATATCGGTCACGGTCCTGGTTAGTAATAGAACTGGGGGGTTGATTTTTTTGCTCCCCCCCCAACCCAACAGACTAGAACCACATGGCTTGGCTTTATGTATCACAAAATCCTATTTCACTATAAGATCTAGAGTGATCCTCCATTCAGCACTGTGATTCTAAGTGTCTGTATTACAGAACACATTTCACCATCCAGTACACTGCATAGAAATTTCCAAAGAAATTAGGTGAATTAGCAGAGAAAACAGGAACATATCACCTCAAATATTTACTTACGCACTCACACAGGCGTCTGTGCTTTATAGGTTAGTGCTGTCCGCTGTTAAGAGCTGCCACACAGTAAAAGGACTCAGTCTGAACTCCTCCCCTCCTTCCCCGTCCCTACTTCTCCTCCCATGGATATCATGGTTTTCTGTGTTAATTTTATTTAAAAAAAAAAAAAGGCAAACAAACAATTCACGTCGGCAGCCTTTCTACCTCTGAGAAGAACACTGGACACACTGCGCCTGGAAGAATTTAGGACACTATTTCCCCAGGAAATGGATTCCGCATTCCCCTGGATGCCTTTTGGGAATCTAAAATCTGCAGGGACTGTTTTTCTTGACACAAGACCAGTATTTGCAGGTCAAAGAACAATTGATAAGCCTATTCATTTTCCCAGAGACTTTGGCTGGCACTTGCCGTCTTTTAACTCTTCCCAGTCAGTCTTACGCAGCCTTGCCAGGCCCCGGGCCTTCCCGCCTGTCTTCCCCAGCAGGTTTTCTCTGCCTCCTCTTTGAGAACTTCTGTGAATCTCTACCTTCACAGTTACTTTTTTTTTTTTAATTTATTTATTTTTGGGAGAGAGAGAGAGGCAGCGTGAGCAGGGGAGGGTCAGAGAGAGAGGGAGACACAGAATCTGAAGCAGGCTCCAGGCTCTGAGCTGGCTGTCAGCACAGAGCCCTACGCGGGGCTCAGACCCACGGACCGTGAAATCATGACCTGAGCTGAAGTCCGACGCTCAACCGACTGAGCCACCCAGGCGCCCCCACAGTTACTATTTTTTAAATAGACATGGGACAGTGGGAAATATCTTTAAATAAACAGATGAACAAGGTCCCGGAACTATCACCCCTTCTAATGACCTTTAGACGTAAGGGAAATACCTCAGTGTCAGAAGCCAAGAAGGGGCCCTTCGGAGGTCTGGAGCAGTCCCATATCAGTGCAGGGACTGTGGGGGCGGGAGGTGGTGGTCTAGGTGCACAGCTCGAGTGCTGAATAAATACAGAGGCTTCTAGGCACATGGCATGGATATTGATCCTCCTACAGAAAATGGCGGAGCCTCAGGACTCTTGTCTGCTGACCTAGACTGTAGCAGAAACTGGCTACTCTTCATTTATCCTCCGGCTGTGAGAAATTCAGTGCAGTGTTCAGAGAAGGGTTGAGTGAAAGGGGCTGCAGGGACAGAGTAGCAGTGACCTACAGGTGGCCTCCTTGACAAGGCCAATAGTGGGACCAAGAGTGGACTGGGTGGCTGGTCATGGGGAAAGGGGGTTCATCAAGGACAGGGGTTCATAGCAGTGCTGATAACTGAAGGAGGGGCAGGGTATCTAGGAAGAAGCTCACTCCCGGCCTCCCCTTGGAGTCCACGGGCCTTTTTAGGGGGTTGCTCTTTAAATACAGTGCAGACATAAACCCATGCTTTTATGGTCAATTAATCTACAACAAATGAGGTGAGACGATACAATTGGGAAAAGACAGTCTCTTGAACAAATACTGTGGGAAAACAAGACAACTACATGCAAAAGAATGAAATTGGACTACTTTCTTACACCATACACAGAAATAAAGTCAAAATGGATTAAAGACCTAAATGTGAGACCTGACACCACAAAAATTCTAAGAAAACATATGCAGTAATTTCTTTGACATTGGCCGTAGCAACATTTTTCTAGCGATATCTCTTCTGGCAAGGGAAACAAAAGCAAAATTAAACTGTTGGGACGACCCCAAAATAAAAAGCTCTGTACAGTGAAGGAGACCATTAACAAAACAAAAAGGCAGCCTCCTGAATGGGAGAAGATATTTGCAAATGATATATCTGATGAGGGGTTAATATCCAAAATATATAAAGAACTTATACAACTTAACACCAACTCCCCCCACCCAAATAATCCAATTAAAAAATGGGCAAAGGATCTGAATGAACATTTTTACAAAGAAGACATACAGATGGCCAACAGACACATGAAAAGACACTCAATGCCGTTAATCATCAGGGAAATGCAAATTAAAGCCACAAGGAGATACCACTTTACACCTGTCAGAATTACTAAAATCAAAAGGACAAGAAATAACAAATGTTGGCAAGGGTGAATAGAGAAAGGAACCCTCATGCACTGTTGGCAGGAATGCAAATTGGTGCAGCCACTGTGGAAAACAGTATGGAGGGGCCTCAAAAAATTAAAAATAGAACTACTCTATGATCCAACTTTTCCATTACTGGGTACTTACTCAACGAAAATGAAAACATTAATTTGAAAAGATATATGCACCCCTATGTTTGCCACAGCATCATTTACAATAGCCAAGATATGGAAGCAACCCAGTGTCCACTGATAGATGAAAGATGTGATGTGCACGCGCGCACGCGCACACACACACACACACTGGAATGTTACTCAACCATAAAAAAAGAATGAGATCTTGCTATTTGCAACAACATGGATGGACCTAAAGGGTATATAATGCTAGGTGAAATCAGTCAGTCATATAAAGATCAATACCATATGATTTCATTGATATGTGGAAGTTAAGAAACAAACCAAATGAACAAATAAAGAAAAAAAGAGACAAACATAAAAACCAGACTCTTAGATGCAGAGAACAAACTAGTGGTTACCAAAGGGGGGGTGTTTGGGGGATGGGTGAAACAGATGAAGGGCGTTATCTTGATGAGCACTGACAAATGCACAGAATTATTGGATCATTGTATTGTCCACCTGAAACCAATATAACACTGTATGTTAATTACACTTAAATAAAATAAAGTTAAAATGTTACATTTAAAAAACTGGTGTTTCTTTTGGCCAACACCTTAGTTATACCAACCGTTGCATTAAGCTGTTTGAATGATAGGCGCCCCAGCCCAGATAATGATTACCTTTGTGGAGGGGCCACAGGAGAAAGGTGTCAATGAGATTTCATGTCCAAAAGGTAGTTGTTGTTTATTAAATGTTTTGTTTTGTAATAATTTTGGATTTACAGAAAAATTGCAAAGATAGCCCAGAGAGTTCCCATACATGCTTCACCCAGTCATTCTCTCTCATCTCTAATAATAATAGCAGATAGTCTATAGATAGCATAACGATTGAATGAGTTTTGCTTTCCTGTTGATATTTTTTTTAAAGAATACAATACAGGTAACTCTTTAGGGATAAATGGTTTATTCCTCCTTGAATCTAATGCCAATTAATGTAATGCCAGTTTAATGTCATTTATATCAGATAAAAGATAAAAGCCTTTGTAGGTGTTTTTCAATTTTTTTTCATTTTTTGTTTGTTTTGGTCTGACCTATTATATCTATCCTATTTCCCTTTTTGCACTGGTTACCAGGAATCCAGCCAAATTCAGAGCCCAAATATAACAATCAGCTCGTCTCAGGTAACTGGTTATAGTCACCCATTTACAGAGCCTCTTTTGTAGCTTCAATCTTAAATTACCCTATATTTTATCATGTTTGTTTGAAAACTATCCGGTGCCCTTTCAGAATTAGGCAGGATAGAAAATCTAAATACATGAAATTAATACCACACTTTCAGGAAGTTAACTCTTTCTTGCCTATCGGAGTCCCTCTAAGTGCAGTATCATCATAGAACAGTAGAACTGCACAGACTTTTTGAGGTAGAGGCAGCTTGGGGTAAATCTAGCTTCTATGTGTGTTGACTTAACTGACCTGTTTCTCTGGCAAAATCAGGACTTCTAAGAAAGGATCACTGCTACTGAAAATGTAATTCAGGCATTTTGGACTCTGCATCAACTTTTTCAGGCCATTGATATCACTGTGCATCAGAAAAACATTTACCTAAATGGTAGCAACCCATAAAGGTACTCTATCTTCCGGGGCGCCTGGGTGGCTCAGTCGGTTGAGCGTCCGACTTCGGCTCAGGTCATGATCTCACGGTTCATGGGTTTGAGCCCCGCGTCGGGCTCTGTGCTGACAACCCGCTCAGAGCCTGGAGCCTGCTTCAGATTCTGTGTCTCCCCCTCTCTCTCTGACCCTCCTCCACTTGTGCTCTGTCTCACTCTCTCTCTCAAAAATAAATAAATGTAAAAAATAAAAAAAGGTACTCTGTCTTCCAAATGAATCATTTGCATCCTTAATAAGGGTCTCTAAGTTCATAACAGGGCCCAGGTATATTTTCTTTCAGAAAGCTTTCAGGAGGAAAACATTAATTCAGTTCATCTAGTTGTGGGAGGTAATCACACAGTGGTAGAATTAAATAAGGCAGCGGACATCACGATAAAAGCAAGTGACAGTTGGACAGGGATATCTTTAAGGTATCAGAATACTTTGGGGCTTTTTTTCTGTGTCACAATGTGAAACAAGCTAACACACCTTTCAAAGTTAAGAAGAATTTTCCGAGAGCCTTGATTATCTATAGCATTCAGACGGCTTTCATGTTGGAAAGATAAAGAACTTTCTTTCAGTCCCTTTGTCCCTTAGAGCTCCATTGGGTGTGTGTCACGGAGTTACACTAGACCTGATACAGGAATGGCAAATACAGTCATCTACACTCATGCACCGTGTGTGGCTGGGGGAGTCACATGGCCCAACAGTAATAGACACGACAGGGTGGAAGTGCAATCACTACTCATTGAAAAGATATTTATCAAGGGCCTAACATACATGGCACATAGCGTATCAGAATACACTGACAGCTATTTGTTTAGGAACTAATTATAAAGACTGCACCAGGTGTTTTAGTTTTCTGCCAGGCATGGAGATTGAGAACCACAAGTAGTGTGGTAATATGTATTATAAGCATCCACTTGAATAGCCATTGTTCTAGGCTCCGCCACAATGTTATAATAGGAATTTCTTTAGCTATCATCTGTGTCCAGAATATAATATGATTAGCATCAGTTTCCAGGTACAGTAATGACCCTAAGAGTTCTGAGCAAATACATATAATACATAATAGTGACTCAGCATCTACTACTGCACATCTATTATGATGACTATGTAGACATATATGTATTGTGCATGCACACACACACACACACACACACACACACCATCAGCAGTCTAGTCTGTAGTTATAAGCTTGGAATTGGAGGTGAAACAGGCCTGGATTCAAGTGCTGGTGCCACCATTTAAAAGCAATGTGACATTGGGCACAACTCAGGTTCCTAATCTGTAAAATGGGAACAGAACACCCAGCTGGCAGAACTGTTGTGAATTAAACACAAAACGCTTGTGAAGTGCTAGCCCAGGATATGGCTTAAATGCTCAGGAAAGGGGAGTGAGTTACTGTTTTTATGGGTACATGCACATGAGTTTGGTAATAAAAGTATTAATTCAGAAATCCTTAATACATAGGGGATTTAAAAGATGACAGCACTTTAAAAAATGTTTACTTATTTTGAGACAGAAAGAGAGAGAGAGCGAGAGCATGAGAGCATAAGTAGGAGAGGGGCAGAGGAAGAGGGAGGGAGAGAATCCCAAGCAAGCTCCAAGATGTCAGCGCAGTGTCCCATAAGGTCGATCATGAACCATGAGATCATGACCTGAGCCAAAATCAAGAATCAGATGCTTAAACTGACTGAGCCATCCAGGTGCCCAAGATGACAGCAGTTTCTAATAAAAATGTTAAACAAGAAATGATAGCAGATTTAAGAAGGAGAGAGACAGATGTCAGTACAAAGGAAGGGCGGAAATCTACACTACCAATTTGGTGAAAGTTTGCAACCAGAGGGTTAGAGGCAGTGGCTAGGCACAGGACTCTCATTCTCAGGTTGAGCTCAGTCCTATGTCCTCCAAAGAGTACAGAATTCTCAAACCAAGAGTAATGATCCTCACGGGGACAAACTTAGGCCCTCCCCCTCTGCAGGAGAATCAGGGCACTATGACTCATTGGAGTCACCACGAAATCACTAACTGGAAATCCTTGCTGCAGCTACACTGCAAAGGAATTGGACCTGATTTGCCAGATTCCCCATGTGATCCAAGGGTGGCCACCTGCCAAAGAGCCAGAGGGAAAGAGGGCCACTTGCTTTCCTGGCAACACGGAGATTGCCTAGCTTCATCACCGAAGGCAAGAACAGGAAAGGCAATGGCAAACAGGAAGCCATGTCCAATGACGATTTGATAAGAGTCGCTCTAGTGCCAGAAGTGTTTGGTGCATTGCCTGTTTTGGCAGCTCATCCATTCTTCCATGGGGAGGTTGTGTTCCGAGGTTCTTGTGGTACATGCAGTTATTGCCTTCACCATCTGCTCCTGTATCTTCCTCCGGTGACATCAGACAGTGCCGCAGGGCTTGCCTTCGCCATCTATCAGCCTGTTTGACTCAACGGTGCGTGTTCCTGTTAATGCCAGGAGAATGATCCTCCCCTAAGTCAGCTGAACGGAAGCCAGAAGTTCACGGCAAACAAGCGACTCAGCTTGCCTAACAGCATGGAGGAGACCAGTTTCACTGCAGCTAACAGAGTAGATGGTTGCTAATTAGCCTGCAGTGTGACTATCCAAAGGGAAGAGTTCCCTGCTCACCCGAAGAAGGTAATCACTGTGGAGGTAGGTTAACACATTTCTGAGGCTTCCCAGGGCCAGCTAAGAGTGCGAGCTGCTTTGGTGGGCCGGCTGGGGACAGGTGGAGAACTTTAGAGCCACTGGGGAAGGTGATTAGCAGACGGATGCCTGGTGGCACTGGTGCTCTCAGAAGCTGGTTCATATAGGCTGCTTGCTCAGAGAGTGGCTGGATACTGTGTAGAAAGGAAGGACAATGAAGATACTTGTCTGCAGTGCAGTGGCCCAAAGACCCTCACTAGACTGCAGCTCTGATTCTTGGATGCCCGCAAACTGAGACTGCTTGTCTGGGGCATGGTGTAGTTACAAGGACTCCTTTAAGAAATGGGTGCACCCATTCTCTCTCTCACCCCTGTCCCACCTTCAGCCTCCATCATATTCCTAATCTGCTAGGGAGATTTCAAGCCCCTCCCTGCTCCCCTATCTTGGAGGCCAGAGACTGGTCTGTGAGGAAGAAGGAGTGAGCACAGAGCTGGGGACCGGAGCGGTGTATCATGAAGGGACAAGCAAGGAATCCCACGGCTGGAGTTGTGGGGGAGGGGAAGGCTGGATGAGATTCCAAGGAAAGGTGAGAGGAGCCCCAGTGCCCACCCAGCTGGGAGGGGGCTGAGGACACTGTGGAAGTCGGGATTTAGAGACTGGGAGGTAGGAACAAGCCCCTGTTACGATCACAATTGGGAGGGTCCTGAGCAATTGTTCTGAGCCAGGGGACATGGAGTGCATGTGGGTGGGTCAGCCTGGCTGGGAGTATGGATGAAGATGAGTCTGAAGTTTGGCTTCACTCCATAAACCTCTTCTCTCCCTACCTCTCTGTGGCTCTCACATCCTCTCGAACCATCCCTCCTCTCCCCTCCCACACCCTCCCAAGCTGCCCCCTCCTGATCTCTCCCTTGGGCTATTGTAAGTCTCCCCACCAGAGTCCCTGCTTCGAATCTCTTTCCCCTCCAGTCCATTCCTCACACTACTGCCAACATTACCTTTCTAAGATGTAAGCTTGGTCATGTCTCCAAGCTTAAATAAAGGACCCCAGTGGATTCCCATTGCCTGCAGAGTAAAGCCCAAACACCTTGCAGAGCACGCAGGAGTGTTCCAGATTCTGCCCCCACACCCTGCCATTGAGGCTTCACCTGCTGTAACTTGCCTGCAAGTAGCCAGGCACCTGGGTTATTTGCTGTTTCTTGAATATGACCTTGTAATGGCCTTATTACTTCCTGACATTATTCCCTCAGCCCAGAGTACATTTTTGTTTGGTCCTACCTGGCACACATGTCTCTCCTCATCTTTCGAGACAAAGCCATGTGTTCTGAGAAGCCCTTTCCATCCCTCTCCCGCCAGATCAGGGTTCATAGTTCTGTCTCCTGGTATATATGTGTGTGCGTGTGTGTGCATGTGTGTGAGTGTGAGATAAACTATATATATAACATAAAATTTTACCATTTTTACCATTTTAAGTGTACAGTTCTGTGGCATTAAGCACATTCGCATTTTTGTGCAACCACCTCCTGAAATTTTTGTCATCGCCAGCTAAAACTCTGTCCTCTCGAAGCACTGTGCATTATCCCCTTAGCCTCTGGCAAGCAGAATTCTCTATCTCTCTGAATTTGACTATACTAGGTGTCTCATAGAAGTGGAATTACACAATATGTTTCCCTTTAGGACTGGCTTGTTTCACTTAGCATGATGCCCTTGAGGTTCATCCAGGTTGTAGCCTGTGTCAGAACTTCCTTTTGAAGGCTGAATAATATTCCGTTGTGTGGACACACTACATTTTGCTTATCGGTTCATTCATCCACGGATGCTTGGGTTGCACCGATATTAATTATTGCGGATACTGCTGCTATGAACATCAGTGTTACAAATATCTACTCAAGTCCCTGCTTTCACTTCTTGGAATATATACCTAGAGGTGGAATTTCTGGGTCCTATGATAATTCTAACACGTATTCTTTTTTCCTCAAAGGTAATTGTGCATGGTTGGTGTTCACCTCAATATAGTCATGTAGCCACGGATACATTCCCTTGGAGGAATGTTAGATACTTAGAGCACAGCAAAGACCCTGAAAAGAATATTTGACTCTGCCCTGCAGTAAAATATGTTTCCCACACAGAGAAGTTACAAACCTCTTGAAATGTGAAAGTGCTAATAACACGTGAACTCTAAAATTAGACTCCAGCAAGCTGCTTCTAAGAAAATGCTTTCAAGAAATCCAGTTGGTATGTTTTTAGTTATTACTTGGTTATGACCTGCTTGGGAATTTAGAGTAGAGAATCCTGAGTTTCAGCCCTGCCCCACCCCTTCAGTGAGTTACTAGCTCTTTAGGCTCTAATTGTACCTTCAGTAGAATAACAAATCTCCCTGTACCTTCATGAGAAAAGAACAATTCAAATGAAAGCGTGCTGGTAACCTCAAAACCAACCAGCCAACCAACCAAGGTCATCTGAATTATCATAGCGACTGGGACCCCATGCATCCTGGGACATTTTTAACAGGACTCAATGGTCAATTGGATTCATATTCATCTCTCAAAGGAAGCCACACAGTTCTTGAAAGGGTAGAGCACAGCAAGACTTGATCATTCCTACTCAGATAAAAAAAAAATCTTTGAGTAGAAAGCAGAATTCTAGGGATGTTTGAGGAGTATCTGACAGGAAAGTGGCTGGCGGGATTTTAAAATGTGACAGTTGAAGAGATTATTTTTTTTTTTTTTTTTTT
>NW_027551579.1:857205-898278 GCF_008692635.1 Crocuta crocuta | reverse complement strand
TTTTTTGGTAAATAGGCACAGAGAAAGAAAGCCCTGAGCCAAGAATATAAAAAATTCTTTAAAAAACACTCTTGGTAAAAATAGATGGTAAGGCCTATATAGCGCGTGTGCGTTCCGTCTGGGCAGAATTGGCAGCAGTTTTTATGAAAATCTGCAGGTAGAATACGTTACCCTACTTAACATAGCTATTTCTAGCCTTAGTGGCAGTTGTCAAAGACATGTTTAGAGCCACCGTTAAGATGTGGGTGCCAAATTATGACACTTTGTGTCATAAATCAACATAGTTCTTGCCTTTCAAAGAACTGACCAATAAAGTTACTTTCAGATCTTACAAACTACGTTCCTCACTTCCATGTTTTCAGAAAGACTTCTTCAGAAGGGAAGGGACTATAAGCAAGACTGATTTTTTCCCCACGTAGACGGATAAATTAACATTGAGTAGGATGGGGTCTCCTTCTTCCGTTCCTCCCACTTTATTCCCTGAAAGTGAAACAGTGGCCAGTACAAAGATGACCTGTTTGGAACAATTACAGGATTCAGGTGATACAATCCATCACTTGTTATACAGGATAGAAGGCACATTGCTGCTCACTAAGGGCAGTTACATCAAAGGGCAAAAAAGGAGACGGTACGGGGCACCTGGGTGGCTCAGTCGGTTGAGCCTCTGACTTCGGCTCAGGTCATGGTCTCCCGGTTGGTGGGTTCGAGCCCCACGTCAGGCTCTGTGCTGGCAGCTAGCTCAGAGCCTGCAGCCTGTTTCAGATTCTGTGTCTCCCTCTCTCTCTGACCCTCCCCTGCTCACGCTGTCTATCTCTCTCAGAAATAAATAAAACATTAAAAAAAAGAGAGAGAAGTAGTTCTTCTTGAAGCATTTCTTCTGACAGTTAAGATCCATTTTCAGGGCTTTCAGTTTATGGGTCTGTATTTCTCTATTCTTGAGAGTTCAGGAAGGGCCTGGAGAATAGAAGAGAAATTAGTATGACATAAAGGTCGCATTTCTAATTAGAGGGGGAAAGATGAGGGCAATGCATGGTGTTAAAACAAGAAACCATCAGGGCGCCTGGGTAGCTCAGTGGGTTAAATGTCCGCCTTTGCCTCTTGTCACGATCTTGTGATCGTGAGTTTGAGCCCTGCATTGGGCTCTCTGCTCTCAGCATAGAGGCCACTTTGGATCCTCTGTCTCCCTCTCTCCGTGCCCCTCCCCCCATGCTTGCTCGCTCGCTCTCTCTCTCTCTCTCTCTCAAAAATAATAAATAAACTTAAAAAAATAAAACAGGAGACTATCCATTTGGAGGCAAATGCTTCATTCCTGTTATCTTTCCCTTTAAGTGGTGTCTTTGGTACTAATTCTCAGGCATCTGGTTAGGGAGCCAGTAACCAGAGGTGGCGCACATGGTGCCTTTCAGTGGCACTTGAGGGGAATATTGTCAGCATTCAAGCATTTCCCCCCTCTTTGGCAAAACCAGTCCCCAGGGGCCAAGGATTCTTCTTATTGTCGAAACCATGTCGATTATATCGGACTTGAATGTATCAGATTTCAGGAAATCCCCTCATGTGTTGCCCACATTCTCCCCAATGGCGAATGTTCTCTTTATCTTTCTCAAGAGTCAGCCATGACGGGTAGGATGGCTGCTCACCTGGTAGCGGCCTCAGTGAAGAACTCAGGCCCCTAGGCAGCCTAAGTTGGGCACGAACAATAGCAAGCATGGGGCTCCAAGCCAGGCTTCCAACCATGAGCGGAGCTACCCCTGCCAGTAAGTATGGTGTTGTCTGTATCCCATCAGGAAGCCCTTGCTCTGCACTAGACCCAATTATCAGTCAGCAGTGGAGTTCCAGAAATGGGACTATAAGCTGGGCAGGAAGCAAATCAGGAGAGGTTATCCTGAGGGGTGAGTGACCCTAAGATGGTGCTCTATGCCACATTTCCTGGTCATCTATTATTCTAATTTGGTGACCTTGCATTCTTGGCTGATGCTTTTAATGTCTGGAGAAGAAACTTGTGCTGTATGAACAGCAGTAGCAGAAGCAGGGCTATAATCATTATTTTTATTGCAGGTTGCTGGTGTCTGGTTCTTTGAGAGAGTGTGTCTGATGTTGGGGGTGGGGGGGTAAGATGGAAAGGGGGGACTCTTTCAGATATCACGGAGTTCAGGAGAATCTGAGTCAAGTAGCAGCTTGCACACTGGCCACAAAGTCCACCCATTGGGGCAGGGTCATTTGCCATAAGCCACTTACCCTTGCCCGGGGAGGCAATGCATTTGGATGAGACCCTCTCCTGGCTAGGAATCCTCACCTAGCTGAAGGCTGAGTTTTCCTGCTCCTGGGATGTTGCCTTGAGGGTCTGCTGACTAAATTATTCCACCATGCTAACACATGTGAAGTGATATGATGATATCTTTTTAATTGTGGATAAAAGCCCAGGAGATTATGTCATTAAAGGGGCCTAGATATTTTTATTTAAAAAATATTTTTAATGTTTTATTTATTTCTGAGAGAGAGACAGCATGAGCAGGGGAGGGTCAGAGAGAGAGGGAAACACAGAATCCAAAGTAGACTCCAGGCTCTGAGCTAGCTGGCAGCACAGAGGCCAACATGGGGCTCAAACCCACAAACCGTGAGATCATGACCTGAGCTGAAGTCGGACGCCCAACTGACTGAGCCACCCAGGCGCCCCAGGCCCAGATATTTTTAAATACTTGCTTATTTAAGGTCTTTTGCAGCTCACAAAGATGCTTTAATATATCCTACCTGACCATTTTCTCTGATTCCTAGAATCTAGAAACACCTTGTCTTCATTTTCTACTTCAGTGCTTGATTTTCCAACATTATGTCTGTAATTTTTTCCCAGTGCTATTGTGTGTTTTGGACCTTTCTTCTGTATCAGATGTTATACTTCCAAACAGACCATACATTTTCTTTTCTTCTTTTTTAACTTTTTCTAATGCTTATTCATTTTTGAGACAGAGAGAGATAGAGAGACAGAGCACAAGTAGAGGAGGAGCAGAAAGAGAGGGAGGAACAGAATGCAAAGCAGGCTCCAGGCTCTGAGCTGTCAGCACACAGCCTAATGCGGGGCTTGAACCCACGAATAGTGAGATCATGACCTGAGCCAAAGTTGGACGCTCAGCCGACTGAGCCCCGCCCCCCAGCTTCCCCCATACATTTTCTTTTCAATAAGACTGCACACCTGGGCTGCACCTATATACTGCCGAGTGATATAGCTTTCTCAGAACTTTGCTCATGGAATAGCTGTGTTAAAAACACAAGAGCGAGCCACAAGTTAAGGGTTTCCGAAATGGATTCTGTGTTCCCATGGAGCCCTACGTTTCCCGCATTGCTCTGATGTCAGCACAAGCTGGTCAGGGAGAAGGGTTTTGCTTCCCTGCAAGACTCTGGGCGAACATTTGATGAAGTGGTCTCCATGTGCCACGGCTGACATGCTGTGGCCCCACCACATAGCCTAGTGGGGCCACTCTGTTCAGTGGTATGACTACATGCTGCCTGTGACCAGGGAGTCTACAGAAACAGGTTCTTCCATTTCTAATCGCAGATGCCTTTAAAATATCTTTGAAATTTCAGGACGATACAAATGTCTAGGGTGCATTGGGGAACAAATTTGGCTACCAGACACCATGTTGTATGTACAATCATCCCATCCCTTCTGCAACCCAAGTTTTGTTATTAGAGGAGCTTGGGTGCCAACTCACCCAGAATACCTTTCCCTCACTCATGCAAATCTATTCCTGGAGGATCCCACTGGGACCCCTACATCTTCCACTGTCTGAATCCCATAGGTAAACATAGCTTAGGCTTAAAGTGAGTCCACACTCCATTAATATTCAGTTCTGATTCCAAATATGTGACAGTGCTATACTTCTCAGATTGGTTTACATGGTGAACGGGAGAAATGGGCATGTAATTTTCATAAACGTGATTTCTCTTTGCATAAAACAGTGCTTTACTAACAAGTAAGAGCCCACGTCAGAATACACACTCTGATATTCCAGGCACGAAAATCAGGATTTGAACTCAGTCTCCTAAAGTATAAAAGACACATAACTGGGGCTCCTGGGTGGCTCAGTTGCTTAGAAGTCTGACTTCAGCTCAGGTCATGATCTCACGAGTTGTGGGTTAGAGCCCCGCGTTGGGCTCTGTGCTGACAGCTCAGAGCCTGGAGCTCCTTCAGATTATGTGTCTCCCTCTCTCTCTGCTCCTCGCCTGCTCTCTCTCTCTCTCTCTTTCTCTCTCAAAAAGAACCATTAAAAATTTTTTAAAAAGACACATAACTTCTCACAACCGTTGACCATGTGGCTGACTATGGGTCATAGAAAATTCTCCCAGCTCCTTGTATTCTTCTGTATCTTTCCCTTATTTATTTAAAAATTTTATTGTGCAGTTTCTATGTGCTCAAAATGAACACAAAAAGATAAAATGCAGTCCTCACAACATAATAAACTCAAAGGGTATTTGAAAAGACAAGCAGATAACAAGAATAACAATAGTTATGGGGAGGTAGGGAAATTAAGGAAGATTGAGATTGGTCTGGCTGGTCTGTCACTCTCTTGGGGTACACTTCCCTTTTTGGCAGATAAAAGAGAAAAAATATATACTTTAATTTATATCTTAATTTATAAATACTAAGTACCTCTTGTACATTCGGTGTAGCCTTATGTTAGCATAGGACGAAGACTGATTGAGATACCAAAGCAGTTGGGTGGGACATGGCTCCTTCCACCCACATGATGTAGCAACATCCTGGCTTAGGGTAAACCTTTATCCTTTGGTGTCTGGTCCTCATTAAAACAGACTCCTCACCAGTCACCATGGAGAGTCAGCATGACCTGTTATTATAGTTATGATAACATCCCACCAGCTGCCACACACTAGGACCAAGATATTTATTTGCCCCACAAGAGTTTAACCTATATTTTGAGGTTCTGCAAGAAGTGATTGAGCATTGTAAGCAATAGGGAACATGGCTTAGTTTAAAATGACCAGGATGTGGGGTGCCTGGGTGGATTAGTTGGTTAAGCATCTGACTTTGACTCAAATCATGATTTCACAGTTTGTGGGTTCAAGCCCTGCATTGGGCTCTGTGCTGACGGCTCAGAGGCTGGAGCCTCCTTCTGATTCTGTGTCTCCCTCTCTCTCTGCCCCTCCTACCCCCGCTCATATTCTGTCTCTCTCTGTCTTCCAAAAATGAATAAACTTTACAAAATATAAATTAAAAATTAAATAAAATGACCAGGATGAAATATGGAGTAGTTATCTAGGGAAAATATTAATCATCACCCACCCTCCTGCCCGTGCTGACAACATCACCCTCACCCTCCGTGAAATGTGGTCTTCACTCTTTCTACTTTGGAAAAGATCTTCCAACCACCACGATCTCTCCCACCAGTTTTTATATATGCTGTTCCCTCTCCTAGAATGGTGCTTCTTAAGCTTTAATGTATATAGATAGATAAATAGATAGATAGATAAATAGATAGATAGATAGATCGGTCGATCATCTGAGGATCTTGCTGAAATGCCAAGTATGACTCAGTGAGTCTGGGGTTGTGGCCTGAGATCTTGGATCTCTCACAGATAATGCTGATGCTTCCGGTCCAAGAAGGAGCATGACCCTAGGCTGGCATGGCCTGGCCTAGCTGTCAGTGGTTTCTGGACACATGGATTCCATAGACTGCTACAATAGTAACAGGAACCACATCAGTGGAAGGAACAAAGCAACAAACCCTTTCAGGGACCAGTTTTCCAATTTTTTATTGCCAATCAATTGGTCAAGAAAGAACATTGAACACATGGAAGGCTAATATTGCCACATCCTAGAGGAAGGTTATTTAAATTCTACTCGGTTTCTATCTCTGTCTCTCTCAAATACAAGATAAAACATAAAAAAATTTAAAGAAGAGGGCGTGTGCCTGGGTGGCTCAGTCAGTTAAGCAGCCAGCTTTAGCTCAAGTCATGATCTCACTGTTCGTGAGTTTGAGTCCCATGTCAGGCTCTGTGCTGACAGCTTGGAACCTGGAGCCTGCTTCAGATTCTGTCTCCGTCTTTCTCTGCCCCTCCCCTGCTCTCTCTCTCTCTCTCTCTCTCTCACACACATACACATCTAAAATAAAACATTAAAAAAATTTAAATTCTAAAAAAAAATAGGAAGGCCATAGCTTCAGGATAGAGGACAGTCTTCCGAATTGAATAAACGTAACCTTATTAAAAAAAAAAAAACCACCTCACTACTCTAATCTCATTTTTAAAAGTTACTCCTAGACTGGGGGCACTAAAGACATATATATGAAAAATTGGCCTGCCTTAAATCCAAAAAGCTTTTCTGACCCCAGATATGGGGTTGGCTATCTCTCCACAGTGCCCTAGAAATCCCAGTGCATGATGTTGTCCTAACAGTCATCACCCTCTACCGTCATTGTTTATCTACCTGTCTGATCTAGCTCTTTCCTCTACCTTTATATCCCGAAGCCTTGACCACTGCAGGTACATGGAAAATACCCAGGGATTGAATGAAAGTGTGAGATAATGGATCAATCTAACAATATTACTAGTGGATTCTGTGTCTGGTATTAGGTAGAATTAGAGACATTTTGTGAAGTGGTACAAAATTGTGGTGTATATGAAATTATAGAGAAAGTGTACATATTAAGAATCCTTTTTTGAATTGTTGTTTTTTTTTGAGTAGGTAGTGAAACATACATATCTTTACCTGTTCCTTACCTTGAATCTGACCAGCCTTTTCCAACTCTTGCTTTGAACTGGTCAAGTGATATTCTGCTCTGTGAACCTGCGGATAACTTAAACTATCTCTGTTTTTCTGGTCTTCCAAATGAGATGCCGTGAGCTTTTGGGGGTCCTTGTGATTTTAAGTCTGCTATGATCCTTTGGTTTTATAAACAGGAATGGATAGCAAACTGTATTTCTTATAGCGTCTCTTAATAGCCTGTCTGTCGTGTTGGACAGACTTGGTGGGCTCTTCCAGAAGAAACAGCTCATGCAGGTTACAACTCAAAGTTCATCATAAACTTGCTGAGCACAGGAACATATTGGGAATTAAGACAGATAAATATCAACTATTAAAATAAGAAATGAAGAGTAAATCACTCGGATAAGAATTATGCTCAATAATGGACTTAAATTCCTCATTTCTCAGTGATTGTGACAACTTTATAGCTGTGTGTGTGTGTGTGTACATATACATCACTTAGTAGTGACTATTTCTGGGAGGAAATCACAGAAGACTTTCATTTTCTGTATTGTATGTTTGTCCTAACATTTGAGTTTATTACCATAGCAAATGTTTTCTGTTCTAAGCAGAAAGACAATTCAGAATTTGAAAAGAAAAAAACACTTTTATGAGAATTAATAACACTGCTTCCGACAAGTACCTACACAGGAAAGTGAGACACTAAGACACTCCCCATGAAGTTTCCACAACAAAGAAGAGACATTTGGGTTGTTGTGACACTTTAACTGTCTGAAAAGAGCACCTCATAAGATATTTTTGATGTTTACAAATCTTGTAATGTAACGACATAAGTTTTTAAAGTAAAGTACACATATTTTGGGAGATTAAAAATGTTATCAGTGACTTAGTAGAGAAAATTACATTAAAAATGTTATTTTTTAATAAATAAAATCTAATTTGATAAGTTAAAAAAAAAAAGGAGTGAACGTTGTTAAACAACTTAATAGAGACATCCATTAAGAACTGACTTCTTTGGGGCCCTGGCTGGCTTGGTCAGTAGACCGTGCAACTCTTGATATCTTGTGGGCTTGAGCCCCATGATGGGTATAGAGATTACTTAAAAATAAAATCTTTTCAAAAATCGACTTCTTCAATAAAGTTTTAGGGTGCTACTAAAAAGCACATTTTTTAAAAGATTCACTTGCATCCTAATAACATAAAGCACTCCAAAGCTAAATCTATGTATCTATAATTTTTTGATATAGCCATTGTTACATCTGTAGTCAAATGTGAAAACCCGCATAATTTTGACCATCTTACTGTTACAGAAATGAAAGCCCTACATTCACTCTACCACCTCTTAGAAAATCCATTTCTTTTTTTCTTAATATTTATTTTTGAGAGAGAGACAGAATGCAAGCAGTGAAGAGGCAGAGAGAGAGAGAGACACAGAATCCAAAGCAGGCTCCATCCTCCGAGGTCTCAGCACAGAGCCCAGCGCAGGGCTTGAACTCATGGACCATGAGATCATGACCTGAGCTGACGTCAGAAGTGTAACCAATTGAGCCACTCAGGCACCCCAAATCTATTTCTGCTCCAGTATAGTGCAGTGGGCATTAAAGTTTCAAAGCTCAGCTAAAATTATAATGAATATTTGGATATTTATTTGAATGTAAACAAACTTGTCTTCATTACATTGTTAATTCAATAATACTCGCTGAAGGCTTACGATGTGCCAGGTACTGTTCTAGCACTTGGGATACATTATACACAGAACAAAGAGTGCTGTCTTCATGAGGTCTATATGCGGGAGCCAATAAAAACTAATAGATGTGTTAGTTATTTAGTATGCTCTCATTACAATTATTTTGGGGGGGGGGTTGTAGTATTCTGCTAGGGCTGCCATAACAAAATACCGTAGACCGGGTGGCTTAAACAATAGAAATTCATTCTTTTTTTTTTTTTTTCTGTTTTTAATTTAATGTTTGTTTTTTTCTTTTTTTTTCTTTTACAAATAGTTTATTGTCAAATTGGTTTCCATATAACACCCAGTGCTCATCCCCACAAGTGCCCTCTTCCATGCCCATCTCCCCCCTCCCCCCCACATCCATCAGTCCTCAGTTTGTTTCTCAGCAAGAAATTCATTCTTTCACATCCTGGAGGCTGGAAGTCCAGGCTCAAAGTGCCAGCAGGGTTGATTATTCTAGTGAGATCTCTCTTCCCCTGGTTTGCAGATAGCTGTCTTCTTGCTGTGTCCTCAAGGCCTTTTCTCTGTGTGTGTGTGTGTGTGTGTGTGTGTGTGTGTGTGTGTGTTTGTGCGCGCGCGCGTGTGCACATGCACTCGCGCAAAGCTCTGGTGTCTCTTCCTCTTCTTATAAGGACACAAGTCCTATTGGATGAGGGCCCCACCCCTGTGACCTTATTTAACCTTAATTACCTCTTTAAAGGCTCTTCCTCCAGAGTCATATTGTGGCTTATGACTTTACCATATGTATGGGGGGGGGGGCGCAGGAGCAATTCTATCCATAATATATGGCATTTGCGATATGAGGGATGCTTAAGTGAGGGACCCAAGGCTGAGACTCCTCTTGTCAAGATTTCAGGACAAGGTTGAGATAGATTTCACTGAGAAGGAGAAATCTGAGAAAAGATATAGGAGGTAAGAGAATTAGATCTGTGGCTGCCTGGAGGAAAAAAGCATTTCAGATTGAGGGAACAGCCAGTGCACAGACCTTAAGGCAGGAATGGGTCTGGAAGGTTCAATAAACAGTAGGTCTTCAGGGATGGGAGAGCAGGAAGAGATGAGAATGTGGGGATCTGGGTGGTGTAGAGCTCTGTCGGCCACTGTAAGGGATTTGGTGTTTACGTGGGTGAAGTGGGGAGTCCCTGTGGGGTTTTAAGCACAGGTGTGACATGGTGTGATTTATAGATATCCACGTAGTTGTCAGTTAAGCGTCCAACTTTTGATCTTGGCTCAGGTCATGATCTCAAGGTTCATGGGATCGAGTCCCGCATCGGGCTCCACACTGACAGTGGGGAGCCTGCTCGGGATTCTCTATCTCCCTCACTTTCTGCCTTTCCCCTGCTTGTGCGTGTGTGCACATGTGCATGCTCTCTGTCAAAATAAATAAACATCTTTTTAAAAGGAATGCAGCATGTAATAAATATAATTTACCAACTACATGTTAACTGTTTATGTTCTCAGCAAGGCTTTTGGTCAACAGTAAGCTATTAATAGTTAAGTTTTTGGGAATTCAAACTGCATCTTTTAAAACCTTGAATTTAAAATCTAATTGTAGAGTCAAATTATCTAGAGAACTTCCCACTTACAAAGTTTTTCAACATGTGATACACATATGTAAGGCTTCCTTCTATACATTTATTACTTTTTTTTTCTTTCTTCTGTGAATGTACTTGATTACACATTTTTTGTGTTCATTTGCAACCTTTTGAACTAAGTTTTGTCTAATTATGTATACTTAATATCTAGATTCTAAGATACTTTTTATTTTTAATATTTTAAAGTTTATTTATCTTGAGAGAGACAGAGACAGCACAAGTGGGGGAGGGTCAGAGAGAGAGGAGACAGAGAATCCCAAGTTGGCTCCATGCTGCCAGCGCAGAGCCTGACCTGGGACTTGAACTCATGAAACAGTGATATCATGACCAGAGCTGAAACCAAGAGTCGGATGCTTAATCCACTGAGCCATCCATGCATCCTTAGGTTCTTAGATACTTTTGAAAGTTAGTACAGATATACAGAGAAAAGAATAGACACAGATGACATTACTTTGTGCCCTTTACAAATAAGTAATATTTTGAGGGCCAACTGTGTACCACTGTAACACAAAGTCTGTTTCATTCTGTTTGGCTTTAATAAAATCATGATCATTTATTATCTTGCATTCAAGAGAAACAGAAACTGGATTGTTATTTATTATTTCTATGACTTCTTTGTCCATTAAAAAAAAAAGGTGTTTTTAAGATTAGCGGGTAAAAGTAGATGTGAAAATAAGAGTGGTTCACTGTTAGGTAAAACTGTGAAACAGGTCAAGTTTGGCTTCCTCTTCCTCTTTAGTTCAGGGAAACTAAAGAAAGTATCTCCAGCACCTAGCACAGTACCTAGCACATAGTAGGTGCTCATTATATATTTGTAGGAGTGGTGATTTCCCTAAGACATATCTTTCACTAAGTCGTTAGCGACTTCATATGTTGTCCATCCTTGGAGTATTTGCATTCTAAAAGATTGCCAGAGGAAGTGGGCAACCTCTGCCCAAAGGCACTAACGGCTAAAGGTTGAACTTCAGTGGGGAGATCTTTTAAAGTGCAGAATTTTCCCCAAGAGCTACTTCCAACCACATCACTGATCAACTATTTACTTCCCTAAGATATATCATCCTGAATTATTTCTATTCCTTGCTTCCTGTGCAAAAGTCACTGGAGTTGTTGATTCTAAAGCGATCACTGCCAATTTGTAGACCATTCGCTTGTAATTTCTATTATTAGATAAGACAACCCGGTTCAAGATCTACCCCAGTACCTCTCACATTCCGCACAAAGGCTGTCACAGTGACTGGGTGGTGTGCAGGGATGTCCTCTAAAACGCCAGACTGCAGGCAGCAGCAGCCTACCAGCCATGTGCTGGCCCAGGCACTCAGTGATGCAGCCAAAACATCCCGTGTTAACCCTACAGCTCCCACCTGCTGGAGGCAATGCTATTTTAAGGTATATAATGTTGACAGTGCGCACACACTATACAAATAGGTTTGAAGAGAGCTAAATTGAAAAATACACATTTGCTCTGAATTACTTCCACAGTGGCTTCGTTTTTTGAAAGAAGCGTACCGTTTACCTTTGCAAACGGGCTTTTTCCAGACCCCAAAGGAAGGCTAGGTCTTCGTGGGTAATCTTTCCTCCCTCTCCCAACCCTTTCCCATATTTCTTCTTGCTACCCCCATCCTCTGGACCCACACAAGGAGGACAGGACGGGTGTCTCTGTTGAATGGAGGAAGCGGACGCTGCGCATGTGCTTGATGTTTTTCAAACGATGGTCGCTCTCTCCTGGGTCTGACACAGCCAGGCTCGCGACGCACCAACAGGGTGAGAACCGGAGGCAAACCTCCCCAAGCGCTGGGAGAAACCCCAAGCCCCGCCCGCACTCTACNCGGTCGCGGGGATTAGGGGGTCGCGGCCACCCGGCTGAGGGCGCGGGGGACTCGGCCCCAAGCCCGCCCTCAGGCGTCCTGTCTGGCTCCGGGTCTCCGAGATGTCTCCCCACGGCGCCCGGGCAGCCTCTGACAGCAGCTGAGCTCGTCCCGGCCCCACTGGACCCTTGCAAGCGGCCACCCGTCACCAACTTTATTTCCCGGCGCACGGAGGGGCGGAGGTCGAGTAGGCTGGCGGCGATTTGCTGCCAGCTTGATCGTATTTATTGTCCTGTGCGCTGGCACTGCCTCCACCCCGACCGGGCCCAGACTGGCAGGTCGGGGACGGGAGTTGACAGTTTCCGCGCCACCACCCTTGCAGTCGCTCCTTGCGCTCCCGTTCCGCGGTCCTTCACCCATCTGTCATCTCCCCCGGTGTGCCTTGGTCTGGTGCTTTTCTCATGCCTGTGACACCCTTTGCCGGGGCGAGAGACTCTCCAGAGGATGCTCAGAGACATCTGCTGTCTGTCCCCGGCATCACTGGAGCCTTGGCTGAGATGCCCCTTCGTTTCTGGCAGGATTAAACTGTTGGGGAAATAACCCAGGAAGACCCCGGCACCCCAGCGTGGAGGTCAACGGGTTGTGTAGTAGTGGAGGGGATAGGGTCAGAGGCTTTAAGTACCGCCCCTCCAGCCTTAATTCTTAACCGGCTAAACAAAACAAAACATTCCCTATATGCTCAACAGACCATACACACCCAGCGACAGCACTTGGTAGTTGATGAGGTTTGTTTTAAGCAGATAGAAAATGTTTAAGGGAGTTGCATCTTGTGTTGAGTACGTTGGTGTTAACAGGGACCAGCGCTTCCTTGAACACTGAATTCAACCCGCATTTTCCCTAGGGTTTGTTTAACGATTGATAGGACAAACTGAATCGCGTTTTCCTTCCTGATGATTCTTGGCTGATCTGCTGTTACTTTAAACTTCCACACCCAGAAACCTTATGCTAATAAAGATGTTGACTCTGAGCTCCCATTTTATAGATGTAGTTATTAATATGGGGTATCTGTTTTAAAGAGCTTTACAAGCAGTCAGCAACTTTTTTTCCTAATAGCTCTTTGCTGTCGTCCATATTGTTACTGCCTAAAGATTGGAGAATTTGGAGACAAGGTAGAATTAGGAGAAAAGGAGTTACTATATAATTTAATTTACATGAAAGCAGTTTGTAAACTATAAAATGATCTATAAGTTTAGTAAATATTTATTGAGCATGTATTGTGTGCCAAACAGTCATCTGAACAGATAAATATCCCCTCCTTCATGGAGCTTACATTCTAGTGGGGGATCTCAGATAATAAAATATGTGCTGTGTCATTTGGCATCAAGGACTATGAAGAAAAAGCAGGGAAGAGGGAGGGATAAGGAACCGGAAAAGGGTTTTAACTAGGGGTAGTCAGGGAAGACTTCCTAGAGAACGTGGCATCTGAGCCAAAGACCAGAAGGGAGATGGTAATCCGTACCCCTCTCTAGGGGAAGTGTGTCCCTCTCTAGGGGAAGCGTGTTCGAGTAGACGGAAAGGCACTTGCAAAAGCTTTGAGGCAACCATGTCCTGGGCATGTCTGTGGATAGCTCAAAGGCTGATTTGGCTGTGGTGGAGTGAGCAAAGTAAGAGCAAAGTAGAGGTGAAATCAGGTGAGTGGGAATGGGAAATCAGATTGGGGGAGGCCTTGTGGGCCTTTGCAGGGGCTTGTTCTAACACTCCGAGTGAGAAAAAGGACTCATCCCTCTGAATAAAGAAGAGATATAATGAGATTTTTAAAAGGGTCACTCTGGTGGCTGGATGGAGAATAGACTTTGCTTGGGTCAGGGAGAGGACAGAAGCAGCCCTCAGGGACTCTTGCCATAATTCAGGCCAGGGATGATTATGTTTGGGTCAGAGTGGAATTGGTGGAGTGGTTGACTTCTGGATGAATTGAGGGCAGACTCAACAGGAGACTTAAAGACACCACAGTTTTTGTCCTAAGCGAGTGCAAAGATGGAGCAGACGTGTACTGAGATGAGGTTTATGAAATGGGCGGTGGTGGGGAGAGGGGTAGGCGTTGGTTAGAAGACCAAAAAATGAGACATCCAAGTAGAGACTATTAGTAGTAGATTCTGGTAACTTTGTACTGAAGATGCTTTTCACATTATCTTGACTCTCACAGGGGCTTAATATTTCACCCATGAACTGCCAACTTTTCTTCAGACTCCTTTTCTTTTTAGCTCTTTTGGACCAACCTATTCATTCTTTTCATAAAATGTAGCTTTGCCTTTATTTGCTTGCACTCAGAGCATCTGTTTGTTAGTTTCATTTGTAGAGAAAGCCATACAATCTAGAATTTCAGAGTGCCTTTTTAGTTTGTTGCTGTTCAACACCTCAAATGATTAAGCCTTTCCTAAATTACGTTCAGAGGCCTGGCTTAAGTTCAAGAATTTTCTTAACTTTCAGAAATCTTGTTATCAAATGTGGCTTCACTTGGCCATTTGTGAAATTACAGTGGAAATGACCCGTATTTTTAATACTTTATTAATAAATCAGTAATATACAGGGATTATCCTAATTCTTTTGTTTCATTAAAGATGGCTTGAAATAAATGGGCCATCACATGTTAAATGGAGATCTTTTCCTCAAATTATACAGTATTTGGAGCCAGAGAATTTGGCCTGTAATACTTGTATCAAAAATATATCAGGCTTCTAGATTTTAAGGTCTACCCCTTACATAAAGACCCAGGCTGTAAGTGCTTGCATGTTGGGGTTACCTTTCTCTTTTCTCTAAGTTGTACTAAAACATCTACTTAACTTCTTTCATTTGTACGATTCCTTTGAATAAAGTAATTTGGTATGCCGCCCCCCCCCCCAAAAAAACCCAGGCTATAAACTAATATTTTTAAATGGATTTTCAACCTAAATATATTCTGAAAGTATATAAAAAACTGTCAGATTAATAACTAATTATAAACAATGGATTACCATATGCTCTTTGATACTACTTTCTTTTGCTGTTGCTTCTCACCAGTATTTGTCTTTCTTTCTCTTAATTCTTCTGGCCTTGATTTATAGTATGTGAGAGAGACTTGATACATTTGGAAACTTTGTAGTTTCAGTCTAATTTTAGAGGAGAAAAAAAAATCTTATTTAATAATATGAAAAAGTAATGCTTAAAGTATGATCATCTTAATTAATCCAGGAAGGAATCAGTATTCCTAAAGGCTCATCATTATTCCATTCAAATGTGATTCCTTGAACTTGAAGCTCAAAATGCATGAGGAAATAAGAGAACTTCTAGCCACTTTATTTTTTTAAAATGTTTTATTTATTTCTAGGAGAGAGAGAGAGAGACAGCGTGAGCAGGGGAGGATCAGAGAGAGAGGGAGTCACAGACTGAAACAGGCTCCAGGCTCTGAGCTGGCAGCCAGCACAGAGCCCGACGCGGGGCTCGAACCCACGAACTGCGAGATCATGACCCAAGCGAAAGTTGGACGCTTAACCAACTAAGCCACCCAGGCGCCCCAACTTCTAGCCACTTTAAATGAGTGGAAGAAATGGAGGAATGATAAGGAGAGTACTGTGCATACTTAGAAATATTGATACAGCTTATCTTTAAAAGGTAAAGAGGATAGAAGATTTTTGCCAGAAACCTGAAGAATCACATATTTCAAATTTAAAAACGAGGTAGGGGAAAGTGAAGCTTAGAAACTATACATTGAACATTTTGACACTAAATGATTCCTGGAAAATTTTTAGACCAGTTTGCCAAGCAGATGCTTTGTGATTTATGATTAGAAAACACAGCACTGATTATTAAGGCCCAGAGTTAGTTTTTTAAGAACAAATCACATTAACCTCTTGCTCACTTTGCCAAAGATTTGATAACGTTAAATCTTTTTAAGCCCCTCACATCTTACAAATTGCGTTCCCATTTATTATTTTATTTAGCCCTCACAACATCCCTGTGAAGTAGTGTCAGAGGAAGAGGCCTCAATGCTCAAGGAGCCCTGGCAAGACACGAAGGGGAGAGATGTGGGAGATTTTAGAAAGGACTTGCTTAGATATGGAGTAAAAGAAAGGGAGGAATCAAAGTGGGCTTTAGGGATTTTAGGTTGTCTGACTGGGTGAATGGTAATGCTGGTAATTGATCTTAATTTTGAAAATATAAGTGGTAGAACAGATTTGGAGATGTGAAATTCATCAGTTCACATCAGTTTGGTGAGAGTAGAGGCTTTCTTTGTTGGAACGGAGTCAGATATAATTAAAAATTTCAAAATATGTAGGTCTGGAGCTCAGAAGAGAAGTCTGACCCAAATAAAAAAGGCTTCATTTGTTCAGGAGATATATCCTTTCAAATACTTTTGGTAAGGAAGGAAGGACAGTGGGTGGAAGCTGGAGCTGGGAGATGGCATTGGGAAGGTTCGTTTTTCTTTAAAGATGAAAGAGCCAAGGGACTTTAGTGGGCTGATAGAAAGGGTCCATTGAAGAGGAAAGAAAATTGAAGTTACAAAAATTGAAGCCACAAAAGAAAGAAGGTAAGCAGACGTAGCTGCAGCAGAAATGGAAGGGAACAGCACAGGTGAAAGGGCTGCCTTGAAGAAAAGCAGTGATACATCTTCCTATTTAAAAAAAAAAAGGAAAAAGAGAGTAAATACAGATATAATATAGATATGTATCCGGGATAGCATCTCTTGTCTCTGTGGACTCAGGTTTTGCTGAAATTGAGGAGGGAGAGCATCGGTTGGGGTGTATTTCATGGGAAGAGTTACTGTTGTGATTGGAAAAGGGACTTGGCCAGAGACCACTGACCTAATTAGTGAATAGTAGTAAACCCCCTTGAAATCACAAATGAGGAAAGCAGCCAATCAGAATAGTTAAGCAGTTTTCTCCAGCAGCTCTCCCTAACAGTGCAGAAAGCGTGTAGTGAGACTGACTCTGGATGGGGAATGGTAGGGGGTTATGATGTAGAACCTGGGAAGGCGGATGGTACAGAGTCAAGGAACGGCGAGTGATAACGAAGCTGCTAATTGAGGAGCTGGACCATAGTTAGGTATCCTGCTTGACTGAGGAAGACAGCCAAGCCAAGATGGAGCTGATAAATGTAGAGAACAAAGAGGGTGAAGAATTTCAATGAGTAAGCTGTAGGATTAGTGGAAGTAAAGGAGTGCTAGACATGGAAAAATAGGCATGTGATGTGAGGTCCGAACTTTAAGATTTTAGAGTTGTAACAGTTGCAGGTGATGATAAAGGTCAAAGTATGACCAATGATGATGGGTAGCCAAGATTGATAGTGCTTGTACAATGATCATAATATTAATAAAACTGCTATTTATCAAGTACCGCTGTATACTAGTCACCATACTAAATGCTTTCCATAGTTTACCATACTTATTTTTCACAACTGTCTCTTGAGGTACATATTAGGGACTCTATTTTACAAATGAGGAAATGAGTGCTCAGTGAAGTAAAGTAACTTTCCCAAAGGCACACAGCTAGGAAGTACCTGATTCTTTCTAGCCCCAGTCCCCTTATGCCCACTTACTAAACTATGCTGGACTTCTACAAAGGGGATCATTGGAGAAGAGAAACTCAGCTCTAAATCCTAGTATGTTGGGATTATTTTTTTTTTTTCATGGATAATAAAGCCCTCAGAAATAACAGATCTTGTGTGGAGAGGAAGACAGGACTTGTATGACAAAGTTCTCAATAAATGGAGATGAAAGTCAGTAGTTGACAACTGTAAATATAGCTATAATAGTCTTAGAAGTAGATAAAATGGATAATAATGAGGCACAAGTCACTTTGGGAATCAGACGATAACCAGAATAATACCGACTTGTCTTCTTGGCCTGGAATGTGGGTATATATAGTGATTTATTAAGAGGAGGAGATTAAATGCTCCTCTTGTGTAGAGGTAGAGGATACAGGGACATATCTTAGCAGCAGAACTACGGTCCCTAAAGCTAGGGAGTAAAGAGTCCAGGGAGGAAGAAACAGTCATCTAGTTGTGTATGAAAAATCAGAAAGGATGGGTGGGCAAGTAGGGTGATCATATAATTTATTGACTAAATAGGTTTTATTTTGCAGATGAAAGGAGTGTCACTAATAGTTACTCAGGGACAGCAGGCAGAAACTAGGGCTGTCCTAGGCAAATCAAGATGTAGTCATATCAGTGGTATGTAACGAGAGGAGCTATTATCTTGGAAAAGGGCCATGGATGTTGAGAATCAATGAATTGAGTCCTATGTTAGAGGGACATGAATGGAGCTTCCTAGCCTAAGATTATTCTCTCTAGCCCTATAATACTGCCCTGAAATGTTCTGGGTATGTCTTGTTCTAGAAGAGTCAGAAGATCTGAAGGAAGTTCTGGATTCATCTCTATAGGAAGATTTGGAGTCCATTAACACATAGGTGGTACTAGAAACCTTAGACGTGGATGAGATCATGAAAAGAGAACACAAAGAACCTGAAGTGAGGAAGAAGACAGAATCCAGAGGCTCACTGACATGAAGGAGCTGGCAAAGAAGAATCCTACTATGGAGGAGTGGTCAGAAGGTTAGAAGGAAAACTAAAAGAGATTTGTCATCTCACAAATCCAGAAAGAAGAGAGATTTAAGAAATGAATGATTAATAGTCTCATAGGCTTTATGCTCCTCAGAGAGGTCAAATAAGATAAGGACTGAAATGTGTCCATTGGATTGGATTTTGCAATTAGAAGGTTATTGTTGATCTTGGCCTGAGTGGTTTTGGTAGAGAAGTGTGGGCAACAAGTCAGACTGCAGTGCACAGAGAGGTGAGGGAGGCGAGGCGGGAGGACTGCTTCAAGTATAGCTTACCCTTGAGGAAGACAAGGATATCAATAGGATATATATGTATATCCTGATACTTGTATTTATATTTTTATTTATTTATTTTAGGCAGTGAAGAAGCCAGTGGGGATGAGGGGTTGAAAACTAGGAGAGGGGCGCCTGGGTGGCTCAGTTGGTTAAGCGTCCCAACTTCAACTCAGGTCATGATCTCATGGTTTGTGGGTTCGAGCCCTGCGTCGGGCTCTGTGCTGACAGCTCAGAACCTGGAGCCTGCTTCTGTTCTGTGTCTCCCTCTCTCTCTGCCCCTCCCCAGCTCGTGCTCTGTCTCTCTCTCAAAAATAAATAAACATTAAAAAAAATTTAAAAAAGAGAAAAAAGAGAAAACAAGAAAACTAGGAGAGAGCTAGATTTCCAAACAGTGCCTCTTAGTGATGTCTAGTTAGTAGTTTTGTTATAATGGAAAGAGGGTAAGTAAGAAGATACATTTTAAATCAAGTAAGACAAACTTTGTAATAACTGCAATTTATCAGAACCTGGAATAGGTAGAAAGTGGTTCTTGAAGATAGACCATTCCTAATTTGGTGAAATAGTGAAAAGTGACATCTAGGTTGTTGACTAACTCTAAGATTCTGTTTTTCTCCACATTTTTTGGGGGGGAGAGGGAGCATGCACATAAAGTTTATTAGTTCAGGATTCCTGATCCCATAACACTGATGACTTTTGTAATTTGTGTTAATTAATTTTTATTGAGTTCTTGGACCAAAGTTTCTTTTGCTAGATACGACATCAACACATCTCACAAACACTGTCAACACAACATTTTAGAGCTTGAAAAGTAACAAGAGATAATTAAGTCCCACCCTCTCATTTTATGGGGAATCAAAGATCTAGAGATGCTGGCACCCAGATTGAGGCACCGAGCCTTAGCCTGACTCTTATTCCAGAATTCTATCTTCTACAACCTGCTAGATTTTTATTCAGGCTACTTTCTTGTTGCTAAGGTATCTTCTCCTTTCATTCTTTGACTTGACAGACTGTAGAAGACTAACTTTGTAAATAAGTAAAATAGAGGTCTTAATATCTGGATTTATTGTGATAACAAAATGCTCTTCAGATCTTACCTGAAAATGATAACATGTTGTAAAATTATTTTTGTTATTTTTATTAAATTATTCCAAGAAGGGCTTGGAAAATTGAACTTTCTTTTAAGTTATCTGTTTTTGTAAAGTCTCTTTTAAGAAGTCTCTTCTCTTTAAGAAGCCAAAAAAGAATATAGGCTTCCAGACCATAAAAATGTGGTTTCTAGGAACAGCTTATCCAACTTCCTGGCTATCATTTTTGACTATCTCTGTATATTTCAACTGTCTAAAATCGTAACAGCAATATGGTTATTATATGCTAATAACCATATGGTACTTGTGAATATTAAGGTATATAAAATTATATTTGACATAATATATAACTTATATATATCATTTACATATATTATATATTGTATGTCATATATATTTGGGACAATGCTTGAAGTCATTTGATAAATACTGAGAAAAATCAGTGTTCTTTCCTTTTCCTTTTGGGTTTTTCTCTCTCTCTCTCCTTATTTTTGAAACATAATTAACATAGTGTTATATTAGTATCAGGTGTACAATAAAATGATTCAATGATTCTATATGTTATTCAGTGTTCATCATGAGAAGTGCACTCCTAATCCTCCTTACCTATTTCACCCACCCCCCACCTTCCTCTGGTAACCATCCATTTGTTCTCTATAGTGCAGAGTTTGTTTCTTGGACTGCCTGAGTGGCTCAGTCAGTTAAGCATCCGACTCTTGATTTTGGGTTAGGTCATGATCTCATGGTTCATGAATTTGAGACACACTTTGGGCTCTGCACTGACAGTGAGGAGCCTGGTTGGTATTCTCTGTCTGTCTGTCTTCTCTCTCTCTGTCCCTCCCCTACTCATGTTCTCATTCTCTCTCTCTCTCTCTCAAATAAATAAATAAACATTTTTTTAAAAAGAGTATTTCTTGGTTTGTCTCTCTCTTTCTCTTTTTCCCCCCCACTGCTCATTTATTTTGTTTCTTAATTTCCACATATGAGTGAAATCATATGGTATTGGTCTTTCTCTGCCTGACTTTTTTCACTTAGCATTATATTCTAGCTCCATCCTGTTGTTGCAAATGGCAAGATTTCATTCTTATTTATGGCTGAGTAATATTCCATTGTATATGCATATGACATCTTGTTTATTCATTCATCTAATGATGAACCCCTGGATTGTTTCCACATCTTGGCTATTATAAATAATGCTGCAGTAAACATAGGGGTGCATATATCTTTTTGATTAGTGTTTTCATTTTCTTTGGGTAAATACCTAGTAGTGGAATTACTGCATCATATGGTAGTTTTGTTTTTAATATTTTGAGGAACCTCTATACTGTTTTCCATAGTAGCTGTACCAGTTTACATTCCCACCAACCTTGCACAAAGATTCCTTTCTCTTTACATCCTCACCAACACCTGTTATTTCTTGCCATTTTGATTCTAGCCATTCTGACAGGTGTAAGATGATATTGTATTGTGGTTTTGATTTGCATTTTTCTTTTTTTTAAGTTTATTTATTTATTTTCAGAGAGAGAGAGACGGGGGTAGGTGGGGAGAGTCAGAGAGAGGGAGACAGAGAATCCCGAGCAGGCTCTGCGCTGCCAATGCAGAGCCCATCACAGGACTTGAACTCATGAACTCACAAGATCATGACCTGAGCAGAAACTAAGAGCTGGACGTTTAACTACCAGAGCCACACAAGTACCACAGATTTCATTTTTCTGATGATTAACAGTGTTTCATATTTTCATGTGTCTGTTGGCTGTATGTCTTCTTTGGAAAAATGTGTATTCAGGTCCTCTAGCCATTATTAGTCAGATTGTTTTTTGGTATTGATTTATGTTAAGTTCTTTATATGTTTTAAATGTTAGTCTTTTTTCAGATATATCATAGTAAGTATCTCTGCCATTTATTTGGTTGCCTTTTTGTTTTGTTGATGGTTTCCTTCCCTGGGCAGAAGCTTTTTATTTTGGCGTAGTCCAGTAGTTTTAATTTTGCTTTTGTTTTTTTCTTGACTTAGGAGATGTATCTAGAAAAATGTTTCTGTGACCAGTGTCAGAGACATTACTGCCTGAGCTCTTTTCTAGGATTTTTATGGTTTTAGGTTTTATGGTTTTATTTAGGTCTTTAATCCACTTTGAGCTTATTTCTGCATATGCTATAAGAAAGTCATCCAGGGGTGCCTGAGCGGCTCAGTCGGTTAAACATCTGACTTCAGCTCGGGTCATGATCTCTTGGTTTGTGGGTTCGAGCCCCGCATCAGGCTCTGTGCTGACAGCTAGTTCAGAGCCTGGAGCCTGCTTCAGATTCTGTGTCTCCCTCTCTCTCTGACCCTCCCCTGCTCATGCTGCCTCTATCTCTCTCTCAAAAATGAATAAAATATTAAAAAGGAAAAAAAAAAAGGAACAAAGTCATCCAGTAGAGATTGTCTTTTTCCCACTGTATTTTCTTGCCTCCTTGGTCACAAGTTAACTGACCATATAAGGCGTGGGTCTATTCTGAGCTCTCTATTCTCTTTTATTGATACATGTGTCTGTTGTTGTGCCAGTACCATACTGTTTTGATTACTATAGCTTTGTAGTATATGCTGAAATCTGAGATGTGATACCTCCAGCTGTGTTCTTTCTCAAGATTGCTTTGCCTAACTAAGTTAAGGGGATTCATGAACCCCTTTGTTGTGTCCCCTATACTGGAATTAAAAATTTTAAAGGCACTTAAAAAATAGATTGCTTTGGCTATTCAGGGTATTTTGTGGTTCTGTACAAATTTTAGTATTCTGTGTTTTAGTTTCATGAAAAATGTTGGTTATTTTTTCTCTACTTTTTAAAAATGTTTATTTAAAAAAAATTTTTTTTAAGTTTATTTATTTTGAGACAGAGAGTGCAAGTAGGGTAGAGGCAGAGAGAGAGGGGAGAAAGGATCCCAAGCAGGCTCCACACTGTCAGTACAGAGCCTGATGCAGGGCCCAAACTCACAAACCATGAGAACATGAACCAAGCCAAAGTCACATACTTAACCGACTGAGCCACCCAGATGCCCCTATTTATTTTTGAAAGATAGAGAGAGCACAAGCAAGGGAGGGACAGAGAAAGAGAGGGAGAATCTAAAGCAGGCTCCAGGCTCTGAGCTGTCAGCCCAGAGCCCGACACGGCTCAAACCCACGAACTGTGAGATTATGACCTGAGCCGAAGTCAGATGCTTAACTAACTGAGCCACCCAGACGACCCTATTTTTTCTCTACTTAAAATTTTTTTTAAATGTTTATTTATTTTTGAGAGAGACAGAGACAGAGTATGAGTGGGGAAGGGGCAGAGAAAGAGAGGGAGACACAGAATCTGAAACAGGCCCCAGGCTCTGAGCTGCCAGCACACAGCATGATGTGAGGCTTGTACCCACAAACTACAAGATCATGACCTGAGCCAAAGTCGGGCACTTAACTGACTGAGCCACCCAGGTGCTTCTATTTTTTTCTCTACTTTTAAGCCTATTTTTTGGGCATGGTTTAACCATGTCCCATCCCCGAGATAGTTGTTGGGATGGATTTGCTATTATTTTAGGAATTTGTTCTTATGTTTAACTGAATCAGAGTTAACTGTGTCTTTGCTTAGTGGAAATATATTTTAGTTAAATATATTTAAATTATCTGTGGTAGCATTTGGTTTTTGGCTGAATGTGTTGTTTTTAGTAATTAGCATAAGTGAAATCAATTCTTTATGCTCATTTGAGTGTTATGAACTTTTAAAGAGCAATAATAGTACATTAACTTTTTCCTTTCTTCTTCCTCTTCCATCTTTAAGATTGCTCTGATCAAAATGTGATTTGCTGCAATAGAATTTCTGTTAGTTCTGTAGGTTCACTTGTCTGAGTTCTGTAGATGGAAGAAGAATAATTTTAATTGCATACATATTATTTCAACAGTGTAATTACTGTGCTGAATTTGGATGAGTGTGAGATTAAAACAATGGTAAGAATGATTTCCTCTTTTATTATGTTAATGTGGCTTATTTGAAAGGGCTACAAAACATTTATCTGTTCATAAAATGCACTCATTGTTATTGCTTCTGGGTATTAATTCGTTGAAGTACGCAGTTCAGTGTATCCTGGGCAGTGGTAAGAGGAGGCTTTACTAGGGTAACTCCTAGAACAGCTGTGTCTATCTCTCAGCTTGCTCTTACCCTACTTTTCAATATTTACCTTTCTAGACTTGATTAGATCTTAAGTTCATTGTAACTTAGAGTTTATTAAAGATTAAAATCCTTTACTGTTTTCTGGATTTCCTCTCTAATAATACTTCCAAAGATGGTAATGCTGGTAACTGTTCTTTACATTTTTTCTGTTAGCCTTAAATATTTTGGAGAATATTTTTTTAAAAGTTTATTTATTTTGAGAGAGACAGAGTGAGAGAGAACTTGAGTAGGGGAGGGGCAGAGAGACAATCCCAAGCAGGTTCCTTGCTGTCAGTGCAGAGCCTGATGCAGGGCTCGACCTCATGATCTGCTAGATCATGAGGGGAGCTGAAGTCAAGAGTCAGATGCTTAACCAACTGAGCCACCCAGGCACCCCTGGAGAATATTTCAGAAGTTATATGTCCCATACAACTGAAACATGTTTATTTTTGCTATACTTTATTTCTAAAAATAGAATCCAGTAAGGTAGTTTTGATAAAACTTGATTATGCACAATTTAAGGAAACATTTAGAATACGTAATTTTAATCTTAAATTAACTTTGATGCTCTTACTGTCACTATATTACTATTACTATATTTCTGTTTTCTGAATGCTGTACTGTCATGAAAGTTCACAGCCTAAAAGATAATTAGAAACCATCTAGTCTTGGGGCACCTGGGTGGCTCAGTTGGTTAAGCGTCTGACTTCGGCTCAGGTCATGATCTCACAGTTCATGAGTTCGAGCCCCGCGTCGGGCTCTGTGCTGACAGCTAGCTCAGAGCCTGTAGCCTGTTCCAAATTCTGTATCTCCCTCTCTCTCTGACCCTCCCCTACTCATGCTGTCTCTCTGCCTCTCTTTCTCAGAAATAAATAAAACATTAAAAAAAAAATTTTTAAAAATCTAGTTTTGTATTTGTTTTTATTTATTTATTTTATTACTATTTATTTATTTTGAGAGAGCATGCATGCTCATGTGTGTGCATCTGAGCAGGGGCAGTGCAGAGAGAGAGGGAGAGGAAAAGAGAGAGAGAGAAGAGAGAGAGAGAGAGAGAGAGAGAAAATCCCAAGCAGGCTCTGTGCTGTTAGCACAGTGCCTAATGTGGCAGCAGATCTCATGAACTGTGAGATCACGACCTGAGCCGTGATCAACAGACATCAAGAGACAGACGCTTAACCAACTGAGCCATTGAGGTGCCTCTGTTTTTGTTTTAATATGTATGAATGGGGAGCAGAAAGGTTAAACATTTGCCTAGGATTCTAAAGATGTTTGAGGCAAAAACAGAAAAGCTAAAGTCCCTTGATTTTTAGTGTAGTATTCTTTATACTATACCACCAACCTCTTGAACATTTTAATGCACTTTATGAAAGTGATCTCCTAGCCAAAAGATGTCTTATATTCTGTGAATAGTGATAGTGTTTGGTTTCTAGTATGTAATTCATTTGTAACTTTAACCCTTCTTCTTTACATGTATCTACATGTATACCACAGTGGTAGAAACTAAGTTGTGATGATACTCCACATAGTAGAAAAATATATTAAGCATAGGTTAAAGTTGAAATGCATTTGCTTAATATATTTCTCTCTTTAATTTCTGTTTTCTATCGCTCTCAGTACCTGAGCCCTTCTCCCCTACTATCTATCTGTCCATCTTCATGGGTGGTTAGAGCGGTAGAGTAAGCAGCTGAATCTCAACTTGATCTCACTGCTAATCGTTCTTGATATGCAGTGTTTTATAACAGTAAACACATCTGTCTGTAATTGCCTCAACTAAATTGTTTTCAGAAGGGAAGCTCATTTTCACTGTGTCTATAAGAATTATGAAGGAATAAGAGGAATGTACACTTATGTGGTTCTTTACAGCTTCTGTATATCTCTGTTCAGTTTTTCTGAAACAATTTGCAGCGTCTTTTGCCTTATACAGAATAAATATTAAAAACTGATAATTACAGTGCTGCTATATAAAATATTTTCATTATTTTTATTTCACACTTAGGATAAGATCCCAACCTGAGTTTCTAGTGTTTCTTTAGGAGATATAAAAACCATTATTTCTAAAATTGATTTCAAGGAATTTTAAACTGTGTCCTCTGCATTATAATCTTTAAAATAGGAAGAATGAATATCCAAGATTTTATTGCTAAAGTTTTTTGTTTTTAATCTAAAAACATTCTGGTAATGGTTCTTACGTGTTTCTGTAGCACTTTCCTTTGTACTTTAAGTGCCTGCTATTGAACAGAAAAAGGTTTTTGTAAATATGTCTATTTATTTCTCAGAGTTTTAGCTGTGGGAAAATTTCCTATAGGAATTTGAATATTAAAATGTTTTTTAGTTAGTATTAAATGAATTGGTGTTTATTTGCTGAGCTCTTACTATCTGTGATACTGTATTAGTCAAAAAAGATTTTCTTTTTAAAACAAACCCTGAGATCTGATTTTCCTTCTTAAGGGAAGCGTAATCTCATTCGGAAAGAAACAATACAATGCCCTTAACACAAGGCGGTGAGTCCTAAGAGGCATGTAGAAAGTAATTAACTGGGAATTAATAGGAATTTCTGTAGGAGCAGCAACATGACAAAAAACATTAGTGAAATAGTGTTGAGACAGTGAGTACCCTGAGGAAGAGTTATGGGGTGCTGGGATGTGTTCTGAGATGTGCTGAGAGATGAGGAAGGTTCGAGGGCGGAGGGAACGACAAAGCACGATAATAAGGAGCTGGGAACTTATTCCCTAGGAATTGGAGTGTCATTTATTATTTTAGGAAACGTGAATGACATTTTTAGCAGCTGTAGAATTTGGATTGGATGGAAAGTAGACCAGGCAGAGTAACCAATTAATAGATTGTCAGCATTACAAGGGAGAGAGAGGATGAGGACCGGTGCGTGTTCAGGCATCCAGGCATTCAAGGTAATGATCAGAATTGCTAATAATTATTGATCATCCTACAGTCTGCCCCACCTTGTGCAATGCATTTTATGTGCGTTATCCCATGTAATTTAAATATTCACAGCAAGATATTCCTGGAACCAATACTACACTGTGTGTCAACTAACTTGAATTTAAATAAATAAACAGTGCTCACAGCAGAGGCAGCTGGGTGCTTCAGTTGATGGAGCGTCTGACTCTTGACTTCAGCTCAGGTCATGATCTGACAGTTGTGAGCTCGACCCCCTCCTTGGGCTCTGCGCTGAGTGTGGAATCTGCTTGGGATTCTCCCCCTCCTTGTCCCTCTGCCCCTCTCCCACTTGCTTGCACAAGCTTGAATGAATGAGTGAATGAATGAATGAATGAATATTCACAACAATTTTACATGCTCTTAGATAAGACTGTGACTTAGATGGAGGAAGCCAAGTAGCCAGGGTCACAGAGTTAGCAAGTAGCAGATGCAGAGGTGAACCAGCAAAGCTGTCAAACGGAAGAACTGACTGGGCCCCAGATGAAGTGCTATTCTGGTTTCTCCCTGAGTAACTGGGTAGAGGCCATCAACTGAAATAGGCGTGAGGAAGGAAGAGCTGGTTTGTTGGAGGGAGGAGTTCATGGTTGCTTGGGAGAATAGAAAGTTGTATGCAGAACACAGAGAGATTGCCTGAGTCTGCATCCTGCCTCTGACACTTAGTAGCTGTGTGACCTGAGGCAGTTGCTGACCCTCACAGCACTTTAGCTTCTGACATGTGACAAGTAGGGATACAAGTGTATTTATGAGATTGTTATGAGGAATAAACCAATTACTATAGTGAAGTGCTTACAGTAGTGCCTCATGTCTCATCATTTTAGAGGTTAGCTATAGCATCATCATCATTTTCATTATTCTGTAAAAATCCAGAGATCTGATTTGAAGATGTATGAGCCATTTGGTTTAAAGCTTCTATCACATTCCTCGTAGCAGAGTGTAAAGCGGCAGGAGATGGTTTACCTAGCGGAGTCTTTGCGGTTCTTTTTATTGCCACCTCACTGCAACTACAGTGTCTCAATTTCCATTCTCTTATGGTGCTCGGGATCAAACCCAGTTTCTTCGGAGATATCTGGTTGCCCAATTTGTTTTAGGGAAATGAACTACTTATTGAGGGCTTAACTTCAATACATTTTGGTGTGACTTCCTCTCAATTTACTTTAAAATTCTGCCTTGCTGCACATGGCTGGACCAGCTTTGTCGAATGACAGGCTGTGATGACGTCTCTCTGGGCCAATTACAGGTGTCCAGGCAGCCATGATGGAGAGTGTTAAGCAGGACTCCATGGGCTTATAGAGGGGGAGGGGAACAGGTGGTGGTGTCTGTCGACTCCCGAAATTGAAAACAAGTAGTATGTTCATTTTTGGGGGGCCACGGCTTAGATTTCCATGTGTTGCCCCAAACTACTGCCCTTTTCATTTTACTGAGTTTCTTTATCAGCCTAAACAATAGTATGTAAATTGAAAATATTTCAGCACAGTTTTGCATTTCATACTACAAATACACAAGTACATAATACAGAATAAAAGTAGGAACAGTACTACTGTTCTCCCCCCCCCCACACACACACACTTACTTGTTAAGAATTAGTGTAGTTCTACATTTTTAATATGGAACATCTACACCAGAGCCGACTTCTATGTCTAATGGTCCTCTTATTTTTAATTTGGGTTAGAGCTGAAGGTGTTACTTCTTGTTATAATGTAAATACTTCTTTCTAGGAGGAGCAGAGTTTTGTGGGTTTTGTTATTTTGGGTTTTTTTGGTTGGTTTGTTTGTATTGCTGAAAGAGAAATGTGGAAACATTTGGAAAAGGATAACATGAAGCTATAGAATACCTTGAGAAGTTTGGGGTGGCAGGATATTTGGCTGTTTGTCGAAACAGCATAGGACAGAGAGGCTGGATTACTGCCTACTTGCACTTGATCTTAGTGCAACAAACATAAGTTTATAGAGAGAGGTTCTTGAAGCATGTTTCCAGTCGTGCAGATTGAAACCTAGTGGACTTGAGTAAAAGTTCTGGATAGCATTCAAAGATAGCATTTAGTGTGAAGGAAACTTCTTTGCCCATTGCCTAATTTTTAATTGACCTGACAGAAGTAGAAAAGCTGTGTCTTGGTTACTAAACTTGGTTATTTTCGTTCTACTTAAGTGGCTCTTAAACATATCATGTAACTCCCAAAACAGCTGTCATGGGGCCTGACCATGGACTGTGGAGCTGTGGGCTTCAATTTTTGTCACCTGTAGAATGTGGTTGGAGAATATGATGTCTAACTTTTCTGCCATTGTGAAAATGTATGATTCTAACTTATTCATATTCATACCTTTATTTATGTCACTTATGAACTGATATAGTGTTATCAATTGTTTTCTCCTAGGCGTTTTTAAGTTTAGTGTTTTATTACAAAGAATATATGAGATCTTTGGGAAAGTCACTAATCAGTCTCAATTCAGTATAGATTGAACTCCGGAGAGATGGCAGTTAGCGTGATTAGTAGTCCATAACAACCAGCCCTTATTTTCAAGAAGTCTGCTTCAAATAGTGTCAGGTCCTGATTCAAAAGATTCACTGAATATTATTCTGTGTAGTATTGTATTCAGTCCTTACAATAATCCTCTGGTTGATAGCAGTCTCTTCCTTCTTGGTACATAATACATTTCTTAAAAGTATTCTTTCCAATGGTAATTTCTCTAATGCTATTATAATTAAGAAATTTGGGCAAGTACCTAATTATTTTAAAAATGAATTTAGCAGGATTTTGGCATTTGGTTAAAGTTAGGAATTGAGTCCTTCAGGTGTTACAATTTCCTGAGGAAAATGTATGATTTATGATGAGGCTCTAAGAATAAAGTTCATTATTATAAACTTTTTTCTTGTCTTTTTCCTCTTCTCCTTTTCTGTAAAAGTCACAAGACAGGGAAAAGACAAAATGTACAGGTACTCCCTACTTTTATTTTCAGTGCTTCCTTGGAAACTATATGGTCATAGAGCCTGACATCAACATTTCCATACACACTGTGGTGAGGAAAGGGCGTGATGATCTTTTTCTTCCTGCAGGTGGCGCTCTCCGCTGTCCATCTAGCGCCGAGCATTTGAAGAGAACCGTAATAGTTACCAAGAACGTTTATTGACGTTATGTAATCTTCGAAGATCCACAGAGTAACTAACTCTGTGGGACAGTTTATGGAAAAGGAAGCCAAACTTGACACAGCTCTGTGAGGCAGCTAGTACTTGGTAGGTTCCCAACCCCCTGCCTGTAGTTTCACCACTGTCACAATGCTGACTGACTCTTCAGAGCAGATTTAGAACCTAGGGAAATACAGTGAGTAAGCAGATTAGTAAATATTTATTAAATAAGAAATAAATTTTGGTTGAATTTATGAATGAATGCATGAATGAGTGAGTGATAGATTTGATAGTTCTTAGGGAGGAAACTTGGTGACTTAGAGAACCTTTCTTATCCTGTTGTTGAGCTTGAGATTTTATTTTCAATGGTAAATATAACATTATTGGTAGCACTGATTAAAACATAGGAATGACAGGTATTAAAAAATGCCTCAAACTGAAGAATATCTGTGGTAATGTGGTTTAGGGGGAAGGTATCATAGTTTTATACTGTATGTCAAGGAAATGACTATGTCAAAATCTGCCAGACTGACAGTGATAGCTTAATTCTGTGATCTTTTGGAAAGTAGGCTGTGGAAATTAATTACAGAACCAGAACAGAGCTAAGATATCCTAGTCAGCTATCCACATGTCTGTGGGAAGTCTCACTCAGTAAAAGCAGGGCTGCTATTGACTTACTTCATTGACCATTTCATTTCTAGAAGGTTAAGGAAATAATCAGGGGAGCGGATAACTCTGAGCCTAGTTTTGACCCACAATGAGGGCAAATTAGACAAGTGAAAATAATGGGAATCCTGGGAGAAGTCCATGTCATTCATTTAACAAATTCAACAAAAGGTTGTGCTATATACGATGCTAGATGCAGTAAATGCAGCAGACAAAATCCCAGTCATCAAGGAGCTTTCATTCTAAGAGCTAATAACACTGATCTGTTGTCCAAAAAACTAGCCTCATGGGTACTTAACTGCAGTGACCTTCACTTGCGTTTCAGACACCTACTTGCAAGTCACACTCTGGGCAATGCCCCTATCTGGAACTGCTTGTTACAGAAATCTAAATATTCCTATATCCTCATTCCCTCATTTTCTTCCTTTTTAACATTCTCTAATTTTTTTTATCCCTTAATCTCAGAGACATGGGTTGCCGGTATTTCAATTTGTGTGTCAGCATCTGCCTGGCCTCTTTCTCTTTCCTACCCAGTCTATATCCCAGTTTTGACCATATGGATTGTTCTCTCACTGTACTCTTGATTCCCTTTCCCTTTCACTTCTGCTGCCTCACCCACCCAAACTCCCATTTCTATGTCAGTGATACAGTCTGTGTCATCTACTATTAGATCCAAGCAGCGAAGCCCTGCGGGAGAATCTCAGACATCTGAGAAAAGTGCCACTACCCAGAGTTCATGGTTTTCAACCTCTGCTGAGCTCTGAGCCCACCAGGAGGTCCGTTTATTCATCCTTGGTCACTACTCTCTTCATCCTTGCTTTCCTGTTTCTCGTTTTGCATTTTGATACCACACATACCATAATTCTCTCAGGCACTTGACTTGAGCTGCTCTTTCTGTCTGCAATGCCTTTCTACCCCCCTTTTCTTTTCCCCCTTTACGTGTTTAACTTTTACTGAAAGATTATGTCCTTCATGAAGCTTCCCTGACTACTCAAGTTGGGTTCAGTGTCCCCTTATCAATATACAATACCTGTGTATTGGTTTGCCTTTGTCACCATAATGGGACTTTCTTAGGGGCAGAGACGGCAATTACTTTTACATTTTGTATTCTTAGTGTCTAGCACAAAGTGGGTGTTTTAGTAAATGGTAGCTAAATGAATCAGTAAAAAAAAAAAGAAGAAGAGGAATATGGAGCAATGCTGGAATTTAGAGAATTAGAAATACAGAGTTCCTAAATTTCAAAGAAAAGATAGATAAGATGCCATGGATCTAGTCTCCAGAAGGGAAGGTGGTCACAAGGTGGCCGTAGACAGTTTTTACTGAACCATTGGAAATAATGTGAAGAAGAAAGAGGTAAAATGGCCAGATGAACTCATATTTTAAAATAATATGTGGAGAAGAAGGAAAGAAGGATATGAAACAAAAATATGTAGATGTAGGTACAGATCTCACATATAAAAGAGGAATACAGGGATGCTGGGGTGGCTCAGTTGGTTAAGCATCTGACTCTTGATTTCAGCTCAGGTCATGATCTCAGGGTCATGAGATTGAGCCCTGCATTGGGTTCTTTGTTGGGCATTGAGTCTGCTTAAGATTCTCTCTCTCCCTTTACCCCCCATTTTTCACCCTGCATCCCCTGCCCCTGCTCACGGACATGTGCATGCTTTCTCTGTCTCAAAAAAAGGGTGGTGGTGGATGGAATACAGCACTAAGAATAATGAGCTGAGGTTTTGAAAGAGGTTGAGGGTGACCTTTTACATTTTATATGTAGAAGATGAAAACAGCAAGCAAATAATAGATTTTTCTTTTAAATAAACTCACCCCCAGAGAGTAGCTAGCTATACTTGTGATGAGCACAGCATAAAGTATAGAGATGTTGAACCACTAATTTGTGTACCTAAAACTAATGTAACATTGTGTCAGCTATATACACAATGTTAAAAAAAAAAAGGTAAAAAAAATACACAAAAATCCTGACCCTACAATTGGATACAGAGAGTAAATGAAAATTCTTGGCTTCCATTGTGTTTCTGACTTCTTTGATAATGAAGAATTATCTATACACAGACTAATAAGACTGGACGTAAGAATAATAATAGGAGNAGGAGATTGTATTGACTGCTCTAAATGAGTTCCCATCTCAGGTTCAAATTCTGAGAAAATGTGTTAATGTCATTGACGAACTGGTAATCTTGAGTCATTGTGGAGAATTTGAAAACTGTTAGAAGGCNTATATATATAAATTTATATGTGTGTATATATATATATATATATATATACACACATGAACATAGATTCCATAGATTTTAGTGAGCTTGATGCTACCTCCACAGAAGATTCTGGAGATTCTTTTGAAAGAGTCTCAAATACTTACAGAAGGAAAAGATGAGCTGTAAGGGTTACAGGGATTTTCTAAGAATAATTCGTTGCAGGTAGCCCAGTTTCCACTTTGGGCAGGGACAGGTTAGGAGAAGCTGAGGCTGTGATGTATCTAGACTCCCATATGGTATTTGACATCATCCATTCTATTATTCCGAGTGTGGGAACACGTCGGGGCACTGCTCTGTGGTACAGGGCCAGGGATTCAACACCCGAACTCAATCTTAGTCACTAATGGCAGCCCAGGGGGAATTCTCTCATGGGTTGCTGCTGTTTTTGACCCTGTTCCACTCATCGGTTAACACCTCCTCCTACTTCTCACTCTCAGCCGTCAACCTTGCAGGTCGTTTCACCAAGAAAAAAGAAGAGCCCAAATCAAGCTTGGTCGCTTCTCTGCCAGAGCTGCTAATCTTCCTGCGTGTACTCGTGTACCCTGCCATCCTTTTGTTCCATTACGTGAACTGTCCGTGTTCCTAGCACTTGTGCGTTGAATACTCTTCATGTCGCCTACTCACTGCTCCAGCAGTAACCTCCTCTCATTCTAGCTTTTCATCTATTTTCCTTCCTCTGTTGGAGAAACATGCTATACAAACATGCTAGAATAGTATCTCAGCTTACAGACGTGCCATAATGTCATTCATTTAAAAAAAAAAAGGCACCATTTCCCCACCCCATGTTCCCTTCAAGCTACCACCCATTTCCTTGCCACCCAATGGCAGAACTTCCCAAAACAGCTGTCTTAAACTCCTTGCCTCCATTTCCTCACCACTCTCTGCCACTCCACTGAGACTACTCTTCGACAAGGTTGTCAGTAACTTCCATGTTGCTAAATCCTGTGGTCATTTCCCAGTCTTCATCTTACTCAACTGTCAGCAATATTTGACACAGTTGATCAGTCTTTCCTGTTTCAAGCTTTCTTTACCTGGTTTCCGGGAGGCCCCACTCTCCTCTAAGTTTTCTCCTGCCCTACCTGCTACTCCTTCTCAGTGCCCTGTGCTGGATCCTGCTCCTCTTCCTGACTTGGGGATGCTAACCCCAGGGCTGAGCCTTAGAATCTCTTCTCTGCTTCATTTATACTCATTTTCTAGTTCTCCGCCGATCAATACTATGGCCACTAGCCACAGTCCTGTCATTGTAGAAAGTTCTGTTGGACAGCACTGCTCTGGGTTATTTCATCCACCTAGTCCTGTTAAAAATACTTCCAGAGGCTGATAACTCCCATATTGATTCACCAGTTCCAGCCTCCCCACTTGAACTCCAGTTTGGTATATCCAGGTGTCTCCTTGGTTTCCAAGTCACCTATCAGACTTGGCATAGCTAAAGTAGAACTTTTTCCCCTCCCATCCTGCTCTCCTGTTTGTCTTGTCAGTCACCAAACAGTGCTGTTCTTCACACAGCCTTTAAAAAAACCTTGTGGACTTTTTGGGGTGGGGGGCAGATGGGAAGGAGACTTCCATTCTTAGGGAGAAACAATTCTAGGGGAACAGTTCTTTTTCATCTTTCCACACCTTACTCCAGTCCCTGGCAAGTGGGAATGAGTAACTCTTCTCACTCTTTGTAATAATTTTTAACTTCTCTTGCATTCAGTATCCAATGCATCAAACATAAACTAATCTCAGAGCCCTGGGATGCTTTTCCCAGATGCCCACATGACTCATTTTCTTACTTCATTCAGGCTTCAGCTCAGATATTACCTCTTTAGACATTCTTTGTCACCCTATTGCTATGGAATTGCTATGACAGTAGCATTCCAGTCACTCTGTTCCTGCACTCTTTTATTTTTTTATAACGCTTAGCTCTGCCTGACATTACAATATATTTGTTTTCCATCTGTCTGTATATCACTGGAATCCATGAGGGTAGGGAATTTGTTTTTGCTCTGTTCCCAGTGCCAAAAGTAGGAGCCGGCAGGTTGTAAATGTTCCATAAATATTTGTTGAATTAAATGCCATATTAATGAAATTTCTGATGAAATAAAACTAGGAGATATAGCTAATACATTGTCAGGGTTTTGCTTTTTGTATTAGCCATTCATGTTTTATACTTTACCAGGCACTGTATTAGAAAAAGTGAAACTTAAGGGCGCCTGGGTGGCTCAGTTGGTTAAGAGTCCGACTTTGGCTCAGGTCATGATCTCATGGTTTGTGAGTTTAAGCCCATTGAACTCTCTGCTGTCAGCTCAGAGCCCACTTTGGATCCTCTGTCTCCCTTTCTTTCTGCCCTCCCCCCCCCTCAAAAATAAACATTAAAAATTTTTTAAAAAAAGAAAAAGTGAAACATTATTTTCCTGATGTCATTTATATGACTACAGGTATTTTGTTATGCTTTTCATTTAAGAATATAAAAATTCTGATAATATTAAGAGAAAGTTTTATTTATTTATGACACTATAATAATAGTTGCATTAGAGGCTGAATGTGATAGGGCGCCTGGATGGCTCAGTCGGCTGAGCATCCAACTTTTGATTTCAGCTCACGTCATGATCTCATGGTTCATGAGTTTGAAGCTCATATCTGCCAGCACAGAGCTTCTCCTCTCTCTCTCTCTCTGCCCCACCCTTGCTTGCTTGCTTGCTCTGTCTCTCAAAATAAATACTTAAAAAAAGAAGTTGAATATGATAGTAATAATGATTTTTAAATTTGGTATTTTAGCTATAAAGTACGAAAAGGAATAAGACAGGGTCCCTGGTCTTAAAGAATTCATGACCTAGAAGGTAAGACCCTCATAAGTAACTACAGGCTGTTTATGTAGTTTGGAAACAGAGGCAAATACATATAATGCCCTAAGGATATCTTCAGTCTAGTTTCCAAAGCTGTATTTGCAAACTTCATGGCCCTCCGGTATCATACGGGATGATAAAGGTCAGAGGCAGCTGGGGGTATGATCGTGGTGGCAGAGGGTGGGGTGTGGGGGAAGGGCACAGCTGACTCTGCTGGCTGATGGAGGTACACTCCTGGACAGAAGGAAACTCCATGGATATCCAAGTGGGGCTGCACAAAATATAGATAAAGAAGCCACCCCAGTTTCGAGTATTAGAGAAGTCCCTCAGCGTGGCCTGAAAGTGCTCCCTGCTAACAAGAGAAACCCACGGATCCGCTGTCTGTCAGCTTCCACTTCTAGTGGCCATGCTGAGTTACCTGGGTCACCACAGCATCACACGTGGCATAGCCAATGGCTCCGCCTTATAATAGTCAAAACAATTAATAAAACACCATGCTTATGCTCATAAGTTGATTGGTAACTTCCCTTTCTATAATTTTAGAGTTTAAGATATCGGGGTGATTTTTATTAGTTCAGGATGCAGCTGGAGCAGGTACGGAAGGGGTACTGAGACTTCATCCCAGGGCTTTTTCGGTTGGTTGAGCGGTTGATGGACTGGCGTCTGGTGCTCGGAGTGGGGGAGTGGGACCGAAATCTAGCCTGTGTGCTTTGCTAGCTGTGTTCCTGATGTGGGGCTGCAGCAGTCTGGGAAAGGATGTCTTTTCCTGCATCACATGAAGCCCTGTGTGATTGAACAGCTAATCCCGTTTCCTGCAGACTTTATCTTCAAGTGTCCAGAACGGTGTGGTACAAGTACAGTTTGCCAAACTGAAGGGAATTCAAGGAAGTTCTATAGCTTTGAGCATCTTGAAAGAATTAAAGATCATTCTGATTTAAAAACTTGTGGTTCAAAATAAACGTTCATGGTTGTCTTGTAACTGTATTAAGAAAATATTTTTTATGCCTCTGTCTAGTCAAAGCTATAGAGGAGCAGAAAACTGGTAACTAAACAGAAGCATCTTGCTGCTATACCAGTAGCAGGAATTTATCCTTTAGTATTCTAGAAATAGCCTTCATTGTATTGTACACAAAAGATTAATTCATTTTTAAAAATTCAACAAGGATATGAAATTTAGTGGGAGTTTATTTATTCATTGTTTGGTTTTAGTATTTTTCTGAGTTTTCATAGATCCTCCAGTGCCTTTCACAGTCACAGGAGAGTAGTACCCTGGCTCCCCATGGCATGCAGATGGTGTTCCACTGCCTCCCCGATCCCAGTGCTCAGAAGACTGACCCTGGTCTGCTTCTCCTTCCTTTGTAGTTAACTGGTGATTTCTCTGAGGTTGTAAGGAGTTGGGAGCAGAGGAGGAGGAAGGAGCTGTGACCAAGTCGCCTTGTTCCGATCACGTTCCAACACTCCCTGTCTCAAGATTCCATTCTTGTGTTCTTGAGGTTCAAAGAATCTCTTGGCTTCTTTTACATCAAATATGAAGAATGGCCATTGATTTTTGTGTCAGAGCTTTATTAAAATTATGTGTTTTACTATTACCATTAACATGTTTGTCTTTTTTCTAATAGGTGAAGTTTTATTCTAAGAATATTTGTTGCACCTGGTTCATGAGCTCAAATCATAAAGACTCTAAATGTTACAGAAGTGTTGAGAGATTGGTAAGTATTTAATGTAATAGATATTAACAGAATACTTGTTTCAGTGTAACCCTTTGAAACTACATAGTTATTTGACATTAATTAAACCCCAAAATACAAACAACTAACCTTTCTTTTCCTGTAGTAGAGATGGACATATAAATTACGGTGTATTCATACAATGGCATGTTGCACTATGGTTTATAGGACACATAATGTGAAGAGGGAAAAGCAAAAGTTATAAAAGGATACATATAGTATACTAATTATATACATTTTAAAAATAGTTAAAACAATATTGAATATTTTTCTGGCTATAAAAACATGTATAGAAATATTAAACACCTGGGGTGCCTGGGTGGTGCAGTCGGTTAAGCATCCGACTTCGGCTCAGGTCATGATCTCACGGTTCGTGAGTTCGAGCCCCGTGTCGGGCTCTGTGCTGACAGCTCATCTTGGAGCCTGTTTCAGATTCTGTGTCTCCCTCTCTCTCTGACCCTCCCCTGATCACGCTGTCTCTCTCTCTCTCTCAAAAAATAAAATAAAACATTAAAAAAAAAAAAGAAATATTGAACACCAACTAAGGAGAGGAAGAAGTTGGGTGGGGTGTGGCTTTCCTGTACTGTAAGGTTTGATTTCTTTGAACACACGCTCACACACACACAAACTGATCTGAACACAGCATAATGCTTAATACTTGCTGAGCCTTGAATAACCTCATGTTATTCATTCTTTGTACTTCACTGGGTATTCAAAATATTTTTAAAAATCTTTTTAAAATACCATGCAGTCATCTTTTCAGTTGGCATTCAGAATGGCTGAAAGGCATTCAGTGAAATTCAGTATTCCTATTGATGCATCAGAAGAAATGAATATTTCTTAATGTGCAGAGCAAAAGTGTCCCCTGTCACCCCTACTAATGTTGTTCTGCTAGTGCTTTCTACCACTGTTAAATGGAAGAGTGGAAAGCGTGTGAATGTCAGATAGTAGAATTCAGAATTTTTGTTATTTGTAAATTAGAGGGTTTTATATCTGGAAATTTCAAAAAGTATTAAGAGTTAGTAAGAGGTTTGGATATATGATTACTATATCAAAATAAGTCTACTTCCTATTTGCCTCCTATAAACCAGTCTCTATCCTACTTAGAATGTATAATGGAAACAAAATCCTATTTAGAATAACAGCGAAAACCACAAAACACCCAGGAGCAGACCTAACAAGAAACGTGTAAAATCTAATACGTGAAGTTGCGGCAATTTCCACCACAAGGACATAGAGGATGAATGTGCAAGTGGTGTACGGATGTTCATTGCAGCTCTGTTTATGATAATAAAAACTAGGAATAGCCTCAATCTTCAATAAGAGACTGACTGCATAGTTAATAGTACATCTGTATAATGAAACTCATGTCACATACACCTCTAGCAGGATGCCAGGGAGTAAGGAAGAGTGAAAACATGTCCACAATATCTACGTGAACCAAAACAGATAATAGGTCGTTTATATATAAGACCGTATTTATGTAACTGTGTGTGTATTTTAGGACATTAAAAAACCAGGAATAACTTACATTTCTGCATGGATTATAATGGTTTTGGCTGACCCGGCATCCATCTTGTGCTTTTAGGAAGTGGGATTGAAATAATTTCTTCACTAATTGTCCTACCTAAATATTCATGTTAATTATCATAATTTCTAGAAAATTGACCCTAATTATTACCACGATGCTTAGGTCTGTCAAATTTTTAATATTGCTCAGGTTGCAGTGGGCCGTGCACTTAGTGGTGCCCAGTGAGCCCTGGTGGCAAGCTGCCCTCGCGAAGGGGCTGTTCTGCCTGCTCACGAGTGAACTGGGTCACGGCTCTTCATGCCAGCACTTCCATTGAGTTACATGTGCTGTCAGTACAATATCTGATGAGTTTTAAATATTTCCGGGTTGTTTCCATAAACTTTTTGCTGATCCCATCTGGTAAGATCAAGAAAACACTTGCATCAAAACTTACAGAATGATGTCAACGTCTCCGGGAGAAAACCCCGGGAGCAGAGGGGTAGTACTCGTAGGAGATGGTGCAGGGGACTGTCTTGGTGGCCCAGAAGGTGATATTGTATGGAAAATTCTAAGTGATGAGAAGGCATTGTGTTCTGCTTCAGTTAGCGGTGTTATTTCTGTTTTAGTGGGACACTAAAACTATTTACCTTATGTAAATAATTATGTGCCTTAAAATAATGACAGATTGGGGTGCCTAGGTGGCTCAGTTGGTTAAGCGTCCAACTTTGGCTCAGATCATGATCTCACAGTTTGTGGGTTCGAGCCCTGTGTCAGGCTCTGTGCTGACAGCTAGCTCAGAGCCTGGAACCTGCTTCAGATTCTGTATCTCCCTCTCTCTCTGACTCTCCCCTGCTCATGCTGTCTCTCTCTCTCTCTCAGAAATTTAAGAAAAAAAAAAATCAGTGACAGATGAGGTGAAATAAGTTAATAAAATTAGATAACTATGGACTGAATATAAACTCACTCATATTGTTATGTACATATTATGATATGTAATTAATATGTATTATAAATTATAAATTATTTGATGTATTGAATACTTTTACCTTATGAAAGCTTATAGAGAACCAGTATTTATGTAAGAGAGGTTATTGTTGCAATTTTGGGTAAATGAGTAATGTACATTTTTTTTATCCTTTTCTTTTTCCTAGTGATCACTAATACTAAAAACAATGATCTTTATTATGCTAAAGAAGGGATTGTTATTGTAATAATACCTAGAATTATGATGGGGATCCAGGAATTAAATCACTCAGGCCCAGGAATGAACAAGAACCAAAATTATTAGGAATTTCTTAGGTCTCTCCCTTTCATGTTTGTCGGCTTCTCTTTGTATCCTGCTGGTTCATTTCCACACAGTTGACTTATTCTGAGCCTCAGCCACCTCCTAATAACCATCATATGCCCATATTTATGTGACTTTTCTGCACATCAACTATGTCCCTTAATTCAAATTCCCATGAGAAAGAAAGCAAGCCTGTTTAGCTTACTGCCTCTTTGCAAGCTGCATCCTACAGGTCGCATCTTGCAGCCAGATGTGTGTTGGCTGTTCCTGAATCAGGCGGCTTTGGTTGAGGAGAGATCAGACGCTGGCCTTGCCCCTTGGCAGTAGGCGTGGTCACATGGTCCACTGCCTTCTCAGCAGGGGCTCTGAGGTGGGCTCCTGCCAACAATATGCATCTTCTTTCATTTAATCTCTTCAGGTTAAAAAGTTTTTAAAGGTTACTGGATGTCTCAAAAGTATCTTTAGCCCTAAGATGAAACTGTTCTGAGATACTTTGGAGATTTTGTTGTGCATGATTTTTCCGTTATAAATAGTTCCACGTTTTTTCCCCTTTATACTGGTGTTTCTCCTCCCTTTTGTCTGCTTTTTGCCTTATTATTTTTCTTCATTTTAAAATGTCACATTGCCCTTTATTTGACTTAAATGTGTAGTAAGAAGTGAAGTGGCATAACTTAAGCTGCTAGAATTCTTTCATTTTTATTTACCTGGTGGTAAATCCTTTTTCCCTCCATTAACTGAACTCTGTGGTGTTTGGCACGGGG